>NC_037290.2:10036027-10350732 GCF_000002775.5 Populus trichocarpa | reverse complement strand
TGGAAAATAACTTATTAATATTTTGTTTTTAAGTTTATTAAAATAGTGAGGAACAAATCTTACAAATTAAAAAGTTGAATGAGAATAAAATTGAAAAAAATCTAATTTCATAAATTATCTCAAATAAAATAAATAACAATCAAAATAATGAAGATCACATCTAACATATAAAAAAATTGAAAGATGATGAAATTAAAATAATAATAATTACAATTTCATAAATTATTTTAAATAAAATAAATAACAATCAAAAGAATGAGGACCAAATTTGATAGATAAAAAATTTCAATTAAAAAAATAATAAGAGAAAAGCAAATATCAATAATAAAAATGAGGATCAAAGTTAATATAAAAATCAAATTAAATCAAATTCTAAGGAGTGAAATTGAAAAAAAAGATTGAAAACAAAATATATAGCAATCAAAAGTTTGAGGACCAAATTTGTTATAATCAGCAAATAATATGATATTTTTAAATTTTTCACTTTTGGAAAGTGTTTTCCCTCTAAGGCTATGTTTGTTTCCCGGAAAGTGGTTTCCGGAAAACCACTTTCCAAACTTTCCTGTGTTTGTTTGCCATTAGAAAAGTTGGTCAACGGAAAACACTTTCCAGTCAAAGGAAAATTTGGTTTGGTTTCCAGGAAAGTGTTTTCCTGAAACATTTGGGCGGAAAACACTTTCCGGAAGTTGTGAAAAATTTAGAAATGTCATATTATTTGCTGATTATATCAAATTTGATCCTCAAACTTTTGATTGCTATATATATTTTTATATTAATTTTGATTCTCATTTTTATAATTGTTATTTGCTTTTCCTTTATCATTTTCTTATTGAAATTTTTTATCTATCAAATTTGGTCCTCGTTTTTTTGATTGTTACTTATTTTATTTGAAATAATTTATGAAATGTTAATTATTATTATTTTAATTTCTTCATCTTTCATTTTTATTTTATTTTTTAGATTTTATTTCTATTATTTTGATTATTATTTATTTTATTTGAGATAATTTATGAAATTATATTTTTTTTCAATTCCATCCTCATTCAACTTTTTAATTTGTAAGATTTGTTTCTCATTATTTTAATAAACTTGAGAAAATAAAACATTAATAAGTTTTTTTTCAGCTTATTTTCCATGACATAACCAAACACTGGAAAATGTTTTCCAACTTATTTTCCATCACATTACCAAACATTGAAAAATAATTCACTTTCCCGGAATTCACTTTCCAAAAGGAAACTACTTTCCAATAAATAAACAGGGCCTAAAATGAAAGGAAAACACTTTTATAAAAATCAAGTCAAAATTTCCTTTAATTGAAAAATATTTTTTATTAATCAATTTTTCTAATAAAATATTTTTTTAAAAATTTATTTTTTACTAAACAAATAAATTTTTAATATAAAAAATATTAATAAAATTTTGACGTGGCTGTAACCAGCCTGAGCCATCTGCCCTTGGCAGTGACATAGCGAAAGTCAGAGTTGGTGGCCATGACATAGCCAGAAACAAGACCCTTAAAAAAATTCAATTTTTTTTTATTAAAATTTAATATGATTTGTATGTTTTGGATTGTTTTGATGTGCTGATGTTAAAAATGATTTTAAAAAATAAAAAAAATCATTGACATGTATTTTAATATAAAAAATTATTTAAAAAATAACTGCTACCACACTGTCAAACACTCTAGTCAAGCTGCCACAGATTCCAGGCATCCCTTGAACGTCCTTCATTTTCTGGGCCATCTGTCACGTTGGGGCCTCCACTTGGTGCAGTACTGTTGGCCTACTCACACTACTCGTATTAATTTACTACTACTAATTAATTAGTCGATCATTTCTTTATCTAGACCATAACTTCAAAACCAAAAAAAAGATTCGATTGTTTGACGAAAGAAGATTTTGACTTCTTGGGTTTGTGGAGGGAAAAAAAACAGAGAGAATTTTATTGATAAGTAAAAGAGAGTGAGAGTTTTTTTTTTCTTCAAATATTAAATACCCGGTTAAAATTAAATTAAATGAGCAAAATAGTATATAAATCCACAAGAAAACACTAACAATCTAATCTTTTTTTATCAAGTGGATTGTAAGATAAATCAAAGTTTCTCGGCAAATCTGCTGTAAAGTTGGTCTCTCAAAAAATATGTTAAACCTTTGATCATCAAAATTTTAGTAAAAAATATACATGTTCTAATAGTTAAAGTATAGTTACTATATATTTTCTCAGCATGTTTTATGAGAAAATTTATTATTAGAAGAGTCTAAATTTATAATAAAATGATATATTTTAAATTCTCATACAAGTTTAAGATCGGTGATAATAATTCATAAATAAAACTAAATTAAATAGATAGAACAGATCTAATTAGATCATAATACAAAATAATATATAAATTCACATAAAAACATTAACAATCCAATCTTTCTTATCAAGTGGGTTGTGAGATAAATCAAAGTTTGTCAATTAATTTATTGTAATTAAGGTTGGTCATTCAAAAAGTATGTTAAACTTTAATCTCCAAATTTTTAGTAAAAATTATATATGTTCTAACAATTAAAGTATAGTTATTATATATTTTCTCAGCATGTTTTGTAAGAAAATTTATTATCAGAAGAGTCTAAATCCATAATAAAAAGATATATTCTAAGCTTTCATGTAAGTTCAAAACCGATGATAATAGCATATAACTCTGTTGTAACTTATTTACAAAATCTCATATTTATTATTACCAGAAGAGTCTAAATCCATAATAAAATGGTGTATTTTAAACTCTCATGTAAGTTCAAGACCAGTGATAATAGCCTATAGCTCTACTTTAGCTTATTTATAAAATCTCGTATTTATTATTATCAGAAGAGTCTGAATTTATAATAAGATGAAATATTCTAAGTTCTTATAAAAGTATAATAATCCATTGCTCTGCTATAACTTATTTATAACTTATTTATAAAAGTTCTTATAAAAGTATAATAACCCCTTTATCTTTATCCATGTATCCATGTTGTTCTTGATTGTGAATTCTCGAAATCTTTAATTAAAGACTGGTGTTCTTGAGCTCTGTGAGCAGACTTGATTATGAATTCTCCACTTACCGAATTGCTCCAGAAAAAGTATCATCCTCCATTTCTTTACAAGGGCATGATGGCTCGCAATTGCCATTAATAGGTGAGCAAGTTCCTCCTGTCTCCATTGATTATCAACCGTGACCATATCCTCCATTAACACATTGCTTTCCTTCACAGAAGATTCATGTGCCACATGCTGTAACAATTGACCGAAACCTTCAAGCCAAACATCTTTCCAAAACATGATTTTCTTTCCATTCCCTATATATGGACCAGCCTGTACGTACGTACCTGCAATGACTTGAGGCCACACTTTGCAAATTTCCTTCCAAACCGAGGAATCCGTACGTGTTCCTAGAATGCAGCTGCTGATCTTCTACCTGTCAGAAGCCATTCCCTTGAGCTACACTTATCGTTCAAAATACCCCACCCTAACTTCATTAAAAACACCTTGTTCATGCTTTGCGTACTCCACAATCGTAGACCACCCTCACATTTCGTCTGATAAAGGCTTTTCCATTTGACAAGGTGAAGTCGTCGTTGACTCCCCTCACAATCTGTCCATATAAAACCCCTACAAATTTTTTCTATTTCACAGCAAACAGATTTGGGGAGTGAGGTGGATTGCATGGGATACAAAGGTATAATAGTAAGTACGGACTTTCATACCGTGATTCTACCTGCAAGTAACAGGTTTTTTGGCTTTCTAGTTAGCCAATTCTCGGCGCATGTTCTCAATAATATAAATATAAGACTATTTTGTTATCCGCTGATGAATTACCGGAACTCCTAGATACTTCCCAAAATCTGTTGTGATAGAGAAACCACTGTGGTGACTAATAGACTTCGCTAACGTGGGAGAAACACCTTCAGAGAAATACAACTTCGTTTTAGCTGCACTAACTTTCTGACCTAATATGGCACAAAAATAATTTAGACACTCCAAAATTGTATCCATCTGTTCCATTGTAGCTTCTGCAAAGAGAAGCATGCCGTCTGCAAACAAAAAGATGATGCGATATATTCGGTCCTCTTCGGTTATCTCTAAAATAGAGCAAAACGGGTTGCTTCCTGCACCTCTACAATTCCAAAAGCAAGCATTCATCTCCATCATAATTAAGATATAAAGGATTAGAACCCAAACTCAATCTGACGCCATCGCATCATTTGTGCCTTCCCCTTTCTCTGTCGATTATTGTATCTTCACAATCTTGGACACTTAACCTCTTGTCCAAGTCCAACTCGTTCATTGTGAAATCCTCCCCCTCCCCTCCCGTAGACTCTGGTGGTCTCGGCATCTCTTGGGAATTTTTTTGTTACTGAATAACCCAACTCGCTCGTTCCCTAGTTCCTCACTGTGACTTGTAATTGCCTCACCATTTAAATCTGGTATAACCTCACACTCTGAAGAAGTGCTTGGGCCTGCTAGATAACCCCTAATGTGAGCTTGCACCTTTGTTTTTTTACTGAAGCTAACAGTTCCTCTCGAGCTCGGCCCACAATTTTGCCTTTAGACCCTCCTGCCTATTCCTTTGGGCCTGCGGTCCAATCCCAGTATCCTTTGGTTCGACACCCTAACCCTTTTTATAACTTCCTTGTTTAGTTGTCATGTCTCCAACTTCAATGTCCTTTCCTTTGTTTCAGCTTTCCATCCTCATGTCAGTCATGGTTCCAAGATTCTTGAATCCTGTGAGACGTTGAACGAGATCCCATTCCCAGACTGTCTCCCTTGGTCTTCTCCTGAGTATTTGTCATGTTACCATTATTTCGTGATGTCAGCTTCTGATTTTGCGCCTGATTCACCTCCTTGGAATCCCCTCTCTTACCAAACTTATGACTCGTCCTCCTCGCAACCATCCAGTCACCATACTGCTCAGTAACCTCTGCTCGGAACCCCTGTTGAATTGTCCGATCACCACTTTCCTGGCATACCTCTGTTATTTCAGTGCTTACTTCTGTAGTCTCATTGACCATGACGTGGGCGATTCATTTTAGCATAGAGAATTTGATATAGAGAATTTGATATTTGTAAATTAGTATTGTGCACAAAATGCATATTGTATTATAATAATTATATTTATAAGCAACTCTATATGATTTGGTATAACACAAGAACGAAGTGGTTGAATAAAATTTTAAATGAACATTGAATACATTATGTAAATATGTTTATAATAGATATAACGATGTTTTAGAGTTTTTATTTTGATTTAAAAACACTGGATGGATCAAAACCATCAAGGAAAATCAATGTTATATAGAAAGTTGACATGTTTTTTTATACTTTAGAGTTGGTTGCTTCTAATAGAGAGGCTCATGAAAGATTCTAACATTGTGGTGAAATAATGAGTAAGTATTTCAACAAGGTTTTAAAAGCTGTGAGTTTGTTATCAGTTGAAATAATAAAACCAGTTGATCCAGAATTTTCAACAACACGAGAAATCACTATAAACTCGAGATATATACTACATTTTAAGGTAACATATAAGATTATTAGTGATTGAATATATTTTTCTTTCCAGTTTCATTATATAATCCATTTGGTAATTCATTTACAACTAATGTTTTTTTATATTTTGTTTTTAGAATTGTGTAAGAGCAATCGATGGAACACATATGTGTCTCGGGAAAATCAAATATCATTTATTAGATGGAAAGGAGTACCAACACAGAACATTATGACAGCATGTAGTTTTGACATGCAATTTACTTTTGTTTGGGCTGAATGGGAAGGTAACGCACATGACACAAGAATTTTTCATGAGACCATCTATAATCCAAATATCAAATTTCCAAAGCTACCATAAGGTATTTTGGATTTGAACAATAAGGCTTCTAAAAAAAATTTCATTTATTTAATTTTGGTCGTGTAGTACAAAATATTTTTTTGTGTTAAATGTCTTGGGTGAATACAAGAAAGTATTATGTTGTTGACTCCGATTATCCAAGTGAATATGGATTTCTGGGTCCATATAAAGGTGAAAGATATCATCTTCCAGAATTTCATCATCGAGGCAAGCAGAGATGTCGGGAGGAGTTATTCTATCGGGTTCATTCCTTAGTTTAATATGTAATTGAGCAAACTTTTGGGGTGTGGAAAAAAAGATAGAGAATTTTGCAGAACATGTCAATGTTTGTGTATAAGACACATGTGCAGATTGTTGTTGCATCAATGACTCTTCATAACTAAATAAGAAGGAAATCTGTACAAGATGTTGCTTTTAATGAGTTTGAACGTCATCCTGATTTCATACCTTAGGATTTTTTACATGATATTGTTCCACGATCACAAACATATGGAGGCAACATGACTTTAGATATGACTTTGCATATGGATTGTGTTTGAGAAGGAATTGCTTCAAAGTTGATAAGAGAACTATAGGATTTTTAATTTTACAAGTATTTAATCATAAATATGTATTAATTGTTCAATGTCATGTATTGAAAAACTTAATGTTCTATTTGGTCATTTCATATCTAACCACAATTTTAACCAAATACTAATGACATGCTTTTGATGAAGAATCAATTTGAACCACAATTTGAACTAAACACATAATTTAGATAAAGCAACCATCCAAAAAAAATAATTTTTTAAAAATCACTTTTCTCAAACCACAACCACAATATCAAACATACTCATGTTCAACTGTGGTTTTGAGGTTCAAGGTTGCATATGGTCCGTTGATGATAAGGGTCATAAGATTACATGGACTGGTTTTGAGGGTCAATTATTGAGGTAAATCAAGTGCTTGAAGGGAGAGGGATGACATTTTTTTGTTACATTTGGGGAAAAAACGACACTTACCCATGACATAATTTTGTGATCTAATAAGAAATTGAATTAATAAACAAACACCATTATTTTTATTATTTATACAAGAGGAAAATATTTTATATGGTCTATACTAATTTTGTTGAAAA
Organism: Populus trichocarpa; assembly: GCF_000002775.5. Taxonomy (NCBI): domain Eukaryota; kingdom Viridiplantae; phylum Streptophyta; class Magnoliopsida; order Malpighiales; family Salicaceae; genus Populus; species Populus trichocarpa. The sequence goes on along the minus strand of NC_037290.2, from coordinate 10,343,743 downwards.
AGATAATTAGTTTAGAAGATTTATAAAAAGAAAAAAATTAATAATAAAGAAAAGATATAGCTGGAATAAGGGATTAAATTCAATTTAGAGAATGGATTAAGAATAACAATGAATATTCACAAGTAATTTTTTTTATTGGATAAAAATATTTAATATTTATATTCATCGGTTTCAAGTATCATTATAAATACTCATTATCTAATTATTATTTATTATTCAATATAAAATAAAATTATATATATATATAACATCGATTTAGATTGGATTGGATTTGGATTAAATTTTAATTGCAGGGCAGAATGGACACTTTAAAAGTTATGGCCGCTAAAAGGCCTGTGATGACTTACGAGGCCCATCTGACACTTTCAAGTATGGGTTACGGCATCAGGTTCAGAAGACTTAATAATTATATAAAAAGCAAGAGTGACGTCATCCAAGCATGGCTGCTTTCAAGTATGGGTTATGGCAACCACCCACACGTTGCATGGCAGCTTGCCACGTCAACCAGAATCTCTGTTGTTTTTTTGGAGGGGACCTTTTTTAACGACAAATGATCTTATAACAATCTGAAGTCCCTTCTTCTTTTCTCCCATCAATCCTCGCGGCATTTTTTTCCTCTTTCATGACCTCCTCGTGTCCGCCCAGGCGCCCAGGCCTGGTTGCCTACAGGCCCAGCTTTCTTTCCTTCTTCTTCTTTTTTTTTTATCTAGTTATTTTTTTCAATTTTATTGTTTTTTCTCTGACAATTTTTTTCAATAATTAATTATTTTTTAATTTTCATATACCATCAAAAAAAATATTTCCATAATTTTAATTGTTTTTGAAAAACAGTATAAAAATAATCAATATGTAAAAAATAATGATTAATTATAAAAAAAAGATTTACAATAATATGGGTTTGGTAATTGATGATTAATCAATCTAAGATATAAAATTTTCAAAATTCTAGTGATAATAACATTGAAATAGAATTGATATAACACTATTTTTTTCATTAAAAAATGTAGCACTACTAACCTTAGATTAACATCTAAAAACAAAATGGCTCTAAATAATAAGTATTTAATTAATGGTTAATAATTTTTTATCTCTCAATTTATAGGGAAATGGCCTTTTTTTAGTTTCTTTTTCATTATTTATTATTTTCTTAGTGACAATTTTTATTCAATAAATTTTTTTTATTTTTCATAGAACCTCTTAAAACATAATCATTAATTTTTACAATTTTGAATTTTTCTGTTTAAAATAAATTAGTATAAGAAATTATTATTGTAAAAAATAATGATTATATAACAGTTTTTTCCATAATAACAATAGTTTGGTAATCAATTATTAATCAATCTAAGAAGCATAGTTTTTAAAATCTTAGTGATAATTACATTGAAACAGAATCATAATTTGATATAGCAATATATTTTTTTATAGGGAAAATGGCCTGTCTCTAATTAATCATCGATCCCTCACAATAAAACATGAAATAAATCGCAAAAAGGTAAACATCATCGTTCCGCTGTGTTTCAATTAGTGCGCTCCGCTCTAGCATCTATCTATGAGCCACAAACTCCACAAGTTATTTTTTTATACTTTATATATACACACACACTTGCAATTTACACGTAATATCGTGGTTCATGGGGTAATTAATAGTGAAATCCTACGGAGATTTAGTCTGAGATGATAAGTGAACATGCTTTGGATGGTACCTACGCTATCATCCAAAACATATTAAATAAGATGACAGGAATATTTTCCTGTGAATCCATCAATTCAGGTCTGGATGGACTGTCACAAAACAGCGTGCGAAATCTTGTTAGGCGGAAAAAGAGAGGATACAAGCGACCAATGCAATTGATCTACACATCTGCTTGTGTTGGGCGATTAATGCGTTTTAATCAAACCATGTGGTTTCTCTTCGAGGCCACAACCAAACTAGGAAAACTGTCACAAAACAGTGTGCTCGATCAGGAGTGGAGGAATCACAAGATTGAGAGAGTGATGATAGTGATGTTGAAGAAGAAAAAGAGTAAATAAACAGAAAAAATGGTGCGGAAACTCTCACAACATTCATTCAATGTTAATGGTATTTGCCTTGACTTGGATCCTTCAAAACCTACCTCCTAAACTATTTTTGTATGTTTCGTACAGCTAACAGTTTGTTGACGTAGTTCTAAAGCCAAGTAGGGCTTTCGGAGAAATACTGCGCGCTGCTGCCCCCACGCCTTTTTGAACACCTTCGGGGTTCGGTCATCTTCTTGGTAGAAACCATGCCATGATATGTGGTGGAAAGTGGGTGCTGATAACAATGGAAATTAAAGCTTTGATGAAACAACGCTTTGGGAAAGGTTTTGTTTCCTTCGTGCTTTGACCATTTATCTTGCTTGACTAAACCAGGGGCCGGTAATACATGGTACCCGCCAACTTGTGAAGAAGAATAATAATGTAGGAGAAAATACGACCAAAATCAGCAACACCTTCTAAAATTATAGAAAACCAGAGCAAGTTCTCGTGCAAAAGTGAAGGCTGAGCTATAATTCTTACCTTCGTCTACAAGATTTACGTTTCGGTCTTTATAGCTTACTCTCAAATATCACTTCCTACAAGGAAGAATTAGAGAAAGGCAGAAAAATATTGCCTGAGAGAATAATGAGATATCATCCAAGCTAACTCACGAAAGCAGACACGAGCTAGGCTGATAGTAATAAAATAAAATAAAATAAATGATGTTGGTGCAAACAAACACCTAGAAAAAATAAAATAAAATAAAATAAAGAAAAATACGTACAACGAAAGAAACAAAAGAGAAACGTTGATGAGACGGAATCGAAAATTCACACGATGATCCCAACTAAGAATCGCGTCACCAGGAGTGGCTTGTGTTCCCGATTTTGTTGTTTGTAGGTGACAATTAGTGAATTCTTGCTAGGGTTTTCACCTCCTTATTTAAATTAATTATTATAATGCACCATGCTTACCTACGTACCACCATTATTCAAGCTATGTTAAATTATGGATCGTTTTTTTGACTTTTAGGCTGTGGAATACTGCACGAGTGCTGCCATGACAATATTCATGGCTTGTTACCTACCCCCACGAAATTGTATTTGACACGAGCGCATCAGCAGGAGAAAAAAAAAAGAAAAAAAGAGAGAGTAAGTAACAGAAATACTATTTAATATTGTGTCTGAGTAGAAAATTTACAGAATAATGAAATGAAATTTGAATTGTGCACCGTAATAGTAAAAAAGAAAAGTGTTTAGTTACAGTATATATATATATATAAACACATCATTTAAATAAAATTAATAAAAACATGTTAAAATAAAGTTAAGTAAAACACTAGTATATATCTTTGATATATCTAATTTTAAAAAATAAATAATTTTTTTAATTTAATTAAAAAATATTGATCTCACAATAAATAAATGTGTTTTTAGTTAAAGATACTTTACTTTATTTCAGAAGCAAAACAGTTTTTTATCAAAACATTAACATCAATTTTATTTTTGAAACAAAATAAATAAAATAAGTACTAATTAAAAAAATATTTTTAGATTAAAAGTAACTAAAATGACTAAAATTTAAAAAACACAACAATATTAAAACTTTATTTGGTATCGTGGTATAACCTTGTATTTAAAAAATTTTAAGATTTTTCTTAGCTTTAAATTATAGAATTGTTTTTGGTATTTTTAAAACGTTTTGATATTAAAAATAATTTTTTTAATATATTTAATAAAATGCATGAGCAATTAAATATGGCTGATCGAAAAATAATTTAAACCCAGCGGAAAAAAGTATCAAGCGGGAACGCATGCAATGCTCTTGCTTTGCTGACGTGGGCCACATGTGGATCCATGGGAGTATTAATTAACCTTTTCAATAATTATTACAATAACAGCGACCTTCTCGTGTGGTCCCTAGCACTCACACGTGCGGAAGATTAGGTTATAGACTTGTAGGGAAAGCCTTTTTTCCCCTCTCGTGTGGCCCCTTTCCAGCTATTTCTTTTCCTAAACACACACTTTTATTGACTATGTTTTGTGACATTTGTGTATGTTCGTTCTACAAACCCAATTCTAAACTTATGGTGATATATTTAAATATTTAACAGCTTTATTTAATATTTTAAGCTTATCTCAACCTCACGGCGCCATTAATGGCATCAGGTTGGGACGGCATTTATTTACTTTTTTTATTTTATTCTTCTTTTTTCTTTATTTTTTAAAATAGGAGATTCAACTTGAGGAAAAAAAAAAAAAGGCTTCTCGTTCTCTCTTTTTAAGTGTATGTTTGTCATTGTGATCACTTTTATATTTATTGTTTTCTAAAAAATAGAGCATTTTAATTGCGATTTAAAAAAACTAAGTTTTAAAACATATGTGTTTGTTAAAACTTGATGCGATGCTGAAGAGTAAAAGCCTTAGAATCTACAAATAGAATAAAAACAACTCAAGAAAGCTAAAATCAGATTTATAGAAAAACTGACCTAATGATTACCTCAACAAAAGTTATTGGATGAAAAAGACTTAACCATATGATTATAAAGAATCATGAACTTGAAGTATATGAAGAACGCTATAAAGACAGTTGATCTTTGATAAGTCCAAGAAAAGTTCAATGAAAAACCTAAAGTGTAAGTAATCTTGTGTACACACACAATATTATTATGAAATAAATCAAGTCTTCTCTTCTGTCTAACCCTTCAAAAAGAGTATTCATTGTTTACAAATAAAATAAACCTTTAAATATTATTTGACTGACATTAAAACTCAATCAGAAATAACTCAAAGTATGTAAAATAAACAAAACAAAACCCATATTTAAATAAAACTACTATGTTGTTGAGATATTGTAGAATAAAGGCTATCAGATATTCTTAAAAAAGTGTTGAAATAAACCAGTTTTGTATAAATAGTTATATTACCGACTTGGCAAGGTAGCTTCTGACTTTCCTTGAAAAACATGGAAAAATAACTCCCAAGTAAGTTATCAACTTTATGTTTATTGGGTTACCAACTAAGAATCCTTGAATGATTAAGATTTATGACAAAATAAAGAAACACAAGCTGCTGCCACTTATACTTTTTCTTGTAAAACAAGGACACCTTGCCAATTAATTCTCCAATTCCACTACTAGGGTGTCCTTGTATAATAAGAAAGATTCCTTGTAAGAAATTCATTAATCAAAAGGAAGATAATCCTATGTCAATTAAGAAAATAATATAATTCTCGTACAATAACTTTCAGTCTTTATTGCAAGCCTTTATCAAACTCTGATTGCTATGAAATCTTAATTCTTTATAAAATAAGGCCTTGAGAATCTTTTAGTGAAACTTTAGCCCTATCCAACAGTCGAATTGAAAGTTATTCTTGTTACCGTAAAGCCATACTGATCATCTCCTTGTAATTGACCCAATCAACACCTCTAATGAATCCTTTCGTGATGATTGTTGGTTCTCATCAATCCCCCTATTCTTAAAAGGATTCAACCTAGAATCGTCGCCTACATAAAATATAAAAGGATTAGAAACATTAAAAATAACACTAACACCATATTCACCTAAAAACTTTATATGCATTGTTGTTGATTCATTCGAGAACTTGGAATGAACCATCTCCCCTAGGTTGTGACTTAAATCTCTTATGCTGAAAATCTTTTCTTCCTCACATACACCTAAACTCAATCACCACTAGGCACACCATCTATGGGCAATACATCCTTGTAATCCCGTGATAAAGAAATAACAATACTATTTGCGTAGGATTGTTAATATGAAAAACATTTTAACAATACTTTTTTCTTGCATAAAAGCTCTCATGCTTTTTTGTTTTTCCTCAACACTCCCTCTTCTCTTCTATGCCTTTTTCCTCTCCTTATTTTTTTATCCACTCTTAGCTAGATCGTTATTTTTTTTTCTTGGCCAAATCTAATTTTTGTTCTTCTAAAAGCTCACAATATTTTCACTCTCCTCGGCCTTGCTTTTCCTTTTCAATTTTAATTGGTCCTTATAAACTTGTTTTTGGTGAAAATAATGTAAGAGTGAGATTTTCTATCTTTTACAAAAGAATATAAATTTCTAAACCTATCATGTACAACCTTCTTATTAAACTGGCATGCCCTTCCCAATAACAAATTACCCGAATATATATGAATTACATCATATAAAAATTTATCGTTATATCTTTTAATAAAAAATGAAACAAAAACCTATTTATTATCCTTCATTTTTCCACATTCATTCAACCACTAAAGTCTATAAGGTTTATGATGCTTTGTATTATTCAGATTCAACTTTTTAATAAGTATAATACTAACAACATTAGCACTTCCTCCATTTAAAATCATACTACATACCTTATTATAAATATGACACCTCTTATGGAAGATGTTCTTTATTTATTGCTTCAAATCATCATTTTTAATCTGAACATTCAATGTATGCTGAATAATAAGTGATTCTCCCTAAATCGAATACACTACATCCCCATCTCTAGCATTCTCAAGTGGCGAAATCTCATTATCATTGTTGTCACTTTTGATTTGAACCTCTCTATGATCTTATAAAATCATAGCTCTCTTGTTTAGATATTAAGAAGCTATGTGAACTATTCCTAAACATCAGAAACATTTAATATTATGATTATGACGTGTTTGAGTATCAGATTTACCTCTAGAATCAATAGAGACTTCTTTTTTAGTCTTAAATGGTTCAACCTTCAAACTCACATTCAGTTTGGATTGGGCATACCCCTCTTTCCTATAATATTGCCTACATGATAAAAAAAAAAATGAAATTTTAAACTTGTCATACACTTTCCTTTCTCTTAAGTTGTTGTTTTACATTCATGGCCATATGCATAATGTCTTTTAACTCCATATAGTGATGTAACTTCACTTTGTTTACTATATCACGGCTCCACCCATTCAGAAATCTAGCCATAATAGCTTCTCTATCCTCCATTACATTCACCTGAATCATCGCGACTTCCATCCATTTATGGTAATCCTCTACACTCTTATACCACCAAGTCAGACTATCCAACTTCTAATTTAAATCCTAGTAATAGTATATTGAATAAATATTTTCCTCATGATTGCTTTCATCTTATCCCAAATATCGATGACCTTCTCATGGTTTCTTTTCTTACTCAAAACAAGTTGATCCCACTAAATTATAGCATAATCGGTAAATTCAATAACAACAAGCATTACTTTTTTCTCCTTTGAATAGTGGTGATAATAGAAGATCAACTCAGCCTTTTTCTCCCACTCTAAATATACTCTGGATCATTCTTCCCCTGAAATGCTGAGATTTTCATCTTAATAATTTTCAAGTTTTTATTTAAGCCATCACGATATCCCAAAATCTTTTTCTACACCATTATGGCTAAAGTTTTTATCTTGCAAAAATCCCTCATCTCTTTGATTTCTAGGTTGTTGAAATCTATCACCTTGGCCATTTGATGTATGGTCAAGATCTCTAACTTTTTTATCTTCATTCTCATCAACAAATTCATCTAAAGATGGGGTGTCTTTCTAGCATTCTAATATTAAGAACCTCTCAAACTGACCCCTCTCGTAAACTAGTAATAACGACCTCTTGCCTTTCTATTTTGTCAAAAACCTCACCAAACCTCACATTCATCCTCTCAAGTTGCTATTGCATAGCCCATATTATAAATAACAAGTTTTCCCTCTCATTCATTAGTGATGACTCGTCTTTAAAAGACATAGTTAAAATCTAATATTTCATGTTGGCAGTAACAAAATATATCCTCACACTCCCTCACATGTTTACAATCAATAAGATATCACTACACTCGCGTTTCACTCAATTCTAATTTTTCATGATAATATGTTTTTTTTTTATTTTTTACTTATCGTGCTCTTATTTTCAATTCTTTAAGGAATTAATCATGAACAATAAAAAAAATCATAGCCTCATAATGATCAACCATAGATTTTAGGACTCCATCAAGAAAAATAAAAACGATATCAATACAAATTAACAACAACGAAAACAAAAACAAAAATGAATGCCAACGAACACAAAAGCTAATATAAAAGTAAAAAAAGGATGCAAGAAATACTCTAATAACACAAAACTACAATAGATTACACTGATCCAAAATTAATAACAATATAGAAATGAAATCTATTGATGATGCCCATTGATTCAATAGACACTAATTCATAATTTCCTCAATTAACCTGAACCTAAAGTATGCTCAAATAACCCAAAATCAATATAAAAAAAAATAACCATAATTTGTTATGAATTGAAGTGCTTTTCTTAAGTTTCAAATTCATTTTTTTTATAAACCCAATTTGTGACAAAATAAACAACTTGCGATATCAACTTTCTTTTTTTCCTCTACTATACTAATTCAGTAGTAGCCTTTTTAAAACATTTGTTTTTTCATTTTTTATATTAGTTCCATAAAAATCAAGACTGAAAAACAATGAACACATAACCCGAAAAATTTAAAGATAAATAGATAAATAAAAACATGATTTTAGAGCTTTGCTTTTATAATAACTAATGCAAACCCAGAGGGTTAAAATATCAAAACCCGCAAATAAGATAAAGACAATCCAAGAAAGATAAATTAAATTGACAGAAAACACAATAATTACATGACCAATAAACCAAATTTATTGAATGAAAAAGACCCCAACCCTATGATAATAAGGAATCACGAACTGAAAGTACAGAAAGAATGCTACAAACATAATTGATCTTTGATAAGTCCAAGAAAAGTTCAATGAAGAACCTAAAATATAAGCAACCTTGCACACACATAATATTATTCTAAAATAAACAAAGTCTTCTCTTTTATCTAACCCTCTAAAAAGAGTATTTATAATTTACAAATAAAATAAACCATAATAGACTAATGAACTGAAATTAAAACCCAATTAGAAATAACCCAAAGCATGTTAAATAAATAAAACAAAACTCAAGTCCGAATAAAATTACTAAGCTATCAAGATCTTGTATAATAAAGGTTGTTGAATATTCTAAAAAGAGCGCTGAAATACACCACCTTTGTATAAATGGTTATATTACTGACTTGGAAAGGTTGCTGCTGACTTCCCTTGTAAAAAATGGAAAACATAACTCCTAAGAAAGCTTTCGACTTTATGTTTATTGGGCTGCTAACTAGGAATCCTTGAATGATTAGGATTCCTTGCAAAATAAAAAAAACCTAACCTGCCACCTATACTTGCCCTTGTAGAATAAGAATACCTTGCCAATTAATTCTCTAATTCTGCTGCCAATGTATCCATGTAGAATAATGAAGCTGCCTGGTAGGAAATCCATAAATTAAATAGAAAGATAATCCTACGCCAACTAGAAAAACAATGCAAAACCTGCACAATGACTTCTGATCTCTATCGCAACCCTTCCCAAACTCTAGTTGCTATGAAATTTAAACCTTATATAAAACAAGGCCTATGAAATCTTGTGGTAAAATTTCAGCTAGATTCAACAATCAGATTGAAAGTTATGTTTGTTAGCGTAAAATTGTATATTATAAAAACTAAGCCCCAAATCACCTCTTTAATCTTCTTAATCCTTGACCTTGTAATTGACCTAATGGGCACCTTTAATGGATATTCATGGTAAAATTACCACGAGATAGAGTTTTACATGCAAAGTAAATAACAAACAAGTCTTCATGAATGAAAAATAAGTTATTTTAGCTTCTACAAAATCAAGATTTGAAACTCAATTATGTGCGAAGCTTAATACAAAAAGTAAAAGCTATTTGCCTAACCAAATAATTTCTTCTCTTATGTTTTGATAAAAAAACAAAAGTTATACATTACCGAACAGTCTCCGAATCCCATTCAATTCAAATGTAATATTATATAATATAAATCTCAAGTCTTTAACTGCTGGTTTGTTTCCTTACAACTTTTTAACTTTTTTTTATAAATAAACTACCCGTTCTTTATAAAATGACACTAGGTTTTTTTTTTAATTTTAAATTCAACAAAGATGCAGTGATCCTAGAGATAGACAACATTAATAATATTAATTTTTTTTTATATAATAAAAAGAGCACTTTACAACCCACACAAGGGAAGGAAGAAGGCTGGCCTGGTCTATCAGGATCGTACTATCATGTGAAAGAGTGACTCGTGCAGCAAACACGTTCAGGTTTTTTTTTTTTGTTTGATATGTAAATTTTGTCAAACATGTGGCAATACGTAACTAGTTGAGAATCCTTTTGATAATCTCTTGGGAATCTCGTTGTCGTGGGAAACATTTGAACCACTAATAACATGTTAACAGCCCATGAGAGATTACAAGGGATGCTCCAAGTCAACTCAACTCGTGTTTGTTATCAAGCTGTGATTAGACATTTAACCACCTGTTTTCATTGAATTCATCCACGCAACCAAGTGATTTTCTAAGATGGCTTTTGTTCCATTCCATCCCCTTCTAGAATTAAATAATTTCCTTCGAGGAAGAAACTCCTCTTTTTCAATTCCTTGCTGGTATGGCATTGGAGTGTGATTCTAAATTTCCAACCAAAATACGCTTCCTGGTCAAGGAGCACAGTCGGAACACTTGATCTATGTTTTATTATTGTTTTTTTTCCTGCTTAGCAACACCCTATCGGTTTCCTCGAGAGATGACAATCATTTTATATCCATTGCATAACTGTCACGAATTCTGTAAAGAGGACAACAGTCGCGGATTTTTATATCAAAAGACTTAAGAATTCGATCAGAGCTAAGCAGCTCCTCTCAGAACTTGAAGGAGGGCAAAGGGTCAGCACAGAAACCATCTGTACAACTTGAAACCAGAAAGCTTATTTCTTCCTCTAAATCCCTACATTGCCACTGCTTGAATCTGTTACAATTGTCAGCCTCCTTGCTGTTTTGAAGAAGTCACTGCAATGCAAGAAATGAACCAGCAATAATCACTCTTAAGCACAATAGCGTTCACTCGGTAAAAAAACCTCAGAACAAAATAAACCAGTGCAAGCTGAAAAGAAAAGGAGTCACACCTGAATGGTTCCTCACCAATGTGTTTGGTAATGCCATTAATGTCACGGTAAAGCACATTGCTAAATTTCTCGGAATTCCTTAGGCCAAACATGTTAGCCAGCTTTCTGTACAATTCTTCATAAGATCCAAGCAATGAAAGGTCAAGTGTGCGACCTACATCTTCTGAGTCCATGAAGACTTTGCAGTGACCAGTCTCTAAAGATGGCTCACTCTTTTGGTGCTTGTCCTTGTTCCATTGCAATTCTTCACACGAGGAGCACTCTGGTAGGCCTCGGCGATGAAGAGTGGACACAGAGCCATCAGAAAAATTTGCCATCTTATCTAAATTTCCTTCAGAAGAACTATTTCCAGTAAGAACTGGTGAGGCAGCATTACCAGGGCAGCTAAGAGATATCTGCTGCTCAGCAAGTATTGGTTGACCAAAAAGTACAAGCTGAGGTATCTTCACATCAACAGCTTTCTTTGAAGTCTGGGTAGAATGTGCCATTGTCAGCTCACAAGAAACATCTTCACACATGCTAGGCTTTGGAATGGTTTGGACATTTGAGGCTTTAGTGAGTGAAGCAGTATGATCAAGCAGTGGCGGAAAACCAGTCCGAAGCAGACCTGTTTGCAGTTTATTGAGGTGGGGATCTGATAGTGGTAGACCATAATGAGCATGCCTGGCTCCCTGCATGCCAGCAGGAGTGTTGTGGGGTAGAAAATCAAAGGAACTGCTTGGCCCAAGGAGGTTGCCGGAAAATATCGGCATTGGAAATTGACCGTCAATGGGAAAATCCAGGTGTTGTGGAAGTCTCAACTTCTTCCTTGGTGATGAGAAGGGGGGAAAATGAATAGCAGCCATATTTGATGCCAATTCCACTAGCCATGGGCTAACACGTTTCACATTTTGAAGCAAATCAGGTTCATCCCATGTAACCTGCAACATACAAGTTCAAGTGTCAAAGAAAAATAAAAATTATCGGAGTAGCAGAAATCATCTGCAAAAATACTCTAAATGATGTTTTTAGTCATTTTCTTAACCAGCATATCAAATCAAAACAAGAAATATGTTCCTATTGATTAGTATCTGCAAAATGGAAATTCAATTATGCATGATAACATCAAAATCATCCATTCAGTGACGTTGACTTAATATACCCTCAGTGAGATATTCTTGAAAATGTCACACAAACCAAACCAGAACACGGCAGTCTAAAAATATTAACTTCATAAAACATTAATTTAAGCCAACTAATCAACATATGGGGTTTACAGAGCTAAACAAGATAGTTAATCAGAAACTAACACAGGTTTTCTAAATGTACACAAACTATTTCCTTAATTCACCTCAAGCAATTTATTATCCCTGATTGTTTTGCAAGAGGAACTCTGCCCTTGTTTCAACAGCATCGAGCAGCAATTATGTATGCCAAATTGTTGTTTATCTGCTGCTTCCTTTTTTTCAAAAATGACAACACAAACAAGCCTAGCATCTTATAACGTTGGGATGCATAAAACTAGTAGCTGACACTTTAAATTGATAGCAATGAAACAAACAGAAAGTGGGATGATACTTCTCCTAAATAGTGAAAGATTGCAGAATACTCGAGCATAATGACACATACCAGATACTCAGAGACAAAAGATTAAAGGTATGCATGCAAGCATTTAAGGTTTATCCAAGTATCAGTATGCTAACCATTAGTCCCTTTTATTTTGTAAACTTGATATTGTCTTATTGGCAGAAGAATAGACAAATGGAACAAGAGAAAACCCACATGGACAAAGATATCAACCACAGAGGTAATAAAAAAGAGTAGTTTAAACTAGCATAAACGAGACTCCTTTTCAGCAATCAAAATTACTTAAGAGATGAGAATACCTGGAGAAGTCTCCATGGTGAATGCGGCCACCAAAGAGAATCAGCAGCCTGAACAGAACAAACAGTACCCATGAACCAACTAATCCGGGAAGAGTCCTCAGTTTCAAAGGCCATCTTGAACCGCATCCCCGAACACCACCGGATCTGCATTGCTGTTTTTACCAAAGAGGCCTTCACACAGAACTCGGGAGTATTGGCTCGAGGGTAGTAAACCACCTCAAAAGGCAGACCATTTGCAGCAAGAGTAACAGCTTGAATAACCGATTCGGCCCTTACTTTCCCTTGTCCCATCAAACTTTCGTTTGACTTTGAACCATTGCCATTACCACTTCCGCTTCTCATCAACTTATGCTCATCTTCCCTCAAGAACGCACCAAAACCCCCACTAGGCACTGCAGAACTCCCACCAGCCGGATTCCACAAGGACTCAGGTCCACCACCACTCGCCCTCTTAGCTCTTCGAACACCAACGCAAAGATCTCCATTTTCTGCCCTAAAAAAAACAACAGAATCACCAGCAATAAGCTTCTTATGATTCACAAATGGGCTCCATCCAGTTGTCAAAAGATGCCTTCTCGGTGTCCCTCTATAGATATGCCTAAACTTCCATGTCTCACCGTGAACATCCTTAGCAAGAAGGGTCTGCACGGGAGGATCTGCTGTGTAATCCAACCGTGGAAAAATCATCTCAGCACAGTACCTTGGAACGGAGAAACCTCCGCCGTTATTTGCATCAGATTGAGTCAGTGTCTTAGCAAAAGAAACCGGTTTATTATTGTCTTGCGCGGCTTCCATTCCACCATTAACTGCAACTTCTTGGTCATCCAAATCGAGTTCATTAGAATTAATTGGAACCAACCTAATTTTAGCGAAGACCTCATCAGTTTCAGGATCAGCCATGAATTTGATATCCGAGACTCTGCATAGATTATGAGAAACACGGGGCAAGTTCCTGAAATCAACAGGCTCACAAGCATGCTCGGCATGACCTTGAGGGAAGTAGAAGACCTTAGAATTCACCGCCGGCATTTGGACCATGCCACCGGCGCAGGCATGCCATAACTGAGAATCTAAGCACTTGTCAGCTTCTTCCTTCAATTTATCTTTTGCTTCCATGAATGTTATCATTTCTTTAGTAGAAGCCACAGAAATACAAAACATGAAACAATCAGGAATTGCTGGTAAAAATAAAAGGAAAAATTAATCTTTCAAACAAGAAGAGTAATAAAGTACAATCCGAGGGAGTTATTACCTTAAAAAGCATACACAATGATCAAGAAGTTGGAGAGTCTAAATTTGACAAATCTTTATTTCTGCTGCTGCATATAGAGAAAATTGAGTCTTTTCCTCCCACACTAAATTCTGATTCTCACAGGAAGCAGCTGTATCCAAGAGTGGGATCTCAATTCCAAGAAAATATCAACATTGTTAAAGAAACAAAACTTCTCAACTTGTATGGCTACCTCATCTCTAAACCCCTTTTCTTTGCAGCCAAAAAGAACCCAACTTGCAACTCCTTTTTTTCCTCGTTAAAACTTAAAAAACAAAACTCCAAGAATCTCTACTTTGCTCCTTGAACAGCTAGTCCAAAACGATTGGATTGAAGCTTAAGACTAAAAGAAACTGTTGAATTCGCAGAGACTAAAAGCAAAGAAAAAACTATACCCGCAATCCTGTTCTCTATCCCACAAATTCTTGAAACCAAAAGGAGAAAATATCAGTAACTAACTAAAAAGAGAAAACTCCCCCAGCATATCCTCAAAATCCTGCTGCTAAAATTTAGCAGACAAAAAAGAAGTCGTGAAGTAACCCTCTAAAATGAATCTTCCATCAAGAAATCATGGCACACAAAGAAGCAGATAAAAAGGTGTCATCAGAGAAAGAAAGACCAAACTTTTCTTTCTTTCTTTCTTTCTGGATCATGCAAGAGTCCAAAAAGGAGAGACGCTCAGACCCTTTTGCTTTGAAAGAACAGAAAAAAGGCCTTTTTAACACACACCCAATAAAGAAAAAAAATCAAGGCCGAAAGGAGTGGCAGTAGTAAAGTAATTGCAGTGGCTATAGAAGTCTTTCATGTCTTTCTTTTTTATATTTCTTTCACCTTTTTCTTCGGATCTGAAGAGAACTCTGCGTATCCTCGGAAGCCAGCAAAACAACAAAGATCTTTAAGGAACCTGTCCAATTTCCTTTTTTTATTCTTATGATTAAGTTAATTAAAATATTTCTTCATTGAATTCCTTTTTCTCATTATTCAATGGGATGATGATAAATCTTCTTTATATTAATTAATTAAAGAAGTGATGTTGCTGTTGTTGATGTTGGTCTTCTTACCTATCGTGATATTTCGCGAGTTTTACGAGTGTGTGGACCGCTCTAAAAGCAAGGCAACTACAGGACAGTCTTGTTCAAGTTTTCAGAGGTTGTTTGTAACAGTGTTTCAATCAGTGTTTTTTTTTTTAAATAATTTTTTTATTATTTTAATGTGTGTTAAAAATAATTTTTTTCAAAAATAAAAAAATATATTATTTTAATATATTTTCAAAAAAAAACAATTTAAAAAACAATAAATATCACATTCACAAATTCCCTTTACTTTAGTATCTCCTGCAGATTAAGGTTAATTCCCAGTGTTACAACCAATCTATTTTTTACCCTTTTATTTTATTTTGAACATGTTTTTAAAAAAATACAAAAAAACTTTCAAAAAAATGTATTTTCTATACAACTTGGCCAATTTGCGGCCATTCATGATTTTCAACCATTTCTCTTATTGGTTTCATATTAACAAATTTTTAAAATCAGAAAAATTTGAAAAGAAAGAAAAGAAAATAGAAGAAGACGAGTAATAATAAAAGACTTTAATAAGCATGATGATATACAAGCAAGGAAAGGGGGACTAAAATGAACACAAGAGTTTCTAACCCCTTTCCCAAGCAACTAAAAGAAGTGTGTGCGCACGTGCTACATAAATAAAAAAAGGGATTAAAAAAAAAACTTTAGCAAAAATGGTAAAAACATGTAGAGAGATTTTTGAAATTAATGTTGCTTTTAACTTGTTATGTTGATGTTATTTTTTAATTTGCTTCAGAGTTTTAATATATACTTTTTTTTATGTATTAAAAGTTTTATTATTTGTATATCAATTTTAGATAAATTAATCGTCATTAGACATTATTATTGGATGTTGATTGAAAAGATAATGAAATTGCTTGGTGTATGATTTTATTGGGTGCAAAAAGATTTTCAAACTATTTTTCTAAAGATAAAATTATCCTTGGATGTTGACAAAAAAAATTATGAAATTTCTTAATACTTGACTTTATTTTGTGTAAATGCTCTTAAAACCCTTACTATATTGTTTTTTGTCTTGCAATTTTGGTTAAATATTAATCTTTTTTATTATCCAAAAATCAACCTATGATAAATCAACCATCACTATGGATTTTATCTGTAGATTTTAATTTTGAAAGGATAATGAGACCACTAACATGTAACTTTATCTGTGTTATGCGCTAAATATCTTAATATATAATATTGTTTTTCATTGCAATCTTATTGTGTATTAATTGTATGTGTCCTTGAAAGCAGTTCAAGATATGCAAACCATCACTAAGTGTATCCTCAAAGGTTGTTTAAAGGGTAATAAAAGCAATTAATACGAACGTGACTCTTTATTTTATATATAAAAAAATATCTGTTTATAAAAGAATAATAAATATTTCTTTTTATTTTTTTTATTCCATGAATCTAGACTACTTGGTACAAACAGCGTTTCAAAAAAAATTATTTATTTTTTTACTAAAATTTAATATGATTTGTATGTTTTGAATTGTTTTGATGTACTGATATTAAAAATAATTTTTAAAAAATAAAAAACATCATTGACATGTATTTCGACATGAAAAGTTATTTGAAAAACAACCGCTATCATACTTCCAAACATAAAAAATAAAATTTATATTTTTTTTTTTCAAAAGACAAGAGTAATTTAGAATAAACAATGGGAGGTTTATAATTTCAAGGGCATGCTGGAAGTTAATATAGTTAATAAATCATCTTGCAATCGGCTGGATAAATTATTTCTTAAAACCGAAAAATTCTTATTTTTATGTTTTTCATTGATATTCTGGAGTTAACTTTTAAAAAACAAAACAAAAACAAAAAACTAATAATTTTCCAAATTAAAATGAGGATTTCATTTAACTAATATAGTTGTTTTATTAGTATTAGTTCTCTTATGAATTTGAACTGTTTTCTTCGAATAAACACATGGCATTCTTTGAATAAATTTCATAAATGACTAGTTGTGGATTAGAGCTACGCTGCAGGTTCAGATTATTATTATTGTTTTGAGTAAAAAATATGTTTAGATATTGTAAATACGTTTTTAAAAAAAAAAATCTATGACTTAATTCGTAGATTCAATTGGATAAATAAATTGGTTTTGTTTTAATGAGATGATAAAAAAAAAAATAGATAATGACAACAAATGAACCAAATAAAAAAAAGTGATCATGATAATCTTAGAAAAAAATATTTTTTTAAAAGAGAAAAAATGATGTAACTCAATATTGGTATCAGAGCACGGTTGATTCTAAAAGCGTGCAGCAGAAGTCATGGAAGCCATTCAGGAACGGTTAATGCGTTTTGAGACTTTGATAGGGTCGGATGAAGAAGGCGAAGAACGTTCTATTGTTGATCGCTTGAAGGAAGCTATGGAAAGCGCTGAAAGGGCTGAGAGCTTGTACATTTCTCTTGCGGCAGAATCTAGTGAACGATTGGAAGCTGCCGAAGAGACGATTGCCATTCTGAAAAAGGCAGTGACAAACTCTTCTGTTGGGGTAAGTTCTTCTAAACCTAAAGTGCCTGAACCGAAGTGTTTTGGTGGTGCAAGGAGTTCCAAAGAACTTGAGAATTTCTTGTGGGACATGGAGCAATACTTTAGCGTTGCGAAGATCGGCGTGGCTGAACAAGTGGATCTTACCGTGATGTATCTCACGGGTGATGCGAAGCTTTGGTGGAGGACGAGAACCAAAGATGACTTAAGTGCTGGACGTCCAAATATTGAGACATGGGATCGTCTCAAGCAGGAGCTGAAGGAGCAGTTCCTTCCGAACAACACATCTTGGATTGCGCGGGAGGAATTGAAAAGGCTCAAACATGAAAGGTCAGTTCGTGAGTATGTTAAATCTTTCAGTTCTTTGATTCTCGACATCGAGAATATGTCCGAGGAGGACAGGTTGTTCAACTTCATGTCTGGATTGCAAACTTGGGCGCAAGCAGAACTACGACGACAGAACGTAAAAGATCTGTCCTCCGCTATTGCTGCTGCGGACAGTTTGGTTGATTTTAAATCAACTACTAGAGAGGGTTATACATCAGCCTCCTTCAAGTCTAAGGGAAGAAACAAGGAGGAGAGGATGAAGAAGAAGTTCAGTGGGGGTGCATCGAAGGCTGTTGCCGCGGATAAGGGCAAAGCTAAGTTTATGAGTGCACAAGATAAGGGAACTAAACCGAACTTCACTTGCTTCATTTGTGATGGTCCTCACTTTGCAAGGGAATGTCCAAAAAGGGAGAAGTTGAATGCTATTCGGGCTGGGGATAGCGAGGAGGATGAGGGGGTAGTTACGCACGTCAATCCTATGCGTGTGATAAACTGCATGGTAGCTAAATCAGGGGATGCGGCTGCCGAAAACCGCCCTGTCGATAAAGACTTGGCGAGGATTGATGCACTGTGAAAAGGGAAGTCAGGGGCTACGGACAATCTAATATATGTGAAGATTGGGATAAATGGCAAAGACGTGAATGCTATGCTAGATTCAGGTGCAACCCACACGTTTGTGGCAGATCGGCTGGTGAAGGAACTTGGCCAGCGGCTGAGTGACAACCATACATCGATGAAGGCAGTAAACTCGAAGGCACAGAGGATTGATGGGATGTCTTACGATGTGCCGATAACGTTGGATCAGTGGAGAGGTAAGCAGGACGTGCTGGTCGTAAATCTTGACGATTACGATATTATTCTTGGCCTTGATTTCTTACGAAAAGCCAAGATTGTTTTGATGCCGTATCTCAATGGAGTGATGATTGCGAGTGAGGGATGCCCTTGTTTCGTCCCATGTTGTAACGTCGCAGCTGCGAAAGTTGTGAAAGGGGGAAAAGGCTTGGTCTCGGCAATTGCTATTGATAAAGCGTTGCGGAAAGGAGGGGAAGTGTTTCTGGCGACAATAGTGGACGAGAAGGTAGACTATTGTGGTGAGGTGCTGAAAGAGATTGCTAGCGTGCTGCAGCAGTTCGAAGATGTGAGGCCGCCTCAGCTGCCGAAGAAACTCCCGCCTAGGAGGGCCATCGACCATCGAATTGAGCTGGTGCCGGGGACAAAGCCACCATCTCAAGCCCCTTACCGAATGTCGCTAATGGAATTGGCAGAATTGAGGAAACAATTGGAAGAGCTGATCGACTCGGGATTTGTCTGCCCTTCCAAGGCTCCGTATGGTGCTCCGGTTTTGTTTCAAAAGAAGGTGGATGGGAGCCTTCCATGTGTGTGGACTACCGAGCACTCAACAAGGTAACAATCAAAAACAAATATCCCGTTCCCTTAATTCAGGATTTGATGGACAGATTGTGTTGAGCCTCAATCTTTATGAAATTGGACTTGCGATCGGGGTATTGGCAAGTGCGGGTTGCTGACGGTGACGAGCATAAAACTACGTGTGTGACGAGGTATGGCTCATACGAGTTTCTAGTTATGCCATTCGGCCTAACAAATGCTCCAGCAACATTTTGCAATCTAATAAATGATGTATTATATGATTTCTTAGACAATTTCGTTGTAGTCTACTTAGATGATATTGTAATCTATAGTAGAGGCATTGAAGAACATGTAACTCATCTTTCTAAAGTCCTAGATAGATTGAGAGAATATGAATTATATGTCAAGAGAGAAAAGTGTGAGTTTGCAAAAGATGAAATTATGTTCTTAGGCCACTTGATTGGAGAAGGACAGGTGAAGATGGATCCATGGAAGATTCAAGCCATCGTCGAATGGTCAGCACCAAAATCAGTCCCGAAATTGAGGTCATTTTTGGGGCTTGCAAACTACTATAGACGATTCATTGAGGGCTATAGCAAGAAGATAACTCCTCTCTCGGATCTTCTCAAGAAAAATCGGAGATGGGAATGGACGGTTGACTGCCAGCAAGCTTTTGAGAAGCTGAAGACAGCGGTAGCGTCAGCTCCAGTCTTGGGGCTGCCTGATTTCGAGAAACCATTCAAAATACATACTGATGCTTCGGATAGGGCCATTGGTGGAGTGCTCGTACAAGAGGGGCATCCAATTGCTTTCGAGAGTCGGAAGCTAAGTGACGCGGAGCAGAATTACTTGACGCATGAGAAGGAGATGACGGCAGTAGTTCACTACCTTGGCATATGGAGAGTATATCTGTTGGGGCCGAAATTTGTTGTCAAGACCGACAACGTTGCTAACACATTTTTCAGGATGCAGAAAAAATTGTCGCAGCGACAAGCTCGGTGGCAGGAATTCTTGGCCGAATATGATTTTGTATGGGAGCACAAACCGGGGAGCCACAATCAAGTTGCGGATGCACTCAGCAGACGCGAGGTAATTGCTACTATTCTTGCTATTGTTCAGGTGGAGTCGGACATGCTGTTTCGACTTCGTCAAGCTGCGGGGGAAGACGCAGCGTACAAGAAGCTGGTTGAGCTTGTACGAGAAAGGACAATATGGAGGTATTGGCTGGAACAAGACCTGCTCTATGCAAAGGGGGGTCGAATCTTCATGCCGAAGGGAGAGCTGCGGAAACATTTAATGACGGAGACTCATGATCCGCAGTGGGCTGGTCATCCTGGCAGGGAAAGAATGGTTGCTCTCCTGTCGCAAACTTATTATTGGCCGAAGATGGAGGACGACGTAGAACTTTACGTCAGGACTTGTCTAGTGTGCCAGCAAGACAAGACTTTACGGCAGCGTGAGGCAGGCTTGTTACAGCCGCTACCAATTCCAGAAAGGCCTTGGGTGTCGGTTTCGATGGACTTCATTGTTGGTTTTCCAAAGGTGGATGGCATGAACACGATCATGGTTGTCGTGGACAGATTCACCAAGTACGCGGTGTTTGTGGCTGCCCTTACGGTGTGTACAGCCGAAGTGGCCGCTGAATTATTCTACCACAACGTGGTGAAGTACTTTGAAGTGCCTTCAGACATTGTAAGCGATCGCGATGTGCGATTCACGGGCAGATTCTAGACAGCGTTGTTCAACATGATGGGAACAAGGCTGAAGTTTTTGACTGCCAACCATCCGCAAACCGATGGGCAGACGGAAAGGATAAATGCTTTGCTGGAGGAGTATTTAAGACACTACGTGACAGCGATGCAGCGAAACTGGTTGGAGTTGCTGGATAGTGTACAGAATGAAGAAATTGGGTATAAAAAGAAAAATATTAGTTGGACAAACATGTAACCCATGTAATAAAGGCTGAGCTAACCCGTGTTAACCTGTCAAACCCGCGACACAGGTCATGAGATCAAGATAATCCAAAAAAAAAACAAAGAAAATCACAAAACCCCTTTTTTTTTTAAAAAAAAATCAATGTTAAATTATGAAAGCTGAAAAGAAAATAAGTAAAAAAAAACGATGTCAACTCTTATTAACTTTTTAAACCTATGACCCAAGTCATTAGACTAAAAGCACCATATCTAGAAAAACTACAAAGCCTAATTCCTAAACAATCAATTATCGAATGATGAAATTAAAAAAAAAATTATACAAAAGGATAAAAAAAAAATAGAAATCATGATAACAAGGATCAAAATTGAAATAAAAATAAATTAGAGGGCAAATATAAACTTTTGATTGAATGGTTAAAAAAAAAATTTAACAAAAGGACCAGAAAAATCAAAAGAATGAGGATTAAATTAGAAAACATAACATATAAAAAAGGGATTGAATGATGAAATTGAAAACAAATCAATATTTTACAAAAAAACCAAGAAAAAAAATAGAAATAAAAAGAATAAAGACTGAAGTTGAAATCCTCATAAATAAAAGGATACCTTTGAAATTTTGAAGGTCCAACATAAATTTTGAGAGGATGAGAGAAAAAAGAGATTTAGAAAAGAAAAAAAGCACCGCCGGTAACAAATCACCCCACTAACGCCACCATGCGTCGCCCCAACTAGAAAAGAATGTTGTGATGATTCCAACAACACAATAAAAATGAATTTTTGGCCACTAGAAGACGTTATACATGCCATCAACTATTGGTTTTTTAATTATTTTTATATTTATTAAAATATTGAATTGTCATTCATTCAACCTGATAATAATTAACAAACTAGAATAAAAATACAAAAAAGCCCTTGGATGTCAGTTTAAAATTTTTATTTTTAAAGGTAATTTAGTTATCTTATCGTGCTTTAAAAATATAAAAAAATTGAGTTTTCCTCTATCAATCTAATAATAACCAATGAGTCTTATGAAAAGATCATAATACCTCTAATATACAGTGTAATGATTTTTTTTTTATGGAAAATATAAAATCATCATTACACACTAGTGAGCAACAACCTAAATATAAAATCAACAATGTTTCTTGAGGATTATAACGTAATTTACGTTGTTTTGAAAAGAAGAAGATAGTTTATAGGATAAACTCCAAACTTAAACAATTTTTTTTTTATTTCACCAACACTTCATTGCCGACATAGTTATTAAACCCGGCCCGGGGGTTGACCCGGCCAAGGGGCCGGGTCCCGGGTTTCAGGGGTCAACCCGGGTCAACTTAGGTCAACCCGGATTAACCCGAAAAAATTAAAAAAAAAATAAAGTTTTAATATTTCATATGAAAAAATCCATGTAAATATAGATTATACATATTATGAAGTTTAAAAGAATATTTTAAAAAGTTTTTTATCCCACATTAAAAAGATATTATGTTAAGCTTTTAAGTTAAAGTATTTAAACTAAAAAAGTTTTTTATCCCACATTGAAAAAACATAACTTTTTCCTTGGAAACATAGAGTATATATACTAATGGGTTTCGAATCCCACATTGAAAAAACATAACTTTTTTTATGGGAACATGGAGTATATATATGAAAGGGTTTCAAATCCCACATTGAAAAGATACTATGTTATCCTTTTAAGTTGAAGTATTTAAACCAAAAGGTTTTTTATCCCACATTGAAAAGACATGGTTTTTTTCATGGGAACATAGTGTATATATATATGAAAGGGCTTCAAACCCCACATTGAAAAAATACTATGTTATCCTTTTAAGTTGAAGTATTTAAACCAAAAGGTTTTTATCCCACATTGAAAAAACATGACTTTTTTCTTGGGAACATAGAGTATATATACTACTGTGTTTCAAATCCCACATTTGAAAAAAAAAAAAAAAAACCGGGTCTCGTCCGGGTTCGCCCCGGTCACCCGGGTCCCGGGTCAACCCACCGGGTTGCCCGGGTTTGGCCGGGCTGTTGCCACAGCCGGTCTTTTGTGAAACCCGGATCGGTCCAGCCACCGGGTCCCGGGTCGACCCGCCGGGCCGACCGGGTTTAATAACAGTGATTGCCGAGTGAACTCATAACTCCTTTTTAGATTTAGTACATATTTAGTAATAATTCCATGAACAATAATATCTGATGAACATGGGCCCGGTGCGAGAAGATGAAATTTGAGTGGTTAGGATAAAGAAGATTTCCCCGATGTGCTGCAGTCGGATGTGGAGAAGTCACCGTAATGACCTCACGCCCCGCCTTGTTATCTGCTGCCTAACTGAGCCAGTCAGGCAGTCCAGTCATACTACCTTCATGTCCACTCGGTTGGTGAGCCGAGAATCAAGCGATTTCGGTGACTGCTACAGTTCAATTAATTACACAAAATTAATAATATATTTATGTCTAAATAATTCATTAACAGAAAAAAACAATGAATAAATAAATTTGATTGAGGTAATTATTATTCACCATGGGAGAAAAAACCGTTGATTTTGTTTTATTCCATGCGAATAATATTCTCGAACTAATATAACTTATATAAATGCTGATCGAAATAAAAATTTTATTTAGACAATTTTTATTGTATAAATCTCTCATTATGCAAATTGACACTATAATAATGAATATTAAACAAGAAACAATTCTAGATTAATGTATGATTTGATGAACCATCAAAACACATTTGAATCCCAAGCATTTGGTATCACACTTCGCTTGGAAGCAAAATACAAGGAAGATAAAAAAGAAAAAGAAAAAAGGCATTAATAATTAAGAATAGTTAATTTGTGGTTTAATGGCACATTTTACACTTATATTTTATGAATTTTGTACAGTACATTTAATTTATCAAATATTTTCTTAAGAATTAGAATTTAGTTAAAAATATTATACAAGAAAAGAGAAAAAAACATGCGAGAAATTTTATGGTGCTTAATGAGTAATTAATGATATCTTATTAGTTATTTTTTATGCCCACTTTAAAGAAAAAAATAGATATAACTAGAAGAAAAAAAAAATCTTAAGTGAAGATATTCTTATCACTTTTGATGGCCCATGAGTTTTAATTTTTTCTCTTCTATTTGTTTTTATTTTTTTCTTAAAGATGGATCAATAAAAAGACTAATAAGATATCACTAGTTATTTTCTGAGCAATATAAAAATTTTCCACGACATGCAAGCACAAATCTTATATCAAATATTTTAAACTTATCAAGTATTTTTTTTTTCCTTTGGGCCATTAGTTTTATGTTTTATAAAGTACGAGATGACTTGCCCGCGCGCTGCCGCGGACTTATAAAACAAATGCACTTGATAGTGTTATAATTGTGAACCAGTGCTAGATAAGTAATAGAAATTAAAGGTATGATGGAGCAAATATTTCATGACGGAAAAAAAAAAGTTGTGTTAGTGATCAAAAACTTAGAGACTGAACAAAATGATTTGTAGCAATCTACAGTGTTTTGTGAGGAAAGATACAGTGCTTTCGCCACATGATTTAGCTTTTCAGTTAATAAAAAGCAAAAAAAAAATACAAAGCTAAATTCTCTACCAACTTAATATTAAAAAAAACCAAAAAAGATAATTTTGGAAGGAAAAAAACCCATGAGAAAAAATATTGCAGTAATTAACAATGTTTTGTGAGGAAAATTATAGCGTTTTTCCCAATAAAATAAACTAAAAAACTATTTAGAGAAATATTGTAGCAATCTACAGTGTTTTGTGAGCAAAACTACAACGCTTTCCTCATATGATTTAACTTTATTGTAATTATAATTCTTAACCAACTCAATATTAAAAAAAAAATCGACAAAGATAATTTTGGAAAAAATCATAAAAAAATCACATGGGAAAACACTACAACAATTCACAGTGTTTTCAAGAAAAAAAAATAACAAAGCTAAATTCTTAATCGGCTAAATATTAAAAAAAAATCAACATAGATAATTTTAGAAAAAAAAAACAAACACTAAAAAAGGGGGAAAAAATCATGTTGGAAACATTGTAGCAATTCACAGTGTTTTGTGATGAAAGCTACAGTGCTTCCCCATATGATTTAGCCTTATTTGTAATGACTTGTAATTGTAATTCACAAACAACTCAATATTAAAAAAATAAAATTGAAAAAGATAATTTGAAAAAAATTATAACAAAAAAAACTATGCGGAGAGACACCGTAGCAATCCACAATGTTTTATGAGCAAAGCTACAATACTTTCCCCATATGATTAAGCTTTATTACAAAGTTAAATTTTAACCAACTCAATATTTAAAAAAATAAAATCAACGAAAATGATTTTGGAAAAAAATATTACAAAAAAAAAAACACAAAAGAAACTGGAAAAAAACTAGTGAGAAAAAACTGTATCAATCCATAGTGTTTTTTGAGGAAAAACTTGTATTTACTTGTAATTACAATTCTTAACCAGCTTAATATTTAAAAAATAAAATTGACGAAGATAATTTTAGGGAAAAACATAACGAAAACAGAAAAAAAACCATGTGGGAAAAAACACTGTAGTAACCAACAGTAATTTTCGAGGAAAGTTAAAGTGCTTTCCTCACATATTGTAACTATAATTTTTAACCAGCTCAATATTAAAAAATAAAATAAAAAAAGATAATTTCAGAGAAAATCATAAAAAAAACCATGCGGAGAAACACTGTAGCAATAAACAATGTTTTAAAGAAAAAAAATTACAAAAAAAAATTCTCAATCAGCTTCATATTAAAAAAAATCAAAAAATATAATTTTAAAAAATAAAGAAATAAAATAGAAAAACTATGTGGAAATACATCGCAGCAATCCACAGTATTTTCAAGAAAAAAATTATAAAGCAAAAATTTTAACCAGGTCAATATTTAAAAAGTAAATTCAACAAAAATAATTTTGGAAAAAACAAAAGAAAAAATAAATGAAAAAAAAGAAAAATTAGGAAAGTTGAAAAAAAAATTTTGAAAAAAAAAAGGGGAAGAATCACTGTGGATTACTATTGTAATCCACAGTGAAATGTGTGTGGGGGAACAGTGATTCCCCCACACCATTTAGAGTATGTGTTAATGGTTGTTGACATAATTCAATTTTTACCCTCTTCTAAAAAAAAAAAAAACAACAAAATTTCTTGCCCAAAGAAGAAATAAAAATTGCTATATATATATATATATCACACACTTTGATTTCAGTAATTTTTCCAAAATCTTATTATTTTTAATAGTCTTTGCATTTTTTTATGCAAACAAGAAAAATAAATAAATAAAGAAGAAATTTTATTTTTTTAAAATATAATTAGAAGTTAAATCGAAAGAAATAATGTGAAAAACACAATTGGCCAAAAATAACAAAATGAAGATCCAAGGAGTAGATTGGAAAAGAAGAAAGAATGAGAGGGCTACAAAAATATGCAATTATGGGAAAACTTAAAAGAAATAACGAGAAAAGAGGTGCAATTGACAAAAAATGACAATGTAAATTCGAGGACAAAATTGGAAGAGTTGGAAGAGACAGAGGAATGAGAGGGCTGTGAAAATAAGCAATTAGGAACTACATTGAAAGAAATTTGAATAAAATAAGTACAATTAGCTACGCAAATAAAAAAATTCCATGGACCAAATGAAAAAGGCAACAAAATTAAAGGGCCAACATGAAAAAACAAAAACTTCCCTTCCTAAGAGAAATGATGTCATTTTGTGTCTAAACAATATGATGTCATTTCATACAAAGAATAAAAGAAAAGACATACACCAAAACAATGTCATTTAGGTGCATGCAACAATCACCATCTTCTTCTTTTTTTTCTGCAGAACTGTCCATCCATCACCTTTAAATCATTGCACTTTATCTTCTCACTCGCACTTCATTACATAACCAAAACACCACCACCCCCATTCTTGACATCTCCTCTCTCACCACCACTTATCCCCATGTCAAAAAGACGTCTGAAACTGTTGCAAAAAGATACTAAAGTAAGCCACCTGATCATGTTTTTTTTTCCAATAAAAAAGTGACATTTAGGGATAGATTTTTCCCAATGGACCAAGAGTCCTAATCAAGCCACCTAAGAGAGCTACTAAAAGCTTTTCCCTTTCTATAAATAAAAGAAAAAGAATAAGAAAGAAAAAATAGAGCTGAAGAGAAAATGTCAAAGAGAGAGAGGACAAAAAAAGAGAGTTTTAAGATGATTTTTTTAGTTTTGTTTGAGCTATGAGTTTGTGTGAACCATGAGAAGGAAGAAGAAGAGAGAAAAACAAAAGAGAAAAAATAAAGCTTGAAGCGAGAGAGAGAGAGAGAGAGAGAGAGAGAGAGAGAGAGAGAGAGTTTTTATAGTTAGTTTAGTTAGGAGGTGTTATAGGAGGAAAAAGAAGTGAGAAGGAAAAAGAGACAAAAAAAGAAGAAAACCTAAATAGAGAGAAAGAAAGGGAAAAAAGAGTGTTTGAGTTGGAAAAAAAATGGAGTTTGTATGAGCTAGGAGGTAAGAAAGAAGAAGAAAAAGAGAAAGAAAAAAAGAAGAAAAAAAGACAAGTTTTCCCATCAAAATTTGGTGAGAAAATCGCCAAAAAACTCCCTTCACCATAAGCATCATCTTCTTCTTTGCTACCAGTAACACCCCCAACACATGTCCCTTGTTTGGAACTACTTTGAGGTGAGCCCTAATCTCTTTTACATTTTTTCTTCTCTTCTCGCGAGATTGCACAAGTTTACTACTATTTTTTTTAAATGCATATTATACTATTCATCCATGTATTTTTTTTTTATCAGCTTTGCATTTACATTATCTTTCTTTTGTAAAAGCGCGCTTTCACCTATTTATATACATATGTGTGTGTACAAATTCTTTTTTGAAAATAGATTACTATTCTCTCATGTAATTTAATTTAATTTATTTTAATTAGCTTTACATTCATTTTAGCTTTGTTTCGTAAAATATTTCTTTCACCTTTTTATGTATGCATGTGTGTGTAAATATTTATTTATAAAAAAGGGAATACAAATTATGTCGACGAGTTTTTCATCAAGTTAGCTATATGTTTTGAGTAAACATTGTTCTTAACAACTAAGTTGACATGTATCCTAGTGTTTAGAGATTTATATAGGCCTAGCATGATGTTTTTAACTTTAAAATGATTACAATAATAAGTTGATGCGTTTGCATCGTGCTAGCATCAAGTTTTGTTTAAACTTCAATTTTAATGGTTAGGTCAACATGTCTTCTAGTTTTAGGGAATGATATAGACCTAACACACTATTTTTTACTTAGCATCATGTTTTGATTATGCTTGGATTTTAATAGTTAAGTCAACGTGTATCCGTTTTTTTTTTTTGGATTGATGTGGGCCTAACATGGTATTTTTAATGTTAAATGAATTTAATAATTAGTCAATGAGTTTTCCTGAAACCAGAGACCAACTTATTTTTAACACAATACTAGTTTCAACTCGCTTTACGAGAATTTTATTGAGTTGCAAGATTTCTGATCCAAGTCCCAATGCTAACCCAACTATCATACATAAACATTAAATAAATTGTGAAAAAACTCAAAAAATGAATTTAGACAATTAATGGAATGTATGAAATGAATTTATGAGAACACATGGTCAAGTTAAACTTTCATTTGAAATGATGTAGTAAGGATGATTTCTATCTTCTCTAAGGAATAACCAACCCCTTTCTCGAATATCTGGAATTAGTGCATGCTTTAGGATTTTTAGTCTTCTTAATGGACTAGGTGAAAACTTTAAATTTTATTTATTTCCCCCAACGACCATTTTAGAGCCTTGCATGCGTCGTATGTAGTGATAACATAATGACTCTGCTGGGGAAGCTAGGGTTAAGTCTATATACATGTGTTTTCTCATTAGTTTATTTATTTATTTATCTCTTTTATTGCCATTTAATGCTAAACATTTACTTTTCATGTTATTTAATTTTATATGTTTATTTTAATTTATTAGATTGAATATATATATATATATATATATATATATATATATATATATATGCATATTATTTTTCAAGTTTTCACACACTTCATAAAACCATTAAAAGCTCTAGACTCGAGCTTGTCCCTCTTTAGAATTAGATTGCAAGATCCAAATGGCGAGTGTGACTTATATCCATTGATGTTCACGTGTACTCCCACTCAATTTGGAACTCATCTTATATATGAGGTATCATGGAGTTTCTCCCTTACTCATGTTCCATAAGGTTAGGAGGTCGAGTTACCTCACTAGTAATTTAGATAATCTAGGAACTTGGAAAATCATTAGAGGTAGACAAATTAAGTCAAACCATGTATAAGCTAGATCTTATCCATTTGGGTTAACCCTTGATAAGACAATAATTATATCACAACATGTCATATTTATAGTGCTTATATTAACCCTACTATTTCTCCATCGATCCTTACAGGAAGTGTGAAATGTCAGGACATACTTAGATTACCTTTGAGGATATGAGAACTAGATTTAAAAAAGACCAATATGATAAGAGGGATTGCCTGCTAGCTAAATTTAAGTCTTAGATAATAGAGCGAGTAGAGATTGATGGAAGGATGCCTAATTTACTTAATTGTTAGATTGATGGGATATGGTATCCACCTATGACCATATTGACTTTTAGAGATAGTATGGAGATATAGCCTAATGCTCAGAATTAAGGAGCAACCTATATACTTTCAGGCTATGATTGGATTTTGGGACCCTAAAGTATAGATGCTTCAGTTTTAACACAGTGGATATGATACCCATTCTCTTGGCTTGTCCAAAGTCATACTCGGTGTACTTTTATATACCCTGAGAATAGACCCTTTGAATTATGCCTGGCTGACTAAGATTGATTATAAGACTGTGGACAAACATGTAGTTAAAAAAGGTCTTATTCAAGGTTATTTTAGGAATATATTAAAGCCAATGTTTAAAATAAGGTTGCAAGATAAGGAAAACAAAACATGCTTAACGATTTTAGCATTGGGTATCTACGGGTTGATCCTATTCTTGTCAGTTGAGGTGATGATTGATTTTGAGGTTGTCAATGTACTCCAAAGTATGGATACCTTTAAAATCAATGATCATGATATTTTTGGATGATTATGGAAAAGGATTGCATTTAATATATCAAAAAATATCTTAACTATTAGGTGTATGGTAATAAGATCAATGTTTCCCAATAACTTTGTTCAATATGGTATCTCCTTGACACTAATAATGAACAATGCCCAAAACTTCAATGGAAAAAAGATAGTGGAACTTTGTGAGCAGTGAAGGATCAAGTACCATAATTCAGTCTTATACAGGTTGAAAATGAATGGTGTTGTTACCTCTAAGGAATGATATGAAATATTTCCCAATGCTTTGTATGCTTATCACATAACAATAAAAATGTTTATGGGATCCATTCCCTATTCATTAATATAAGAAATGGAGGTCGTGATGTTATTGGAGGTCAAAATCCAATCTTTGAGAGTATTGATGGAAGCAAAGTTATAAGAGTTAAAATAAGTCAGGATATGTTATGAATAACTAAATATGATTAGTGAAAAGAGACTAGCTGTCATTTACAATAGTCAACTATACCAAAAAACAATAGTTAGAGCATATGATAAGAAAGTACACCCTAGGGAATTCAAAAAAGATGGCTTGGTGCAAAATAAGATTATTCTAATACTAGGGAAAGATAGGAGTAAAGGGGAACCCAACTATCAAGGTAAAAAGCCTTTTCAAATAGAGCACTTATTTTATCTAATATGGATAGAGATGATCTCCCTAGACTTAAAAAACTTTGATGCTGGAAAGTAGTACTATGCATGAATGTATTGATCTCATCCAAAGCAATAAAAAAGGAAATTCAGGCCAAATATCTCTTTCTTGTATTCTATTTTTCTCTCTTGTATCAATTCTAATTCTCTATTTCATTTTCTATTCTTAGAGTAAACCTTCAAAGAAATAAATAAACCTTATATTTACACACTTCATGTTTTTGTTGATAAGCTAACAGTTCTTACAAAGATAAATTTATAGCAGACTTACTTGGATTCTTGAAACCGACCCCTGCTGAAAGCATATATTGTGTTTTTTTTTTAACAAAACTAAATTGCATATTGATTTAAGATATAACTTAATGTTCTTTAAAAGCAACATTTCAAATCTCATTCCATTATCTTAGAGGATTGGAATGGCAAATATGTTAGAAAAAGATTAATTTTGTGATCATGATCCAAAACATGTAGTTTGAATGGAAAGAGGCAACAATAATGCGAACCTCTTGAACACGCGGTCAAGCAACCCATACGCAAAGGCATCAATTCCCAGAAAGCCAAGTAAATAAGGTTTGATAATAGTGTGACACAAAGATAACTTGTATCTAGACACCAACACTATTGGAAACGAAAACCCTCACCCAATGAATATTGATTCGCGAATGAGAAGTATAAGGATGATGCCATGAAGTCAGCTGTTCTTCAATAAGTTATTTTTTAGTTATTTAGAGAATCAAGGAAGGGAGGGTATCTCACTAACACACACACACAAAATGCGGCAAACAAGAAGTTTTATCAATCTAAATTGTCTAACTTACATGTCTGGTTATGACTTTATTTATTACCCTAATCGTATCAAGTAACCTACCCCTCGTTGGCCAACACATAAAAAAATGTTTTTCCAAGCTCATCCTTGTCTCGCACATCATATATTGCTTTAACATTATGAATAATGATGTGTAATAAGTTCAACATTCAGGGACCTACGATAAAATTCCCTGTCAGTTCGAGCAAATTACTTTGGATAAGGTCAAGACTTATTAATTCAGGTGGTTTGCGTCCAAAATAAGAAAAGGCCTTCTTTGGTTTATAATTAAAATATATCATTTATTGTCTCATTTTGAGCCTAAAAAATTATTTTTTAAAAAACTTGATTAGGATGATCCACCTCTAACATTTAGGGTATATAAAAATTGTAAGAGATCAACAAAGCTTCCAAGAAAAATCTCAAGCTACAACAAATCACCCATCACATTAGAGGAAAACAAAAATTACAATACAACTAGGTTATAAC
Organism: Populus trichocarpa; assembly: GCF_000002775.5. Taxonomy (NCBI): domain Eukaryota; kingdom Viridiplantae; phylum Streptophyta; class Magnoliopsida; order Malpighiales; family Salicaceae; genus Populus; species Populus trichocarpa. Next base: position 10,311,293 of record NC_037290.2, on the reverse strand, counting down.
AGTTTACTCACAACATATCAAGAAAAACCTGTATTGAAATCATGAAGAAAAAGCTAAAGGATATGTAACAAGAAAAACAAAACAATAATAATAAAAAAGAGAATGACCCATTAGCATCAAATCAAAAGTGAGCCAAAATCTTAAAAAGCAAGAAAGTTGAGCATCAAAGAGCAAATGTTGATTAAGAGTTCACAGAACATGATTAATAACTAGTCAAAAATATTGCATAAGCATTTAAAAGTGATCCTACATCTTTCAGAACTAAAGACACTTTTTGAGCCATTACATTTATTTTCTTTAAAAACTTGTGCCTCATCCTATGTGCCTTTACAAACCCTTTCCAATTAAAAGATATGCTGACTAAGATTGATAAGTCAAGATCTTAAACACTTAGAAATTATTTTCAAATGAGTTACATTCTATTGACGTGCTACTTGCTATTATTCATGGTGTTAAAAAAATTTTAAACCCTAGGGGAAAATAGCCTTTTTGGAAAACCCCATGCATAAATATCTTACATGATCCAATAATAAATTGAAATTATTTTGAAAGACCACCCTGTGATGTGGGTCACCATTCTTCTTGTATAAAAAACAAAATTTTCACTCTTCCAAAAACCTTTAATGGAGGTTGTATCAATTTATTTGAAAAAATAGGTTTTGGTTTGGAAATATTATGTATTTTCTAAAGCAGAGTGCTTTAAAACATCCATCAAGATAATCTTTATATTTAAAATGCATATTAATAGTTGTTTAGAATGTGTCAATGAAATCTTAAATACATGCAAAGTAAGGAATTTTTTGTAAAATCATGATAAATATGATTGAAAAAGCCTCAATGTAACAAAAGAATGACAAACACTTAGGGCCAAGATCATAATATGGGAATAATTGCCGTCCTCTAATAAAAAATAGGAACAAAGTTTCTCAGCATAATAAGTAAGGATGGATTGCCCAAATAGATAGTGTAAATATCATGCAAGATTTGAATGGATAGTGCAAATATCATGTAAGATTTGAATGACATGGTTTTGTGAAGCTATCATAATAGCACATACATTTGAATTGAGGTTGTATCCAAGCAAACTTGAGCAAGCTAATAAATTGAAAGTCCTAAAGTTAGAAAATTTAAGAGCATGCAATTCCAATTGCCAATAGGGAAGTTGAACATAAAGGAAAACTTATATTTCTTATAGGTAAGCATCTGATTTATTTTTTATATAATTATCACAACATTTCAGCTACTTTGTAAATAATTGTCGCAACATTTTAGCTGATTCAAGCCTAGAAAGGCTCCATTTAAACTTCTATTTTCTTTACTACCATGATATTAGTAAAGCTCTAATGAATTTGAGTTTAGCAAAACTCTAACAAATTTGAACCCAACAAGGTTTTTTTTTAGAGTTTAACACGGCTCTTGAAAAGTTTTTTGTTTTTGAGCCCAACAAAAATCCAGCGACTTTGAGTCCAACATAACTTCAGTGGATTTGAACCCAACAAGGTTCTTTTTATTTTAAGCCTAGTAAGGCTGCTGTAATTTTTTTTCTTTTTATTATTTGAGTCTGATAAGGTTTCGATGAATTTGAGTCTAACAAGAATATAGTGAATCTAAACCTAGCAAGGTTCCTTTTTATTTTGAGCTTTGTAAGGCTTATGCAAGTTCTTCTTTTTAAATCCTAGAAGGCTTCAACAAATTCAAACCCTTTGAGGTTCTTGTAAATACCTTTTCTTAACAACCTTCCTAAACAAAACCTAAGAAAAGCACTTTTCATTGACTTTATATTGTACATGTTGTAAAAATAAGAAAACTATCATAACCTAATTTTGACCCCCTCTTAAGAAACAGAACAAAAACTTTTCTTTTCCAAAGTAGAAACAAAAATTGCAAACAAATTTTTTTTTAAAAAAACCATGCTTTTGCTTTAATTTCAATAATTTTCCTAAATCTTATTATTTTTCATAATGTTTGTATATTTTTGTTTTTATGAAAGCAAGCAAGTAAAAAAAAATTAAAAAAAATAAGAATTATGCAATTATGGACAAAAATGAAAGAAACAATGAGAACAAATGTGCCATTGGAAAACAAATAATATAATAAAAATCCAAGACTAAATTGGAAGAAGTAGAGGAATGAGAAGACTGAAAATGCGCAACTAAGGATAAAATTTAAAGAAATCCAAAGAAAAAAACGAAATTGGCTAAGAAAAAAAAAATCAAGATCCAAATTAAAAACAAAAGCAAACTTGGAGGGCCAACTTGAAAAAATAAACCCCTTTTTAATAAAAATAACATCATTTCACGCCTAAGTGAAATGACATTATTTGTCCCAAAGAACAAAAAAATATATATTTACCAAAACAATATCAGTTTGATACATGCACTAACCACCATCTTCTTCCTTTTTTTTTCCCTTGCAAAATCACCCATCTACTACACCCATCTACTACCGTTAAATTATTACACTTTATCCTCTCTGTTAACCTAAAGGTCTCTAGTATTTATGATTTTAATAATTTTGATGATAACAACAATTTAGCAAATTTAATTTGTATGCCAAGTTTTTAATGTTGTAGGAATTTTCTTCTATATCAGCTTGGAGAAATATAGACATTTTATATGCCAAATTAACTTGGAAATGGCTAAGCTTAATCACATATAAACAAGTCATTGCAGAATTTAATTTGGCATCACAAAAATAATCTTTCATCCAAAAATAATTTTTATTGCAAATTTATACAAATTGAAAAACAAGTTATGAGAAAATATTATATCATATATTTTGGCATTATTACTTAAATTGTTTGAATGGATAACATAAATTTGATCCAATGATTTCTTGTATTTTGATTACACTAAAAGTTTATTGTCCATTTTTAACTAAGTGATAAACGAGTAATTTGGAAGAGTTGTATTTAACTTATTTTACACACAATGTTTAACTTATCCTAAACTTAATGTATAACTTGTTTTATACTAAAAAACTCTTATACCAATTTTTTCTCTTTCAAAATGCATCAACTAGCCATTTCTAATATATAAAGAGATAATTCAAAAACTTTTCTCAAAGCTTTAAACTCTTTTTGCATCAATCCTTTCTGTTATATCCTTGAGCTAGATTACTTTCTATAAAGACTTGAGTTCAATCTATTATAATCTTTCCTTAATTGTAAAGTGTGAAAAATCATTATGAGAGATAATTCATTGCGAAAGTGTAAGTGACACTTAAAGCACTTAGGAATATTATGGTTGTGAGGTTAAGATTTTGACCATTGAGAAAGATTATAAGTAATAGGTTTTATAATCTTGAACCTGCAAAAAGATTAGTGTATAGGTAAGGTTTGGCCCATGAAGAAGCCTATGAGTTGTTGGTGAATACTTAAATTGTGGTTTAAGAAGTGGAGTAGGCGATTATCCAAACCATTATAAATTTGGTATGTCTCTCTTAATTTATATCTCATTTACTTTGCACCTTTCATATTGAATTTTTGTTTTGGCTATTTAAAGTGTTAAAAGATTAAATTTTTTAAAGTACCCTATCTCAATTAAGCCCCTAATCCACCCTCTCTTAAATGCTTTTTAGACTTTCATTTGGTATCAGAGCTTGGACTCTTAATCAACTATGAGAAAAGATCATTTTACTAGAAGGTCAATGCTTAACTAGGGATCCCTTCTTTAAAGGTAAGAATCATACTTATCGGAAAAGTTAAGATGTAAACTTTTCTTGAGTCAACAAATATTGAATTATAGGATAGTGTTAAGAGTGGATATACTCGTCCTACTAAGATAAGTTTAGATGGAGATGTTAGTTTAAAACCTATATGTGAATGAGATGATAAACAAAAGAAAATATATAGTTATAATGCTAAGGCTAAGAATGTTTTCTTTTGTTAACTTAATCATGTGGAGTTCACTAGGGTTCAGAATTGTAAAAACACTTTTGAAATTTGAAAGCTTTTAGAAGTAATCCATGAAGGAACAAGCCAGTTTAAGGATTAATTAGTCTTAGTAAAGAATATGAACTATTCAAGATGAAGCCTAATAAAAGTATACGTGAAATACACAATAGGTTCATCACCTTTGTTAGTGAACTTGTTAGCTTAGGTAAAGAGATCACAAATGAGGAAATGACTGGTAAAATCTTGAGGTCTATGCCGAGAGCTTAGGAACTGTAAGTTACTATCATAAAGAAGGCTAAAAATATTAAAACACTTGACTTTGATGAGTTTATTAGTTCATTAATTGCTCATGAAAGAAAAAAAAAATCAGGAGCTTGAGATTGAAGATAAGAAACCAAGAAAAAATCTTTAGCATTTAAATTGGTGACTAATCATAAGGAAATAAATGAATATAATAATGAAAAAGATGATGATGACATAGCTATAATTGCTAAAGAATTCACATAGTTTTTAAGGAAGAAAAAGTATAGCAATCAGAGGATTTTTTGAAGAGAAAATGTTGACAATAGAGAATTAAGCAATAGAAATACTATCTTGTGCTATGAATGTAAGAAACCGAATTATATGAAGTATGGTTGCCCTAATTTTTAAATTAAAGCTAAGTTTGACAAAAAAAGAAAAAGGCAATAAAGACAATTATTTAGGATGATGAGGATGATAGCACAACCTCTTCAAAATATGATGTTTCTAACTTGGAAAAATTATCCAATCTATGTTTGATAGCTAATATTGATATCACAAAAAAAATTTTGATTGATGACCGATAACTCCATCGATATTAATGGGGTAAATAAACTTGATCCTTAAATCATATTTGATGAATTGAAAAATGTATTTAAAGAATTATATCATGATTTCAAGAAAATGCATAAGAAACTTATGTTGCTTCAAAATAAACTTGATACTATTTCAAAATATTTTAATATATTATAAAAAGAAAATGATACCTTATTAACAATGAATATTAGTTTTAAAAGACAACTAATATTAGTTCTTTGAAAGATGCATCTAATTCATATCTTTCCAATGAGAAATTAGTTAAAGAAAATGAGATCTTGAAAGGTTTTTCTATTTGACCGTTTAAGACTTCTTATTCACCATACTAGTCAATTCAAAGGTTTTTCTATTTGACCTAGAATTTACACCAAAGTTTGCATAAACTTTCCTAACCATATTCACAAATACCTCTCGACCTTCACTTTCAATAAAAAAATTCTATTGAGCATGGGTAAACAATTCATCAAAATTAAAAGAACTCTCCTAACTCATTGAAAGTTACATTACACAATTTAAGAATACTTTTTTCTTAGAGTTTTTTAGTGTAGTATTTTTTATAAGAGTTTTGGTTGACAAAGAATTCTCTAGGATAATATGGTCTATCCTTAAGAGAAAACTCATGGATAATGTATATTTTGATTTTGGAAATTCAAATTTCTATAGCATAACATTTAAGAGTATTCAAGGCTTGACAAGTTGTTAAAATCTTTTAAATGAATAATGACATAAAGATGGATGGGACAAGTAAGTGTAAATGAATAATTTCTATAGCATATCATTCTTCTTTATGTCATATATATTTAAATTTCCAAAATCAAAATATGCATTATCATGCTAGTTTTTTTGCCATTCCTTATTCTCTTGTTTTTCCACCATTTCTCTTCTCTTTTACTAGTCTTCATCATCTCTAAAACTCTAAACTTATCAAGATATCTTCTTTATATAAACAAAACCATATATCTATTTTACCATGCCTCCAATAAAAACATTCCTTTCACCATTTCCAACTATAATGATCAACATTCATCTTCTCAAAGCAACACTAACTTATTTAGATAATCTTTCATAATTCCATTCCATAAAATATCCATGAGTTTCCTTTTAAGGATAGTCCATACTATCCAAGAGAATTCTTTGTCACCGAAAACTCTTTTGAAAGATACAAGACCCAAATAGCAGGAACCATTATCATCGTAGCGTATCCGAGTTCCAATAAATTGCTAGAGTTTTTTTTTTATGATAAAACTATAATATTTAATATAATAGTTTTTTAATTACTAATTGAAATATAATTAGAATTTGGAAATAAAGGGTGAAAAAATAAATAAATAGTGTTTTTGTAATTATATATATAAAAAATATATAAGAATGATACATAAGAATGATGTCGGGTTAGGCTACATAAACCTGAAAACCCTTTTTCTTTTCTCATCTCGAAGACAAAACTCTCGAACTTGTTTCGCAGTTTGCTTTTAGGTTATTTGATTTTATCATTAGTTCTCAATCAACGTTAGTTACTTCCTTTTTAGTCTTTAATCTAAGTTAAAACTACTCTAAATTAGTACTTAACAAAACAAAAAAATTTCACTAAATATTCAAGTTTCTGTTGTTAAAGGAGGAATTCAATGACTAAAAAAGACGCATTGTTAACGGGTGTAATGTAACTCTTAATGAGTTAAGAGCTTGTTCCAATCTTGGTGAGTTGTTTACCCATGCTTAATGGAAACGCATTGTTAACGAGTGTAATGTAACTCTTAATGAGTTAAGAGCTTTTTCCAATCTTGGTGAGTTATTTACCCATGCTTAATGGAACTATTTTATGGGGAGTGCAAGTTGAGAGGAGTTTGTGAATATGGTAAGGCAATTTTATGCAAACCTTGATGCAAAGTGTAGGTCAAATAGAAAAACATTTGAATTAACTAGTATGGTGAATAAGAAGTCTATCACCATTACTTCGCAAGAAGTTGCTCTATTTTTAATATTAATGTTGGTTAGTTTCACAAGTGCATGAATCGTAACAAGTAATAAAATGATGAGTAGAGTATTGTCCCATGAGGATTTGTAAAAATTACTACTAATTACCAAAATCTTTTAAATTATGATTTATTTGAGAAATCGAATGAGATAGTTTACGAAACAAAAATTAATGATTAAAAACAAACAACCAATTAATTAAATATTATTGAATTCAATTTTACTGGTTTTAGGATTTCTGACTTACCGTAACTATTCCTATGTGAACTTCCTCAATTGAATTAATTACTCCTAGTGTTGATAATCAGGTTTTTCTAATTTAAACACTAATCTCTCTCGAGTATCAATGAATTATTTTGACAAACAAACTTCATGTTTTTTACGAAATTTCTGAACTCGTCAAAATTTATTAAGTACTGTAAAACCTTTAATGATTACAAAAGTTCCTAGGATATCTCTATCCTATAGATTTCTTAAGGTATTTCAAACAATGGCTAAAACAATTATCACTTCTCAGTCTTAAATTGAATTCGAAATGATGCAGATGTTGGCCAAACATACACAAGCATTAAACATAGAATGAAATATTCAACAACTAATGTAATAATTCAATCAAAGAAATTATTCACATATTCATAGTAAGGTTACATAAAAAATCCTAGAATAAAAGTCTACTCCATAGTTAAGTTAAAGAGAAACAAACTTGATACGATGAACATCACTCAAAAGCAGAGAATGACAGTAGAATAGATAAATGTTCTCCAATCTTCTTTGATTTTCGTCCCCCTGTTTGTCTCTGTTTTTGTCTCACTTTGTGCCGCCTCCTCTCTTGTTTTTGGTGTATTCTAAGGTCTTTTTATGTCTCTATGTCTCCCCGCTGAACCCCTATTTTTTCTCTTTTATATTCTGGCCTCTTTACCCCCAGATGGAAAGAAGAAAATTTCCTTTTTTGTTTCGTATTCCTTTCCTATTCGGATATTGCAAGCCAGATTTGAGGCAAGAAATGTGTGAATTCAAAGATCTTTATTTCTGGAGAAATTATAGAAAATCAAATCTTCTTTCCAACGACACCAATCTTGTAATTTTTGGATCTCTGAATCTCGTAATTTTTGGATCTCTGAGACTCGAGATATGGGTCATAATCCAAGACAGCATTTGGAGTGCCGGAAGTATAGGTCTGATTCAATCCATGTTTTTCGACTCGCTATTTGGACTTCGAAACACCACAACTGAGTTCTATGCCCTTCATATGTTTTGTAGACCTTCTTCTCAAATATTTAAAAATGGTGATGAATGCCTAGAACTAAGTTGTATAGCTTTCTTTGCAGCCCAAAATCAATCAATGTTCGGTTTTACTGCCGAATTCTACCTACTCAGTAATCTAGTATCTGAAAACACATTAATTTCCTATGAGGTCAATAGTTCAAAAAGGGATCCAAAATTCTAATTAACTTGTGGAACACATCCAAAATATTTCAAAATCAAGCATGAATAATGGAAAATATACATGCTAAAAATTCCCTTATCCCTACTAGAAGGTATGATGTGTTTAAAAAGAATGATCATATATATATATATATGGAAATGACATTCCCATCAAATGAACAATACCAAATCCTTTTTGGTACAATGTTGAAGCAAGGCCATAAGATCTAGGTCAACAAACCTATTAATAGTTTTGGATTGTGTCCTTCATGAGGTGATCCATCATGTTACTGTCCCTTATGGGGGTCCCGGTGGTGAGATTGATTGGATCATTATTTAGATCATAGTCAGCTTGAAACCTCATAGGAGAATCAACCTTCAAGCTTTTCTTATTCAAAACATTTTAATCGTTTCACCTTCCCAAAATGCAACTCTAATTTATGGTCATTTCCTCACCATGTTCTTCATAGTCAAATGTTTTACACTTAGAGGACCACATGTTGAATCATCCTTTTATATCAATAACAATTATTATCTCCATACCTTATTCAAATGGGATGATGAGATATGTCAATTTGTTTACAAGGGAAATATAAGTAACTTTGGGATCTTCAAGCACCAATGTTTTGTGTATGTCAAAGATCTGCCATAAAGGATTTCCTTTATAGTTTTGGTCTTAATGCTACCATTTCTAAAGTGATGATGAAGAAGAAGATCCAGTCATTATAGAGTATCCCAACCAATTCTTATCCTTGTTGTTCATCACCTAATTTCATGTATTTATCTTATTTCTTATGTTATTTATCTTTGAAGTTGTGAATTTGATACTCAACCATGCTTGTATTATTGCAGATTTATTGTCTATCCTCCCTTTTTTATATCACAAAAAAGGAGAAACATGCATGTATATTTTTGGGTTGGACATAGATAATATACGTGTATTTTAATTAATCCTTGCACTTTTCTATGACATGTAATATTTTATGTTGAACTTGGTGAATAATATTTTGTGTTGAACTATGGTATTGACTATGACATGTGCTTAATATATATATATGTGTGTGTGTGTGTGTGGGCGGGGGGTTGGGGGTGGGTGGGCGGGCGCGCGATGTTGATATCTTTGCATGTCATAATTATTCTTTAACTTGAACATTAGTAGGGGGAGTTTCTAAATATTTGAGATGCATATTGAGAAGCATATTATTGAATAATATTTTTATCTTTTTATTATACTTTTTTGTTATCATCATAAAAAAGAAGAAGAGATTATTAGCCCAAAGGTCTCTACCTATGCTTTTAATAATGTTGATGATAACAATAATTTAACAAATTTAATGTGTATGTCAAGTTTTTAATATTGTTAGAAGTTTTCTACTATAACAACTTGGAGTAATAAGAAATTTTTAGACGCCAACTTGACTTCAAGATACCTAAGCTTAATATCATGTAATCAAGTATTTATATAATTTAATTTGGCATCATAAAAATAGTTTTTCATCTAAAAATACCTTTATCACCAAATTTATACATAGTGAAAAACAATTCATGAGAAAATCTTCTATAAAATATTTTAGCATTATTACTCATTTTTTAGTTTACATTCAAGAGTTAACTTGTTTTAAACTCAATGTTTAACTGGTTTTACATTCAAAACTCTTATAACAACTCATTGTCTTTCAAAATATATCATCTAGTCATTTCTAATACATGAAGAGATACATTAAACAAAATATTGTATTTCAATTTTGAGTGAATGAATAACGACTATGTGCTCAATTCTCATATATATAAATATCACTTGTTCACTTCATATAAAGTAAATTACAATACTTAATGCTTGAAAACTCTATAATCTAAAAACTTTTATTATTTTCATAATTTTTTTAAAGGTTTAAACTCTATTTGTATCAATCTTATATTTCATATCCTTGAACAAGATTACTTTCCATAAAGACTTAAGTTCAATATATTTTTATAATCTTGAACTTGTAAAAAGATTATTGTATTAGTAAGGTCTCATAGTAAAGAAGACCATAAGTTGTTGGTGAATACTTGGATGTTGATTTAAAAAGTGGAATAATGGATTTTGTAAACTATTATAAATTTATTATATCTCTCTTGATCTCTATCTCATTTGCTTTGTGTCTTTCAAATTGAATATTTGTTTTTAATACTTAAAGTGTTAAAGGATTAAATTTTTTGAAGTATCATATATTCAGTTAAGCACCTAATTCACTATCTTTTAAGTGCTTTTTATAATTTCACTCTCACCCACACTCCATAACACAACCACAACACCACCACTCCATAATTTCACTCTCACCCATCCCCATGTCGAGTGGTCTAGAGAGAGAGAGAGAGAGTTTGAAATTGGTTTGAGCTAGGAGGTGATGGAGGAGGAGGAAGAATAAGAGAGAGAGAAAAAAGGAGAAAAGAAAACCCAAAGAGAGAAAAAGAAGTCAAGGAGAAAGAGAAGAAGAAGAAAAGTTTAAGCAGAGAAAACTAAAGTCGGTGTCAGTCAGGAAAATGAAGTTTGAGTGAGCTGGTCAGAATTAAAATTATTTCAAAAGACAGACTTGCCGTCAACCAAAGATTAGCTGCAAAGGGCCCCTGCCATGCCATGCCATGCCATTTGGTAGAGAAATGAGATCAAGACGAAGAGTGTTTGGAGAACAGACAACAAAACCAAACGTGACACTGAGCCCACCGTTACCGTAGCATCATCATTGGAACTGAAAACCCAGGCATCATCGTCAATTAAGTCCAAAGGGGCCTTATTCAAATGTAGGAGGTGGCGTTTGAGACAGAAACCATGCATCCAAATGCCCCTCAGCCAGCTGACCCACCAACATGGAGGGTCACAAAACTAACGACCAAAAACTTCTTTATTTTATGCTTTGATTTGGGATTACTGTTCCCCAATCTTGTTCCATCCCTTTAATAAATACTAGTAATATTCATGTTGGTATAATATTAAAATATAATTAACAATAATTCCCACGGTTCTCTACCTTACCATCTATGACCTAGCTACCTATGTGACAATATTGCAAGCATTAGCTAGTAATTGGTTGAAAAAGTATCTGTGCTATTCTTAGCGATATGAAATTAAACTTGATTCATCTAACACTCATTGAATCTAAAACTCCTTTGAAAAAAAATACTGTACTTCTATATTAAAAAGTATTTTTCAATGTAATAACACCTTTATCCTTTTATCCAAAAAGTTTAATATTAATTATCATTAGTATTTAAATTTTTTCCACATGATTAATTTATTATTATTAAATTGAATAGAAATAAATAAGGTTATTTCCATTTTAATTTCATAGTAAAACGATCAAACTACTTTTCGTATTTGCACACTGTTTTTATCATTATTAAAATGTCAGTTAAGATAAAATTTGGTATTTGAGCATATATAAAAAATAATAAAAGATTAAAATTTATACTGAAATGACTTAAATATCCTTAAAAGAAAACGAAAATCAAACTGAGTCAAGGGGTTTCTTTTGTCTTTTCACAATGATTTTTGCGTTATTATTAAGTCAGTTAGGGGGCAATTTAGTATTTTCCTATTCCATGTGAAGCAGTGCATGTTGGTATTGGCGGTCCGGTTTATCACCGATAGACCTTTCTTTTTTTCTTTCTCCTTGCCTGAAAATTATAGTTTGGTCCTCTTTGTTATTGATATTTCAACTTCAATCTTTATTCTTTTGATTTTTATTTTTTATTATTGACCCTTTTGAAAAAAAATTGATCAATCCATCATCGTTTTCTATTTTTCTTGTTAAATTAAATTAAAGTCAATTTATTTAAAACATCCTTGCAGCAATTGAACATCATGTTTTGCACAAAAAAATAGTCTAGCCTCGTAACAAAGTGCAGACACTAAGTCCATTGTAAAAGTAGAAGAAAAGGAAAAATTGCCCTCATTTTGTACTCTAAGATATTTAATTCTATAATTTTTAATAAGAAAATTGCCTCTATTATATTCAATGGGAAATGTAAGTTAAAGTAAACCATATATATATAGAGATTAACCATTGGTTTATGTTCACGAGAGCTCTAGCTAGTTTTGAGAAATGAATTAATTAGGTTTTCTTATTAAAAAAACTAATTATTTAATTCTTTTTGTCCATTTTATGTCCATTTTATATTTATTATTTTAAAAAATAGAGAAAGGAAAAAACTAGATATTATAGATGAATTAATATCTCTCCTTATTATAAAAACTAATTATTTAATATTGTTATCCATTTTATGTTCACTTATTTATTCATATTTTTAAAAATAGAGCAAGAAAAAAAATAGATATTATAGAGAGATTATCGACATTGGCTAAGAGATTAAATAATTAATTTTTTTTGTAAGAAAAAAAATTGATTTGTTTCTCAAACTAGAGGGATTAATTTATAATTTACCCTTTTTTTAATGATTTTTTGGTTTTTTATCCCTTTCAAGTAGAGTCTTAGGTAATTATGTACATTTAAATGTGGATGGATTGGTTTATTCATGATAATTTTAAAGAACAACTCTGCTTGCAACTTGAGTACAATCCAGCGAAAATTAAAACACCGATATAATTAATATAAGTGTGTTGGATATCATGAGAACATTTCATGTGTCTTTTGCAGTCATCAATTACCTAAAAATCAGTGCATGTATGACATATGGTTAAATCATTCATGGCAGACATTCAGACGTCTACTTGATTATTTAACCGTGTGGCTCGAGATATTTTTTTAAAAATATATAAAAATATTTAGATATTATTAATATTTGTTTTTGAAAAAAAATAAATTTAAACTTGTGAATATTGATCCGATATAACACAATTAACTTTAAAAGTACAAAAATAACCCGTACGACTTATAAAAAATAATTTGACTAAAAACAATTTCAAGTTGATACTTTTTTTAATATTAAGATAACAACATAGTATATTGAATTGGGTTAACTCGGGTTAATATATCAAATCCATGACCCGGGTTATGAGACTATGATAACCTCATAGAAAATAAATCAAAATAAATTTGAAGTTTTATTTTCAATCAACCCAATATTGAAGGACAAAATTGAAAAAAATCGATTAAAAAAATGACCTAAAAAGCAACATGAGTTAACATGTCAAACCCGCGATCTATGTCATAAAAACATGATAACCTCATAAAAAAACAAATCAAAATAAATTACGAAGTTTAATTCCTAATCAATCTAATATTGAAGGATGAGATTAAAAAAAAATTAAAAAAAAACATAAAAAAGAATCGAGTCAATCCGTCAAACTCATGATTAATTAAAAAAACAACACGATTTAACTCAGATTAAAACAAATTATGAAGTTTAGTTCTCAATCGACTCTATTGGACCCAATATTAAATAATAAAATTTATAAAAAATTAATTAAAAAATAGCAAGAAAAATGAGTCAAGTTAACTCTCGTTAACTCATTAAGCATTTTCTAGTTATGACGCCGGGACAACTTAATAAAAAGCAAACCAAAATAAATCATGAAGCATAAGTTCCAATCAAACACAATATTAAATGATGAAAGTGAGAAAAAAAATCAATTAAAAAAAAGAAAAAAAACTAAGTTAATTGGGTTAACCTACTAAACTCGCAACTCAGGTAATGAAACGAGTACAACCCAATAAAAATAAAATCCATTTTTTAATGACTTGTGACCTGGGTCATGATACTGAGATAACCTCTTAGAAATAAAATAAAAAAATATAACCTAATTTAACCGGGGTTAAAATATCAAAACCCGCAACTCTAATCATGAGACCAAGATATCTTCATATAAAGTACACCAAAATAGACTATGAAACTCAATTCTCAACCAACTCAATGTTAAATGATGAAATTAAAACAAAAATTAATTAAAAAAAGGACTAAAAACCAACTCAAGTCATCTCAAATTAACTCGTTAAGTACTATTCACGGGTATTGAGGCCAGAATAACTTAATAGAAAAAAAATTAAACAAATTATGAAGTCTAATTCTCAATCAATATAATTTTTAATAAATAATGCTTACTAAAATCTTAATGCTTACTAAAATCTTCTTTTCATGACTTTCCTTTTAAAAAGTATGTAAAAATCCTCTTAAGCATAACAAATAGGAGTGATTTGGTTATAACGCCCCTTGTATTAATGAGGATATGACCTTATTTAGTGTTAAAGGACTACACCAAGAAGGCAAGAAAATACTGTAGTTTGTAGAGATATCCTAACCTACAAGGATCTTTATTTTGGACTAATGATAAACTTAGTTTTATTTTGGACTAATGATAAACTTAGTTTTAAAAAATTATTATTATCAATAATGCACGAACAACCTCCAACAAGTGTTAATTTTTGTACCCAGCAATCCATTTTGCTAAAGTGTATTGGAATAAGTAGTTTTATGAATAGTTCCATGTTCTTTAAAAAATTAATGAAATTCTAATTGATGATATTCTCCCCCATTATCACTTTGATGAACTTGTACTTTTAGATTCCATTAAGCACACTCAAGTCATCCTAGTACAGTCATTAAAAAAAATAACAAACCAACATGATCCATCTAAGGCAAGGATATTGGATGGACTCCATACATTAAAGTATATAATCATAAATGGGTGTGGACTTTTATTCAAACTTAATGAAAATAAAGCATGATGGTTTTTTTTCTAGTTCACAAAAATCACATAAAAAATTAAAATCATCAATATTTTTAATTAAACTAGGAAATGACTTCTTTAAATAACCAAAGAAGGTATGCCCTATAGCAAACCATTCTTAAAGCTTGACGTAGCTTGTCGGAACTTTTATATGCCAAGTCCAGATAATATAGATTCCCTCATATAATACCATAACAAAGTCCAGTTAATACATGTGTTCTTTGCATCCTTTGAGTAGTATGCCTTTTTATATATATAATTTGTTTAAAAAAATTATATTAGCATGATGCATGTTAATAAGATTAAAAAAAATTAATAACTATTTTTTTTATCTCACTTTGTAAAAACAAATCCAATTATATGCTTTGATGCAAGTCTAACAACCTTATAACTAATCTTTAAAATATTTTTTTGAGTTTATACATGTTTCGCAAATTTAGTTGCATATTCCAGCAACTGTTTAAGATTTTTATTTGATTTTATAAGGTTTTTATGTACGCTTTAAGTATACAATTTTGAACTATATAAAGTGTTTAGTTAATTTCACTAGTTGTATAACTTGTGTTGAAAACTTGTCTACACAAGTTTATTTTTCTTGTTTTACTTCCTTATTTTGAGAAGCCAATTTTATTTCTATAATTTGGCAATTGTTTAACGAATTTTATCGTGAATTTAACTAAAGAATTGGTTGTTTCAACCAATATTGCTTCAACAATTACTACTTTGATAGTAAAGGTTCCACCATCATCTATTGTGATGCATAGTGAGAAACGTGAAGAGTTCATTTGGTTGAACTTTCAGATATGGCAACATAAAATGTTATTTTATGCGACCACTTTAAACTTGAGAAAATTCTTGCCTAAAAAGTGCTAAAGTTGTCAAATTATAAATCTCATTTCATTATTGTGGTATCTTTGGATGTATAGACTCATAATTATTTTGTGTGCAAAAACTACTTATTGAAAGATTGCACAATACACAATATGATTTCTATAGTTCAATTAATAGTGCAAATGTATTTTGAAAAGCTTTGGATAAAAAAGCTCAAGGTTAAAATTATTGTTATGAAATATTTCATAATCAATTCATTTTTAGATTTCAAGATGGTTGACTCAATGAATGTTATGGGTCAAGTTCAAGAGTTTTAACTTACACTGCATAGTTTATATAGAAGATATGGTTGTAGTTTATAATCTTAGAGAGAATTCAAGAACTAACTTAACCAAAAGAGCAAGAAAATGAGAGTGGAAGAACTCATATTGATGATATGAGTAGAAAAGGATAATAATTATTTGAAAGAAAAGCTAACTCTTATGGTATAAACTCTTAAGCAAACTTTGTGGAATAAGTGGCGAAGTTCCATAATAAAGGCTAAAAGAAAAGGTTTGTTGGGGAAGGAAAAGTATTTCTAAAAGTATTGCCAAAAGATTTAATAGCAAATATTTTATTTGCAAAAAGAAACACCTAACGAAAGGTTGCAGAAATAGATCTTGGAAAAGTAACACAAGAAAATGAATGATTGTTGAAGTCAATATCAATGAGGTTGATCACCTTACTAATAGGATTTAAAAAATAAACATATTCATTGTTGTTTCTAAAGAAAACCTAATAAAATATATCCAGGGGCGTGGATTGATATTATTGTAACAAGACATGTTTGCACATTGAAGATGATGTTTTCATTAATATCCAAAGTACTAGGTTTTAGGAAGGTCATACTAAATATGACTTTTGAAAAACTTCTGACCCTTAACAATAGGCTTCATATTGTTGATATTAGGATGAACTTAATTTTTGGTTCATTATTGAACAAAAATGGGTTTAAGTTGGTTTTTTAGAATGAAAATTTTGTACTTTTTAAAAATGGAGTGTTTATAGGATATGAATATGTTACTAAAGGCCTCATCAAAGTAAATCTGATGACTATTATAACCATAGGTGGGAGAATAATAATAATGCATATTCTTTTTACCTATCTAAGTCTTGTGACACATGGCATGACTGGTTAGGCCATGTGAATTATAATTCTATACAAAGGTTAATAAATCTTAATTTATTACCTAGCATGATATTTGATAAAAATCATAAGTATGAGGTTTGAGTAGAATCAAAATTCACAAAAACTTCTTTTCATTCAATTAAAAGAAATAGTGAACCTCTATGTTTAATTCACTAGGATATTAGTGATTTAAAGTTTGTGCAAATAAGAGGTGGAAAAAAGTATCATGCCACTTTTATAAATGATTGCATGAGGTATTGTTATATTAATTTGCTTAGAAGCACAAATAAGGCTCTTGAAATGTTTATGTGTTACAAGAATAAAGATGAAAATCTATTTGATATGAAAATAAAGGTAATAAAAAGTGATAGAAGTGGAGAATACAAAATATCATTTGGTGAATTTTTTTTCCAAAATGGTATTATCCACCAAACTGCCGCTCATTATTCACCTACATAAAATGACATTACAGAACCTAAGAACTAAAAATTAAAAGAAATGATGAATGTCATGTTAATAAATTTAGGAGTACCTTAGAAACTTGTGAAGGGAGACAATTTTGATTACCAATTATATATTTAACATAGTGCCCCTTAAAAAACACATAAGAAACCATATGAATTATAGAAAAGTAGAAGACCTTCTTACAAATACCCTAACGTTTAGGGGTATCTTGCAAATGTGAAATTACCTGATCTCAAAAAGATCAAGATAAGATCTAAAATTATGGATTGTATATTTATCATATATGTTTATAATAATAGTGCATGTTGATCTCTTGTACACAAATCAATTATTAAAGATATTTATCCTAATATTATTATAGAATCAATGAATGCTATTTTTTTAAGATGTCTTTCCATTTAAAAATAATGATTGAGACTAATTCAAGTAATCATCATCAATCAAAATATGATGAAGTTGCAACAAGAAGGAGTAAAAAAAATGACCAAAATATTTAGTCTAGGTTTTCTAACATACTTGTTAGGAAATGAACCTTGGACATATTCCAAGCTTTCTACTAAAAAGAGGAAGTCAATAGTAAAATTAAATCCATTATAAATAATCATATGCGGAAACTAGTGGATTTTTCACCCCAAAAGTAAACCATTATGCTATAAGTGGATGTAATTATTGATAAATATAAAGTAAGACTTATTGTTAAAAGGTTTAAACAACAAAAAAGTGTGGACTATTTTGATACATATTTGTCTGTGTTAATAATAAATCTCATACAAATGTTAATAGTCATCGCAATTATTAGCAAACTTGAAATACATCAAATGGATGTAAAAATAACATTCTTAAATTACGATCTTGATGAATAGGTCTATACATAACTTGAGAGGTTTTTTTTATTAAAGGATAATAAAAAAAAAGTATGTAAACTTGTTAAAATATTATATGGTTTGAAACAAGCACATTAGCAATGCCATGAAAAATTTGACAAGGTTATGTTATCAAATGAGTTCAAAATCAATAAATTTGATAAATGTGTTTATATGAATAACACAGATAAAAGTTATGTCATTGTATATTTTTAAAGGGATGTCATGTTTATTTTCGGCAGTAATGATTCATGATCAAGCTACTATGAAAATATTAACTAATAAGTTTGACATAAAAGACTTTGATGTTGTAGATTTTATACTATGAATAAAATCTCTAAGACATCTTATGGTGTGGTATTGCTCCAATCTCATTATGTAGAGAAAATTCTCAACAAATTTTATAAAGATGATAGTAGCATTGCGATAACACCAATAGACATAAGTGTTCACCTGTCTAAAAATAAAGGTAAGGGAATAAACCAATTGAAATATTCTCGGATAATTAGGAGCATGATGTGTGTTATGAACTAAACAAGACCTGATATTACATGCCCATTTAACTAATTGAGTAAATTTATCAATAATTCGAGTATGGATTATTGAAAATTAATAAGGAGAGCACTTAAAAATTTGAGGTTCATCTTGGACTATGGGCTACACTATACTAATTACCCAGTAATATTAGAAAGGTATAGTGATGCCAATTAGATATCCAACACTAAGAATTTAAAATCCACTAGAGGATATATATTCACAATCCATGGAACAGTTGTCATAAAAATCCTCTAAACAAATGTGTATCACAATATCTCTAATGAAATCAAAGTTTATTTATCTTGATAAAGATGAAGAGGAAGCCGAGTGACTTCAGGATTTCTTAGAGGATATTTCATGTTGACCAAAACTAGTGCTAGCAATTTATGTCCATTGCGACAATCAGTTTATATTGGAAGAGTACAAAGTAGTATATATATCGGTAAATCTAGATATATATGTTGTAAACATAATACCATTAAAAACTTGCTCTCATATGAAATTATACTTATTAATTATGTAAAGTCACAGGAAAATATTGTAGATTCACTAACCAAAAATTTATCAAGAGAGCTTATTTATAGTTTATCTAAAAGAATGGACTTAAGGCCTATAAAAATGAAATAATGAAATGATGATAACCATATCCATTTGACTAAAGGTCCCTAAGTCATATAACATTCTTAGTAGCTATTAAAAATTATTATTTCTTATTTATTTCTATAATGAAAGTGGTGTTAGTTGTAGCATGATGTTAGTTGTAGGATGGTAAAGCGTGAGTTTTGTTCTTAATGCTTTTCACATCTTAGTATACCAAGTAGAGTATAAACAAATATTCTTAATGAAATATCACCTATATGAGTGAAATGTGGTCGTTTATTTAAGAATTTAAAAAAGACTGAATTCTTAGAAGCACTTATGAAACCATGAGTTCTTCAAGACCAAAATGAACATAATCGTGAGAATCAATGGGAATCTCTAGGTAGATAACTATATGAATATTATTGTCTTGATTTACATACAAGGTTGAATAGTTCAAGATATTACATTCATTATAAATTCAATAGTATTTCATTAAATAAGGTTCAAAGCCAAAAGCTACATATTTTGATGTAGTGATCTACCATTTTAATTTTATCTCTACTAATTCTTAGAGTCTTTATACTAGTCAGAAAATTTCCATTCATGTGAAGGGTTGTTGGAATTGATTTTATAGAACATGTAATTGATATTTTTAAAGCCAGATTACATATGCAGGTCCACTTACATTTAGGGTTAAAATCATGTTGGATTTTGTAATTCAACATAAGTACTTTAACATGAAATATTAACATGTTTTAAAAACTAATTAAAGATGAATGAAAAATTATTTTCAAATAACATTTAGATAGCAAAAGTTTCAAACTCAAAATAGTTTTATGAATTGGACAATGGGCTTTTAGGCTTATGAGTTTGGGTTTGGATTTGGGTTTGATTAATGAAATATATCTTTTACTATTAAGTCCTTGTTTGATCAATAATTTTTATTATATGAATCAATACATTAATTATGATGTGATAAGAATGAATGTATTTATGAATTTTGATGAACTATTAATATTCAAGAATATTTATTAATGAACATTCATTAATTATAAATATTCATCATTATTTATGAACATTCATCATAATTAATAAACATTCATGAATTATAAGTAATTAGTTTTGGTTTGCAAGTTCTATAAATAGATGTCTTGGATGAGTGAAAATATAATAAAATTTCTTCTTAAGTTCTGTCTTTTTTTGTTGATGGTTTTTCTAAGTCCTGCTCATCTACTCATTCTTTCTACTCTAGGAAAATTGAGTCCATTATATTAAGTTCATGGACCTTAAAAGAAGTGTATATTTTCAAGATAGTGTTGTTGGAATCTTAGAAAATTTATTGAAGAAAGTCTTTTGCACCAAGTAAAGAGCTATAAAGCTTTAAAAAAAATGATTAATTCTTAAAAATAATAAGAATTAATTTTAGCTTGGTTATTTTATAAAGCCTTCAACAATTAAGTATTTTAAATTAGTTTTGTTGAAGTATAAATTGCCATGTTTTTATTATATCACATGATTATAAACTAAAAAAAACACTCACTTATTTAATCTTTTTGTGATATTTGTAGACCATGAATTTATCATGCTATTGATGTATAACTGAAGGTACCGTAATACAACTGTGAATGCGTGGCTTACCTTATGCTTTAAGCTAAATGAAATCCTAAATGCCAAAGCTGCACTTCTTTATGAACTTAGATTTCTTGTATAAACATTTTCAACACTTTAGTTCTGCTGGATTGAGAAGGTTATGCTACCAGGGATCCTGAAACATGCTTAGGCATCGAATTGCATTTATAAGTTATTTTCATATATGTTTCAGCATGAGTTTCAGAAGTTTTATTTGACCTGGAACCTTCAAAGTTCACCTGCAATGTAAAAGGAACTGGTTACGTGTTTAGACAATCTGGAGTTTGATGAATTCAACTCTTAGATACATTGTAGAAATGAGTATCGGAGCCCTTGAAACATAAATGGTAGGTGTCCTGGTTTTGGCTCGTAGTTTTACTTGCAAACCAAAATTCTGTCCCTAAGAAATAAAAACCAAGTATTCGCAACACCTGAAAGCACTTAGTTTGATATGATGGATGGAAAGCAAGAGAACAGGGGGGCAATACTAAATATTTGTATATGGATGCCACTGATATGTTATTGAGTTCCAAATGTCGAACACAATTGACATAATTTGGTTTTTTTCGTCTTCTTGTTTTTCTTTTCTCAACTACAGGATCATCCTTGGCTTACAGATGCAGAGAGGGAGCAGCTTTGCAGACTCATGAACTGCCAGAAACTCTCACTGGAAGCAAGCACCCATGCAGAGTCCAGAATGAGAGGCTACCTCTTCGAATAATTGTCCAAGACCTCTTCTTTGAACAGCTTCGGCTCCGTACATCAATTTCTGGATGGTTCTGTTACTGGGAATCTTGACAACTTAAAATACTTGTGGAAACCTTGGACTTTCCAAAAATGACGGTTCCCATCAAATTAACTTAAAAAAAAAAAAGGGTTGTAAGTGTTATTGACATGAAGGAGCGTGTTTCTGAGCTTGAAAAGAAGTGTTTGGCCATGAAACATGATCTTCAAAAGATCCTAAAGACAAAGAAGTGGAAGATATTTTCCAAGCCGTTTCGGTTTAGACAGAAACTACAGCCCTGCAATTCCAAAGAAGCGTGCAATTTAAAAGAGCCAGAAGCATCTGCAAATGGACTCCAGAATCATGAGAACGGTGACATGCCTCAGTAAATCTTCAAATTCAAACTGACTAGATGACTCTGCCACTCTACGTTTCTTGTTCATTATTTATCTGTAGAATGTCATGCATAGATGCATTTTTTACAGAACAATTGTGTCGTTACGTTGTTCGCGCAGAATTATTAATAATTGAATACCTCTGAAGCAACTGAATGAATTACTAAAATAACTGACCACCTGGATTGGTTTCTCATCTTCAGAAACTTGGCATTCTGGTTGCATTCTTGGCTTTTTGAACCATTGATTTATTTCTTTTCAATTTTATTTCATAGCGGAATCACTCTAGTTGTGTGAGCCTAAATGATTGTTATATAGATATTTGATCTTCCTCTTCTGTTGGGACTTTAAATGTTATTTACAAAATATTTTAGGTTGTTCTGCGAAAAAAAAAGGCCTAGTATCTCTTTTAGTCAGAACAAAAGCATGGTAGAAGACTGCAGAAGAATACAACTTCAAATAACATTACCTCCCTTGATGGTATTGTTTTTACTTGCAGATTGAGGTCTCTGGTAGCCCCAGAACAATCATAAGAAAAATACTAAAAATTAAGGGAGGTTGAATCCTCAACGAATCACTGTAACTCTTGTGAAGGAGCACATGCCATGATAAGAGAAACAGAATAAATGATGAAAGGGAGCGCAGAAAAAAATGGAACTCACTCAAGCAAATAAATCTTTTTTTAGCATCTAGCATGGTGGGAGATTTTCTGGTGGTGGCAGAACGGATTCTTCAGGCGACTTTCCATTCTCAACGACGAAGGCCATCTTTAACCCCGCATGGTGTGGAGTTCCAGGAGACAGTGCATAACCAAACACATACTGTTGAGTTTGTCTTAAATCATAGTTCCCAGTAAAGTTTCAGGCGACAATGCATGAACCGAACACATACTATTGAGTTTGACTTGAATTATAGGTTTTCATTAAAAAAATAAATATCCATGAACATAGTTTATATATAAAAACTTAAAGTTGTTATATTTTAAAATTAAGGTTTGTTTGGAAGTGTCTTCATTCTCTGCACTTTGATGACTAAAAAGAAAATAGAAAATGTGAGTTTTGAGTTACTTTGAAATCTTGGGTAAATCTTGGGTAAGACAATAATTTTGTATGGCATCTTGTAATCTCCTACTTTCTCATATTAAATTTCCTTAATCATCTTATCCATAGAACAAGCCTAAGTTGCCAAATCACATAAATTCCTTGTGTGCTCCTGTGTAATTGATTATATTTTGTTCTTTTATATTTCTCTACTTGTCAATTAGTTTGAGATTTTATAGTTGTTTCCATAACAAATTGGTATTAGAACTTGCATAGTTATCGGTTGACTTTCGTGATAGTGACAAAAGTAATGTCGATGATGAAGTTTGATGTAGAGAAATTTAATTATAGAAATGACTTCAATATGTGGCATATTAAGGTGCGCGCCTTGGTAGTTCAAAAAGGTTTATTTAAGGCATTAAAAAGTGTAGATAATTTTTCTAAGGAAATGGATGATGAGGAGAAAGAAGATCTCACGAGATGAATAAATAGTATTATTCAGCTTTGTTTGTTTGATGAGATTTTGAGAGAGGTTGCTAAGGAAACAATAGTTATTGAATTATAGATAATATTGGAAACTCTTTATATGGCTAAATTCTTGACAAATTGATTATATCTGAAGCGTCAATTGTATACTCTCTGAATTAAAAAAGGCATGCCTATTAAAGATCATCTTGATAAGTTCAATAGAATAATTTTAGATTTGAAAAATGTTGATGTTAAAGTTGAAGATGAGGACCAAGCTTTGATTTTATTACGGTTGTTACCTACATCTCATGATTATTTTGTTAATACTTTGTTGTATAAAAGGGATAGTCTTAGTTCAAAAGACATCAAAGCTTCTTTAAACTCTAAGGAGTTAAAAAGAAGAGTGTTATAGAGTCATAATGATAATCAAGTAGTGCAGGCATGTTGGATTAAAATTGAAACCTATGAAAATTAAATGTTTTGAATGTCATGAAGTAAGGCATTTTAGAAAGAACTATCCTAAGCGAAAAGATAAGAAAAATAAGGAGAAAACCTCTGATGTTGTAAATATTTCTAGTGAAGGAGAAATTTTTTATGATGCTACAAGTGTTTTGATCGTGTTTATTGGTAGTTTATGTGCTTGGTGGATTCTTAATTTGGCTTGCACATTTTATATTTTTTCTAATAGAAACTAGTTTGATACTTATAAAGTTATCAATGATATTGTTTATTAGAAGACAATAAAAGACTTTCTATTATTGGTGTGAGTATAATTCAAATTAAGATGTATGATGACATTGTTAGGACACTAGAAGTTCGATATATTCAAGAGATGAAGAAGAATTTAATTTCTTTAAGTCTTCTTGATTTCCAAGGTTATAGTTATTTTGATAAAGGTAGAGTTCTGAAGGTTTATAAAGGTGTTCTTGATTTCCTAAGTTATGGTTATTTCCAAGGAAAGTTGGTTAATGAACTCTACCATTTTTAAGGTTCAACAATTATTGATCCAGCTAGTGTATTATATATGATTGATTTGGATAGTGGTTCTATTTAATTATGGCATATGCGACTAGAACATATGAATTAGAAAGGATGTTAAAGATTATCAAACGAGTTTTGCTATTTGGTTAAAAAAATAAGTAAATTAAATCTTTGTGAGTATTGTGTGAGTAAATTGAGCGTTAATAAAATACTAAAGTGTTTATTTGAGATTATGATAACATCGTAGAAAGTAAATCAAAAGAAATCATGGAGATCAATTCAAAATCAATTGAATGTTAAATGATGAAATTAATAAAAAAAAATCTATTAAAAAAAAAATGAATTTTTTTTTTAAAAAAAAAAACACTAACTGGCATTATTATGAAGCCTGAACTTATCAAATAAGAGAACAGAACTAGAATCACATGAGCATACTACCACAACTTAGTTTTCTAAAGGGATCGTCTTGGTGGGAACGAAATGGGCCGTGAGACAGCCTATTACTTTTGGGCGTTTGTAATGTACATGGTCCTGCTGATCAAAGTTTCCATTCCTGACAAGGTTGCTATTTAGGCCATGATGCTGAATGGAGCTCGAATTTGAGGCCCCATTAGAGCTCTCCCTAGGCCCAATCTCCGAGAATATTTGAAGTACTAGGCTGGCCCCATTAATGCTTTGAAAATAATCATTTATATATATATATATATATATATATATATATAAAAAGGGTTCTCATTAAGAAAAGGAGAGAAACCCTAATGCACCTCAAGAAAAAGCTAGGCGCTTCAATATCGTGGGATTTCTTTTAGCCATTGTTGATAACATTTCGCATCATATCATCTATGATGTTAGTTTGATACTCTTTTCACTTCGAAACCTTGTCACGAAACCTTTCTTGTCATCTCATCCCACATGTCTGTCTTTCTATGCTTTTCTATGTTTCCATCTACGTGTAGCTCCGGTTAGGGATTTTTGACTTAATCAACAATAATGTCACGCGGGGACATAGAACAACCCCCTTTATTTATGAAAGCTTCTCCTTCCATCAAAGGTGGCATTAGGCATCTTTAAAGCAAGATTAACGCCTCGGAAAGAAAAGATTGTTGAACAATTTTTGACATGGATTGTTTCGGCATCGGGTCCTGTTACAAGCTTGCATCCCCTTGCCATAGCTTTCACGTTAAGATCAATCCCTGAAATGCGATTTGAATTTCAATGATAGTAGTTCTTTCGATCCAAAACTCAATGTGCCTCCGAAGGGATTAAGAAAAGGTAAAAAAAACCCATTAAAACCAACATTCAATGCAAAGTTAAGAACCCTCCGAACCTTTTGACTTGATGATCTTTGAAAAACAAGTGGGCACAGATTAGTCCTCTCAACCACAGACTATTGTTCCTAGATGTAACCGAGACAAAACACAGGGGTTATCATCTTGTCTAAAACTTTATATGGCAACATGTGGCCCCTAATAACACATGTCAGCGTCCCATTTAGTGGACGGTAGTGGGTCCTTCTATCAAAATTAACAAGAGGTCCCCTTCTCCTCCTCCTTCAGTTATTGGTCGTTGGTTGAGTTAGGCCTGCCCTTTGCCTCCGTTCCACTAACCTCAACAGCAAATGAAGTACTTGAAAATAGACTTGTGAAAGAAAAATAAACTGGACCCCTTTTCTCTTCTCTTGATCAATCACACTTCCCTCCTCCTCTTTGGAATTTAATCGTGGATACTGTTCCATTGGGCGATTGGTGCTGTTTTCCCCACTGTTTCTGGTTGACTTTGTCACACATATCAAGTTCTGAGAGGAATATTTTCGAGTGCATCATTGAAGGAGACGAGTTGATCAATGCATGTTCCTTATGGTATAGGAGATGTCCGTTTACTATGTTTAATTAGAGTATCAAATTCCATCTCGTCCCATTCTGGCTCCATGACTCTAACTCACGAGAAGGAAAATGCAGCAGGACTACAAGGTATAGTCCTGTTATTTAGAGCCAATTCACAAATAGCTATTATCATAATGCTTTATAAGTTGCTTTTCCTTCAAAGCTTTAAGAAGGATGGAGAAAGAAAAACAAATATAGAGACTAAGGAAGGGAAAGAAATAGCAGGTGAATGATAATTAAAACATAAATTAGTCAACATTTAAAATGGGAATGTTCGTAAGCATCTCATACTTAATTACAGCTTAACAGAAAAACATTAAATTTTAACTAGAATAGAGCATTTAAGAAGCTTAACATATTGAGATTAATTGCAATAATTTACAAAAAGAATTCCCACAAAGGAAATTTCAATGTTGATTGTCCAAAATTAGCTCCTTTCACTTCCAAACCCATCTACCGATTGTTTACTGCAGCCATCCACATATCACCTAGAGATATCATAATTTTGAGAGTAGCCAAGTTGCTCAATTTCCCAGCTCAACTTCGATGCAACTCTTTCATGACAGGGGACATACTCCTGTGACATTCAACAAGTACATGATGACCAAAGTTTCAGTATTATCGCTTATATTTCACACCAAGGAAAATACTAATATTAATCTCTTAAAAGAAAGATAAATAACCTAATGACACGGGGAAAGTAGGTTTTTATATGTAACAGGAGTATATAAGATCTGAGCATGAATAGATCTTGTTTGCTGAAGTGAGATTAATTTGATGAATTTGAGCGGCCAAATCTTCCAAGCTTAGATATGGTTTCTTTAGCGTACCTCCAGTTTCTTCACCAACTCTTTTGCTGTTGGAGCGGATAAAATAATGTTGCGTGCACTGGGACTAACAAAACCCTCCTCCACAGCTTTGTCAATAAATGAGAGCAGAGAATTATAGTATCCATCAACATTGAGCAGTCCAACCTTCACAATGTGGAAACAGGATGCATTGTTAGTTCTTGAAACCAAGATAAAGCAGCTAAGATGTTTCCAGCAGACAGTAAAGCTGTAGGCATCACACATGGTATCAGTTTTGTTAACATGGAAATTACCGGTTTGTCATGAATTCCAAGTTGAGCCCAGGTTATGACTTCAAGTAACTCTTCCAGCGTTCCATAACCACCTATATTTAAAAAACAAATAGATATTTCAAACTTAGACATTGTAATCCAAATTAGAGCTTCGCTGAACATAGGCATTTCAGAAATGTACATATAATTAATATTAGCAGAAAAGGAAACGGCTCAAAAATGTTATATCAGCAGCAAGGGATTCAAGATATATCAATTACTTGGCACCACAAATCAGTAACGTACCTAGATAAGTATCTGTTCACTCTGAATATTTATAGTGTAAATATATTTTTGTTACAATTTACTCTCCATATTAAATATTTGCAATAATGACTTCAAGGATCGTCAGGACTCCATTTCTACATCTTGACCTTATCTTCTATGGATTTTGGAGTGGGGGGATTTGTCAAGCATCCTGAACATGGTCTTCAATGCAGGGACATAATCTTCTGCCAACCCATGAAGGTCATGATAGCTCTCATCTTATCATGTTAAAGAGTGGATGTCTTTCATTTTTTGCTGTGGTTGTGATCTTGTGGTTGTGGAAATTCTATGACTAAAGGGAGTCCACATGAAGAGTAAATTGGCCATTATGTCCAAGCATGTCGTCCATTGCCCAGTATTTTAGATAAATGATATTAGTGGCTGTGAAAGAGGTGGGCATCATTGCCTGTTAGGTGCAGGTGCAGGTGATAGTTGAGCATATATATATTTAGGTGAAGCGTGTTTATGTGTCCCTTGCCCTCAATATGCTGGGAAATAAATGGCACTGTAACATTTGGAGGCCACGGAACTACATTAGAGGAAAGGAGCATACTAGCCACAGATGCAGACTTCCTTAGCAGCTCATAATTTTTCAGTGTAAGAAGTTGATGGGTCAAAAACTTGGGTTTGAATTGTTGTTATGTAATCATGGGTATATGGGGGCTGTGATGGAAGGTTCAAAAGGATGTGATAATTGAGGCTTTCACACTGTTGTATCCACAGTATTACCAGATGATACCATTTATAGAAACAACATAAAACAGCAACTATAGCCTAGATCTTCTGTTAAAAAAAGTAAAATCCTAGATCCTTGGCACCAAGTTAAGGTTTTTAATCTCTTTTGACAGCCAAATTTCTCCTCACAATGTGTGTATACCCCCTTATTTAGTGGCACGAGGATATGACAACTTGTAAAGGAGGAACTTTAAACGCAATCAATAATCTAATGAGTATTAATTGTAGACATGCGTTTGCAGTGGTATAGTTAATTAGGGCAGTTTTTCATCTTTCTCTTTCTTTTTTCGTGGAGGTGAGGTGGTAGTTTTTCTTGGATGGGAATAGACAGGCATCTGAGAGAGCAGACAAAGGAAAGTGCTATCAGGCATCCTCAGAACTCAGAGAATCAAATCATGAGACATGGCCAATCTGGCACTCTAAAATTAGTAAAATGGAAAAAGAAGCAACAGATGGTCTGTATGATTTCTTGGATTTTTTTCAAATTTTCGTGCAAGTGAGGATTTTGCAGGGTTCATACTAACCTGGTAAGGCAATAAAAGCATCAGAATGCTTAGCCATCTCTGCCTTCCTTTGATGCATATCTGCAACTGCCTTCACTTCCCCTACTGTTTCGCCAGTTAACTGAAAAAGGATACAACAGGCACAGTGAAAGAAAGTAAAAAGATCAAAATTTTGTGTGTGAGAGAGAGAGTGAAGTTTGGAGTGTTGTGCAGAGAAGCAATGATGAGTTTTTGCAGAAGGTGGTGGGCTTGATTCATAGAGTTCAACTCACGCAAGTTCGTAGCCAGTAATTCTTTAGCTTAAAAGAAAATGAAATTCGAAATTTAGAAGAATCCAAGCAGGAAAAACACAAGTAGTAAATACTCTACTACAAACCAGAGATGGCAGTAGAAAGTAGAAACCAAAATTATATATGAAAAAGGTGTAGTGCTACGTGCCAACTACCCAAGTATTCTGTGGATAAGGCTATCAAGTATTCATCAGAGGAACAGAAACCTTGAGAAACAAACAAAAATGACCACAAAAAAAAAATAACAGCAACTAGCTGATAAAGGGAAGAGGGAAGTCCCCAGTTGATAAAAGAAAGTAGCAAAAAGCGAGAGAGAAAAAAAACCAATAGAAAAGAAAATGAAAAGCCAAAACTGTATTTTACTCAAATCCAGTCAAAGAAAAAATAAGAGAAGAACAATAAAGTTGGAGGCTTTTTTTCTTTGGGAAAATAAAAAGAAAAGGTGGGAGACTCTTTTTTTTTTTCTTTTTTTCTTTTTTTCTTTCTGGGTATAGCGGACATACCTCTCGAGGCATGAGCGTCTTGGGAATAACTCTGCAGAGAGACAATAATATGACAAAAAAAACAAAATATCATAACCCGAACCACTGATTTACTATCTTAATTCATCTCAGTGCTATTTTAATGAAAGAATTAGAGGACAGAACTTGAAGATGAAGGAACAGTTGATTACCCAATAACATGACGACCACCATCATGAACAGCTTGTGAAACCAAACCCATCAAACCTATGCTACCTCCTCCATAGACCAGATCAATGTTCCGTGAAACCTGCAAAATAAACGGCAACATAATCATATCTATCACCTCACCTCATGGAAACCAAATGATGGCCTTCTCAGGAAAGCTCTTAATGTGGGTACGTATGGGCTCAAACATACTCATGTAAAAAATTATCGATGACCAAGTTTAACAGAAAAGAAAGAAAAAAAAAATGTTCTTGTCTGTGCATCAAAGCAGAGCCGAGAAAGAAAGAACAAGAGGCAGAGTATGAGGAAAGTTTCCGGTTTTAGCAGAAGTAAAATGTAGAGAGCCAAGTTACAAAAATGTAGAGAAAGAAAAAAGCTGGCACAAGGAATTTAAGAAACTTTCTTGTACTTTTTCTTGAATAAGCAACGAAAAGAAAATGCAAATCAATGGGCAGAGGCGAATAATAAAGAAGAAGTACCAATTCGTTGCCAAGGTCAATAGCAGCAACTTGATAGCTAGTCTTCTTGCCTTGACTACTCCCACAAAACACACAAATCCTCTTGAACTTGGACAGCATTGATTGCTGTTGCTGTAGAGTGATCGTTGTCTCAACCATCTCCATTTCAATTTTGAATATTGCTCGCTATATATATGATTCTCTGTTATGTCGTTTTTGCTAACCTCTCTATTACTAGTACTACTTAGTATTGTGTGTGTGTGGATGTGTCAAAGACTGAAAAGGAAGGAGGGAAGGAAGGAAGAAGAGAAAAACAGAGAACAAGGAGGAAATTAAAGAGACCGCCTTGGTATGGTTTCTTTCTTGGTTTTGCTTGGCCAATATTAATCTTGAGGGAGCACCTCCATTTGTTTATATAGAACGTTTACACACGTGACTACACTTCACAGCATGCTTCCTCCTCCTCCCCCCTCCACTCACCTCACTCACACATACTCCTAGTTAATATTGGCAATTTGGCACACGTGGACCCCTTCTTTTCTTTCTGTTTTTATGCATTAACGGTGTTTATCATTCCAAACCCATACACCCCTTAAAAATCAAGTAATATAAATATTATATATGATAATAAATAAATAAATATTTTTTTTTTACTATAGAGAAAACAAATGTAACTAGAATTTAATAACGGTATAAGATCTGTAAATAGACATAACAGTAACACTCAAATGTTAATGTTATGGTACCCTAAATTAATGTTATAAATCCATAATATGTAAATAGATATAATATCCACGAGAAACTTAGGCCAACCTTTTATATTCAATATGGTCGAATTTTTTTTGAATAAAAAATTAAATTAATTAAGTTTATTATTTATAAAATATCAGAAATTAAGTTGGATATATATTTTATCTAATTACATCCATAAACACCTCCTTTTTTATCCTTTTCAAATTTTATTATAAAAAAAAGCCCTGCTTTTTCGAAATTCCACTTGTTCATACTGTTGTTGTCTTTGGATATGGGTTTGGATTGATTGTTCGGATTCGATATATATGGGTTTGGATGTTTTCCGATCGGCTTTTCCATTTACTTTCTTCTACACAAATATTTTTCTTGAGAAAGCCACATATTGCCCAGTGGACGCTTTAAAACTATTTCTTTATTTGACAGTGGCAGGTGAAAGTTTAATTAGAACCTCTAGTTGGGAATTAAGTCGATAATTTTAATTAATAGGAGGAGCTGCCATTCTTGCCATCGCACAACGCACATCAAGATTCAAGTTTTTTTTCTAATCCAAAAGTTCTTCACCTTTTAAACCAGAAGCTTTTCAAGATGAAGACAGGCTCTCTTTTTTTCTTGATTAAGCCAGAAAAGAGAAGGGCCAAATACGGACATTCTAAGATGGGTTCATTTCTTTAATCCTAGTAAAAATGGGCACTTCTCTTAAAGTATTGAGCACTAATATTGTACAACTACATTAATTATATGAAGAAGAAGAGCAATTAGCAAGCTAGCATGGGTAAAATTCAGAAATACCAGATGAGAGCATAGAGCATTGTGCGTTGATGATTGAAATTAAACAAAAGTGGGTAATGGCCTATCACCCTGTACCCTCGTCCGCCATCCCTTACTCGACACACTTGCTGTGTGCATAGGAAACATATTATTTTTATTCACACACCTCCCTCCCCACCACCACCACCACCTCGCCCCTCCGAGCAGCATGCATGCCTTCTCACTAATTGCACTTGCCTCTTATCCACCTATCACATCTCTCTCTCCCAAAGACCAAAAAAAAAACCCCACAATTTTATACCATTTGTATTTTCCTTAGCACCCACTTGCTCGTTTCTTATTATTTTCTATACGGTCCTTGCTTAATGAAGTTGCTGCCAGGATTGCAGGAACTGAACCATGCTATTAAACTAAGGTGTAATGCATTACTTTAACATCTCCAATCCCTAAATTAGCTTTTATCTAGCTAAAGCTAGCCCTTTTCTGCTTATTATATCTACTCTCCTTTTCTTTATTTTTTATCATCTGTCTACTTCCTGCTCACTGCCTCAGTATAGAAATTATAAACTCATAATGCTATTCTTAATAGGGGACGATCGAGCATTTAATTTACTTGTTAACTAGTTGTGTACCTCCTGCATGCTTGCATGCGCATTTGACCCATGTTTTTGTGTGTTAGTGAGTGTCCCTTGTGTACTATGTTAGTGCTGCTCGTGGATCTTTTTTTTATTGTAATGAATTCTTCTGATTATACCATCTTACAGGGCAAACAAAGACTTCGGAATCATGCCTACCTATGATCTACTATACTACGAAATTTTGGCAAAAAAAGAGTGCAAGTATATAATTATAATTCCATGACATTTTCTGAGGGATGATTAAAATATTATAATCTTATTAACTAATTGGACTCCCATGAATTCCATAACCCTAGCCAGAATGCCTGCTTTTGACTGGACATTAAAGATAAATTTAGGTTGTGTTTGTTTCTCGGATATTGGTTTTCGGAAAACCATTTTTCAAGTATTTTTATGTTTATTTGTCATTAGAAAAGTTGGTCAATGGAAAATATTTTTCAATCAACAAAAAACACTTTCCAGTCAAAGAAAAATTTGGCTAGGTTTCCAAGAAAGTGTTTTCCTTTTATTTTGGGCGGAAAACACTTTCCGGAAGTTATGAAAAATTTGAAAAATCATATTATTTGCTGATTATATCAAATTTGATCCTCAAACTTTTGATTGCTATACATATTTTGTTTTGAATATTTTTTTTTCAATTTCATCCCTTAGAATTTAATTTTTATATTAATTTTCGTCCTTATTTTTATAATTGTCATTTGCTTTTTCCTTATCATTTTTTATTTGAAATTTTTTATCTATCAAATTTGATCCTCATTCTTTTGATTGTTACTTATTTTATTTAAAATAATTTATGAAATGTTAATTATTATTATTTTAATTTCTTCATCTTTCAATTTTTTTATTTTTTAGATTTATTATTTTGATTATTATTTATTTTATTTGAGATAATTAATGAAATTATAATTTTTTTCAATTTCATTCTCATTCAACTTTTTAGTTTGTAAGATTTGTTCCTCATTATTTTAATAAAATTGAAAAAAATAAAACATTAATAAGTTATTTTCCAGCTCATTTTTCATGACATAACCAAACACTATAAAGT
Organism: Populus trichocarpa; assembly: GCF_000002775.5. NCBI lineage: Eukaryota > Viridiplantae > Streptophyta > Magnoliopsida > Malpighiales > Salicaceae > Populus > Populus trichocarpa. The sequence continues at coordinate 10,277,663 of NC_037290.2, read as the reverse complement.
ATTTTCTAACTTATTTTCTATTATACTACCAAACATCGAAAAATAATTCATTTTCTAAAAAAAATTACTTTTCAACAAACAAATGAAACCTTAGTTTTGTTCTACAATCTTGGCCGTGCAAATTCCAAAAAAAGAAATGCACGAATTTAATTTCTGCATGCGAAGGATGAACACCTCCGTCCATGAAACTGCTTTCTAAGTACAGGAAATCAAATTATGCAAACGACCTTCGAACTTCAATTTCTGAAGAAGAAAAAAGGAAAGAGAGAAAGCAATGGTGTCATGTTATACTTGGCCAGTTGCAGATTCTTAACACATACCAGGCAAGATATCATTATTTTCTATTAGCAACCCTTTGTTTTAATTTTCTTAGGACTAAAATAGAAAGAATCGTATGAAGAAGGCCTACAAGGGTCCTAACAAATTCAAGTGTCATTTTCGAGAATTAGCACGATGAATTACTTGACTAAATATTATATAGTTTACAAGACTGTGTTACGCCATGAGCTTACTTTAAAAAAAAATTATTGTAAAAAAATATGTTAAGATTACACAAGCATTTTTAAAAAAAGTTATGAAAATGATTGTGTTTAATAAACTTGACTAATTCAAATAATACGATTAAAAAATTCAACGATAATAAATTAATAAACTGATAAAAAAATTTAACAATGTAAAATAGATTAAAAAAAAAAAAAACCTCGACTCAAGTCCTTCCAGGTTAGCAAGCCAATGTGACCAAGTCATGATTTCAAGGTAACCCTAATGAAAGCAAACTGAATAAAAAAATAAAGCTCAATTATCAAACAATCCAATGTTGAAGAACAGAACTTAAAAAAAAAAATTAAAAAAACAATGAGAAAAAATATTTGAATCAACCCGAGGTAACCCGTTAATCCCAAAACTATAGGCACGAGATTGGGATGACCCCATAAAAAGGAAATTGACACGAAGATTAATTACCAAAAAAGACCAAAGTCAACTTTGTTAAACTTAAAAACTCATGACCCTAGTCATGAGCCCAAAACTAATTCCACAGAAGGCAAACCCTAAAAAATAACGAAGCGAAGTTCCAAATCATCAAAATACTAGGGGAAGGAATAAAAAAAATGCAATAAAAAGATCCAAAACAAAAGAAATAACAATTAAAATAATAGGGACTAAATTTAATATAAAAATAATTTGAAATCAAATGCTGAGGGATGAAATTGAAAACAAAATTCAATTAGAAAAATAATTGAAACAAACAAACAAACAACAATCAAAAGAATGCATATCAAATTTGATATAAAAAATAAATGAAACCAAATGATGAGAAGTGAAATTAAAAAAAAATATCAATCAAAAAAGATAAAAATAAACAAATAGCAATCAAAAAAATAAAAAACAAATTAAAAGAAAAAAATAAATTAAATGACACATTTATATTTTGGCAAAAAAAGAAGAAAAAAAAAAGAGAAAGGAGAAGAAAAATGTCTACTGAAACCAAACCATCATCATTGTGCACACGCACGACACCAACAGAAAAAAAAGTTAGCATGACGCTTCTAATGCCACCAACAGACGTTATTGACTCACTGGAACGTGCCTCACATGAGCCAACAACTTTTTTAATAATATTTATATTAATCAAAAGATCAAATTGCCCCGTTTCTAACTTGCTTATTACAAAAAAAATCAATATGAAAAGAAAAAAAAGTCTATGAATGTAAGTTTAACATTTTTTTGCTTTTAAGTGTGATGTAGTCTTTACAGTATGCCTTCCTCCTACAAACAGAGACATAAAGGATTCAAAATTAAAATTCTTATTAGACAATTACTCATGTTACAAAAAAACATAAAACACATAAAGAATTCATTGTGCATCTAGACATATATTATCATTCACCATAATAATATAATTATAATTTTACCCTTTCAACAAAAAAATCAATGGCCTTGGTGTTGGAGGCAAAATAGTCTTTTTCTAAAGGTCTATTAGTCATTATGAGATTAATTGGGGAGAATCAAGTCTTTTTACCTTTTAAACATATAGTGTAATGATTATACTACCCTAAAACGAATTTAAAAAAAAAAGGTTGAACAAGAGCAATTTGCTCTTTTTATGTTTTAAAGGCATATTGTAAAGATTATATTGCTCATAAAATGAAAAACAATATGTTAAACATACATCAAGGGACTTTTTGGTATTTCCAAACTAGTTTTTTGTAATAAACAAGTTAATAAGAGGGTGATTTGGTCTTTTTGATAATATAAATTTTAGTTTAAAAAGAAAAGTGATTGGTGCGTGTGACATACACACTAGCAAGTTGGTGACCCCCGAGCTCTCTGGGTGGGGGTGCAGTGCCTTCCCATGTCCAAACACCACCTTTTAAGGCATCGTTAGAAGCGTGTTGTTTGTGATCTTTTTAGTGGTGTGACATGTGTACATGGTAGCATGGTGGTTGTGTTCCGGGCTAATTTTTTTTTTTTATCCTTCAATATTTTTATTAAGAATTGATATTCATGCTTTTCTTTTTTAATTTTTTTTTATAGGGTTATCTCAATCTTGTATCCATGGTTGCAAGGTTAGCAAGTTAACCCGGATTCATTCAAATCTTTTTTTTCATTGCTTTTTTAATTATTTTTTTTTGTTTCACCCTCAACATTAAATTATTTGATAATTGATCTTCATAATTTTATTTAGTTTGCTTTTGACATGGATGCCTCGGTATCATAACAACCTTCCATCTTTGCTATCAATTTACCCTTTTGAAAAAGAACACCTTCCATCTTAACCAATCATAAGCTAAAATTGTTGTGTACATCAAACTTCTCAATATTATGTGGTTATGAAAACATGGTAATTTGCGCGGATCAACCACAAACAATTAACCCATAGCTTTGCTATCGATTTATTAAGGATCCCACACACAAACATGGAGAATATCACATTAAGAATATATAGTTTGACACTAGAAAAATAGGTCTAAGCATATATTTACAAAAAAAAAATGTTTTAGTTCTAATAGATAAAGGATTCCTAATCCTACAAGATTTTTATGGTAAGGCCAAACTAATTATAAGCATAAAGAATATATTGTTAAGTCTTTATAAATTAGGATTACAATTCATGTGGTTGTATTTTAGTATTAAAAATTAAGTTGAAAAGTAAAAACAAAAAAACCCAAGTGGCAGCTGGTTGAAACTTTGGAAATTGCTAGCAAAGTGCTGCACAGGCAGTGATCAGAGGCACCATGAATGCCTGTGCAAAAGCCTGGCCCTCTCATTCACTTAGTTTGTCCGGTACCGTTTGTCCAGTGACGTTATTCGCTTCACCTCCCTCCCTCGACACGTGTCCCACGTCCACGGCCACGGCAGCTAGCAGTTTGGCTATTGGATAAGCTACATTTTGGTCACCATATATTTCGAATGTTCCGATTGTGTGGGCAACTTTCAATATCAAAATCCTAAATTCGTTTAGATGTTTAAAATGTCGTTTCCATATTATCATCTAATGGATGGATTTTATTTTATTTTTTGTTAGAGAAAATTAAAGCAAATTAAAAAAGTATTGTGATATTAATTTTTTTAAAAGTATTTTTTATTTATAAATGTATCAAAATAATATTTTTTTAAATTTTATTTTTGTTATTATCATATTAAAGATTTGAAAACATAAAAAAATAATAAAAAAAAAAAACATGATATGCCATTCCACGACCACCAACAACAACATGTCTTCCGCTAATCCATTGTGCTTCTAGACATTTTGCATCTTTTTGTTTTCTCCAATGTTCTTATAAAGTGATGCGTGTCTCTCCATGGTTCCATGAATAAAGGCAACTGTGTTTTTCTTTTTCTTTTTTTCCTTTTTTTTATTTGTAATTATATGTACATTTTGATTGCTTAATTAGCCGTCCAGTTTACAATGACCTCTAGAAAATAATATCCAAAGGAAAGAAGAATTATAATCTTAAATTATAGGAACGAACCAGAATATCGAATGCTTTACTTCGAAGCCATACATCAAATTGCTACTTAGAAATTTTACGGATTAAGAGTTTTAGCATGTATATATATTAAAGATGAGTAAAAAAATCAAAAACTGATTAAATCAGTAAAATAAAAAAAAAATAACTAAAAAAATCAAACCGTGAAAAAAAACCGATTAAAATTTTAAAAAAACCAACGGTTTGGTTTGGTTTTGGTTTTATAAGCCTGAAACCGAAAAAACCGAACCGAACCAAACCCAAACCGAAAAAAACGAGCCAAACCAGAAAAAAACAGAGTCAAACCGAAAAACCGAGTCAAACCGGAAAAAAAATGAGTCAAACCGGAAAAACCGAGTCAAAACGGTTTGAACCGGTTTTTGTCCAAAAAAACCGAACCGAACCGAAACCGGTCGGTTTGAACCGGTTTCAGTTCGGTTTTGATTTTTTTTAAAAAAAAATTTAGTTTAGTTATTTTTTTTTTATAAAAACCGAACCGAACCGAAAATAATTACCCCTAATACACATAGTTTTACTTATCACTCAAGAATTAAATCCTTGACACTACTTGTGTATAATCAACTACTAATTTTAATATTAATTAATATATAATTAAAAGAAATAATCAATGTAAATAATATATATGTGAGTGATTTTTATTATTGAGTTGCTTGGGTTCCATCAAAGAACACTTTAACCTTTAATTAGTGGATTCATTAATTTTTAACTTTATAAATCACCTCTATTATATCTAACATTATCAAGAAATTATCTCAATATAAAAGATTAAGTCATATAGTGAAATTGTAAAATATAATTTTAAATTGCTCATAAACACACCCCTTCAAATAATATGTTTGTAAAATTTAAATTTATAACCACTTAGACATTAAAATCTTAAAATCACATCATTTATCATCTATTCTAAAAAAGAAAGAGAAGGAAATAATTCATTATTTATCTTCTTGGTAGAGTTTATTTTAGTGGTTTAATTAATTTTTTAAAGTGTTTTTTATTTGAAAAGACATAGAATTAATGTTTTTTAAAGTATTTTTTTTATAATTTTAATATATTGTTATCAAAATTAAAAATATGCTAAAATATTTTTGTAAAAACATTTTAATTGTGTTTTGCTTTACATTAGAAGTCAATTGAAAGTGGATTAATATACTGTCATATGCGAGCCTAACCTTATCCTATAAATCCACATATGGGAAACTATGATATAGCCTATAAATAAATGATAAAGCTTTGCTCGACAAAGTCAACAATTATTGTAAGGGGCATGTCCCATATCAATGTCCCCATGTGTCAATTAATTCTTCTCATTTCATCTTCATAATATTAATTTTTTTTTAAATAACTTTTAATTTTCTACAATCCAGTCAAAATCCATTGCACGGCATCGGCATTGCTTAAATATCCTTCTTACTCGCTAAAAACAACCTTTCTTCATTTCATGAAAAATTATATATATTTTTTTAATCAATCATCAAATGTTTAGCAATTATTGTCCTTTGAAAATAGAACATGGTTTTACTAAAAAAAAAAATATTTAATCAAGGTGATTTCAAAAAAAATATTCTGAATATGTTTGACAATGTGATTGCGGTTGCTTTTCAAATAACTTTTCGTGCTGAAATGCATGTCAATGATTTTTTTTATTTTTAAAAATTATTTTTGACATCAGCACATCAAAACGATTTAAAAAATACAAACTATATTAAATTTTAACAAAAAAAAAATTATATTTTTTGAAAACACGGTTTGCACCGTGTTTCCAAACAATTTCTTAGTAAGTTAGTCTTATCAAATAATATTTTATCTGCTTCTACTCGGAAAAAAGTTTGTTCAAATAGTTCGGCTTTCTCTATCGTTTTGTTATATATAATACTTGTTTGTTTATGAAAAAGAAACACCAGAAATTTCTCGGCCGAAGTTCATTTTGTCATTTCAAACAACCTCATGATGATGAGGATCCCTTTAACATTTCGTGTTTGTTGGTAGTGTATTATAGGTTGTGTATTAAATTGATTTTTATTAAAAAAAATATATTTTTATAATATTTTTATTATTTTATAAAATTTATTTTAAATATTAGCACATTAAAATAATTTAAAAATATTAAAAAAATAATTTTAAATTTGTAACCAGGATTGTTTTAGTTTCAATTCCAAATACCAAACAGGCCTTTGAATCTAAAACTTTGTGACTCGATATATAGCAATCAGAAATCTTCCTGGGAATTGCTGATCTATTTGCTATTTTGCCTTTCTGGACAAGATCTAAAAAACAAGATTGGTCACGTTTGGTTCCCTTCAGACAACCTTATAGGTGACAATCACCCTAGGCTAAAAGTAGGCTTTTAATGCTTTCGTTCTTGCATGTCTTGGTGGGCATCGATTGTTCACAATCAAGCGCGTCGCTCCCTCCTAATTAAATACTGAAAATCGGAAATTCCTTTTTCCTGAAATTCAAAATAAAATCTTAAAAATTGCAACTGCCGACGGTTGTTAAATCACCGAATTGTACAACATTGACCGACTGGTATGACATTAATAACTATCGTAACCCATCTCAAGATTATGCATCAATTGTACTTGAGATCCTGACCTAGTGGTTTTAACATAGAATTTCTTGCTTTTATATCCAGGTTTGATTTTTTATATGCATGTTTATCATTCCTGCGATGTCTTACTTGTTTACTAAGCTTGCAGGGTATTCAGTGGATCCAGGATTAGTCGTGGTGCACGTAAGCTGATCCGAACACCCCGAGTTATAAAAAAAAAGATTATATGTCAATTCAACGTAAATTCAGATAAATTAATATACAGACACACTCTCTAAGAAAATATCCTCAGTTGTATGTTGATTTTGATCAGATTATACTTAACTCAAACAACACGAATATTACTCATCCATGTTACTTACCGGTGCCTCACAACTATTTGGGCAATGGTTCGAGATCTCTGTTTAACCCAAAAAAAACCCTTTAAAAATAAAATACATTTATGAATTATATTTTATAAAATAAAATTTGTTTCTTTTTAATAAAATATTTCAAGTACAAAATAAAGATAGTTTAAGGCACCACTCATTAGATATGAATAAAAAAAATAAAAAAATATTTTTAAAATATTTCAAAACATCTCGTTTATAATTTTGTCAAAACATTCGGCTAAATTGCCTGCAAAGGTGTCATTTTCATGCGTGTCATTTACTTATGATGCAATACATGTTTATAGATGCTTATTTGAGTGGAGAAGGTAAATTATCAACATTAAAGTTGAGATTTTTTTTTTTTTTTTTGCAAGGAGTGGATGGCATATTCACCAAGGAAAAGGATGCTTTCATTTTTGCTGTGACAGGAGATGACAGGACTCTCATTGTGATTGAATTTTTAGGCACCACAGTTTTTGATATGGGAGAGATGAGCCCTACAACGGGTAATTACACGTGGAACCCATGGGGAGACAGAATTTTTTGTTGTCAAGACTCAAGAGCAATTTGGGATACATAATCAATTTGCCACGCCATTGCTTATATTTTCATTGCATTCCGTGTCCTTCACATTATTTTAGCTGTTCAGCAACAGTAATTTGAGGTCTTTTCTCCCCCTAATAACGTCAGCATGATGGCAAGTGTGTGTTTTTCCACTACGGCAGACGTTTATATACTGCTATATATACTGCTTATAACAAATAAAAAGTTTACATTATGAATTCTAATATAATTTATATTTCTATATATGCACGTCTTTTTTCTTTTTTTAAAATCATATAAATCCTATCTAATTTGTAACACTTACCAATTTACTGTGTTAAGGATTCATGTTCATAATAGAATTTTGTCTTCTGGTTAATCACGCAAACTCTTATCTTTATGATCGACTATCTTTTTTTAGTCAATTACGACTTTTAACCCTCGTAATTGATCTTGACTTCTAATCTTCTGGTCGATCGCATCTTATCTTTTTTTTGTTGATTTTGGCTCTTCCTGAGCCTAATTGATTTTACTATTGTTGATTGGTTTTAGCTATCATTTCTTAGTTTGATAATGAATAACTATAGTTCATATTCAATCAATATATTGATGATTATTTTTAGTATGAAAAATGCCATTATATTCTTTTATTTCAGAGAAAATAAAGGAATAATCATCATCATCTTAATGTTAAAATCGACCGAATAAAGTGACAATGAATTACATTATAAATAAGCATTGATGCCTAAAATATCAATCATGTTCTTATGTCGGACATGCCATCCAGTTAAATCATTTTAAGCAAAGCATGCTTAGCTATTCAGGCATGATGCTTAGAATTCCATAAATTGTAACATTTAACTCATAATTAATCCATTAATTCTACAAATAATATCCAACTTGTTCATCTTTTCTATAAACCTCAAATTCTTCTACAACAAAAATCAAATATTCTTATAAAGAAACAAACTGAGAACTCGAAGTTCTTCTTTTCTTTCATAATAATGGTATCTTCAAGTTATGGTCCTACATGACCTAACGTTACTACTACAAACTACATTGGTTTGTTGAATAAAATACAACTACACATTAGTGAGAAATAGAAATGCTAGAAGCTTTTTAACATGATTCAACCTCCTAGAATTTCCATTAAGCTAAAACGGGCATTGTTAGTTATCGTTTTTATTTACCATGTTTTTGTTCACGTACTTGACATTTTGCCGTTTTTTCTTTAACAAGGAGATAATGAATCTCACAAGCATTTAAACATTATCAATGATCTACTCATCCATCGTATTACAGTTACCAACAACGACACCCATGCAAAAATCTTTATTTAATTAAAACATCATGGTTGCCTTGATCTCATTAACCTTAGACAAAAATTAAATCTACAAGGATAGGATCCTATCTTGTACTATCAAAACAAGAACCTCTGTAAGCCAAATGGAGATTGAAGCTAGATGAAGAGACTTTGGACTTATTTTAGGAAGAAACTTTTCCTCAGTTGTTTTGCTATTACAATGAATATTTTTATTCTATTTCTACTTTTAACAACTATATGAATGCAACTAAATTTTTCCAATATAATGTTTTTGAGTGTGTTTAACATAAATGAAACCTAACTTTAATCATTATTTATATGTTAATTTTCTGAACAAAACTATTATTGTCGTTTTTTTTTTGCATAATTTTCTATAATTTTGAACAAAACTATTTATTTAACTTTATTACCTTCGTACTTTAATCAACAACTAAAATTTTTTATGTTACTAAGAATCATGACCAAAACCCTATGTCATAATATGAAAATAGCCTAATTGTCAAGTCCTAAGTAAAAATAGTAAAGAAACTCCACATCCATGATTTCCAAATCAACCCCTTAGTTTCTTTAGAAGTCTCATCTTTTATTGCACTTCTTATGCAAAGGTAGTACATCTTCAAACATCGATTATTGATGAATGAAAAATACATCCTTTTGTCTTGATTTTCTAAGTGATATGAACCTTTATTAAAAACTCTAGTAATGATATATGAATCCTTCTAATTTAAAAATTATTTGTTAAATTTTATATTTTTTATGGTCAATTAGTAGTATGACCTTCCATACTAGATCACCTACTAAAAAATTATTTGATTGAGACTCTCTCAACCTTTTTTATATGTTACTAAGTGATCTAATGCAATAAGTCTTACTTTATTCAAATCATCTAACCCTACTAGCATAGGTAATTGATAATTTGTTCCATCGAAATCATATTACGCAACTCTTTTAAGTGATTACATTGTAAGTCCATAGGCAACATAAAGTCATGGTCATAAGTTAAAGTAAAGGATAAAGATTATAAGACAATTTTATATGAAGTCCTATATGATGATAGTGCCTCTAACAATGCATCATACCAAGCTTTAAGATTATTTCTAAGAAATCTTGTACGTTAAATATTAAAGTTTATTGATCAATTTTGCTTGTCCATTGACCTATAATAAAGAATAAAATAAATTATTTTTAATCCATACTCTCGCACAAATTGCTTCACATCCTCTCTAGTAAAAACCAATCCTTGGTCAATAATGATTATTTTTTAGAGTCTAAATATATGAATGATTTGTTCATTAATAAACTTGATCATAATTTATTAGTTTATCAATTGATAAGGAATGGCTTCAACCCGCTTGGTAAAATAATATGTAGCTATCAAGATGTAGTTATGTCATCTTAAGAAAAATAGGTGTACTTTGCCAACAATATCCATCACCTAAACTTTAAATATTTTGACAATTATATTGAGCTCTTTTGATGACACATTTTGGATTGGACCAAACTATAGCATGTTTGACACTCTTTGACATAACTAATGTATTGCTTAGTTATTCCCAACCAATAAAAGTCATGATTCATGATTAGCCATCTCATCTTGATTATAAATTGATAAGATTCATAGAGTCTTTTATGAACCTCACTTATCACCAATAATGTTTCTTTTGTTCCAAAGTATTCAAGCAACACTTTAGTTTTATATATCATATACAATATATTTGTTACGAGAACATATTTGGTCATTTTTAATTTGAAATATCTTGAAACTTTATGTGAATAATCCTTCAAATAACATTTGATTTCTTCTTTCCAATTCTTATATAGATTAATAACACTTGTTTGATTGAGACATTTTGCCTATACTTGGCATAAAATCCTAGCAATAGTCTTGTTATCACTATCTTGTGCATTTTTTACTATAATATATGTACTACTTTGCTCATCATAATTACACATCTATTATATTTTAATAATAGTTAATTGATTAACAATATTTACAAGGATGATGTCATAATGATTGAAGTTCATTTTATACCATGATTTATATTGAGCCAAGTCATTGGTTTTTGTATGTTTCCTTTAATTAAAAAAATAAAAAATGAATTAGAAATGTTTTTGATAAGGTTATTGACCACCATATGGTATGAAGTTAGTATATGATGTTCAAACTTACATTCACCAGCTAACTATAAAGTAACAATACCAGATCTGTTTGAAAATCATATGGTAAATTTATACTTATATAAGTTGGTTTAGGCTTTCCTTCGATCCCCTAAACTTAAACATGTCCATCATCCATCTTGGGTGGTGCTAGATGAAGACTTGTTATATCAGACATGATCAATCAATAATCTTGATCTAGTTCTATTAAACAAACTTTATTCTTGTGTCCAATATGTTTATAAGCTTTATCAAAAGCCTTAAAACATGCAAATAAGTCTTGGTGACTCATTTATTCCCAAGTTTTAAATTCAAGGTTAATATCTTCTAGTTATAAGTTATTTAGCCTAGCAAATTCTGCTATTAGCCATCTTATTTATTATTAAACAAACTTTATTCTTGTGTCTAATATGTTTATAAGATTTATCAAAAGCCTTAAAACATGCAAATAAGTCTTAGTGACTCATTTATTCCCAAGTTTTAGTGACTCATTTATTCCCAAGTTTTAAATTCATGGTTAATATCTTCTAGTTATAAGTTATTTAGCCTAGCAAAGTCTGCTAGTAGTCATCTTATTTATAGTTTTCTTGCTAACAAAAAGTTTCATTGGACGACTAATATTATCTACATCCATGGATTAGACTTGGCCAACATCATCACTATATAACCATGAATCTACCATCTATACGTTTACCATAAATGGTTTGTCATATGTTTTAACCATCTTAGTTGACCCATCTGGTAGCCAAAACATGGATATTTGATATAAGGATGATGGAACACATATGTTAGCATATATCCAATCTTTTTTAAGTGAAATGTTGTAGTTTATTTTTGTTTTAACCACAAATATAACTCTACTAGAGGTCTATGATCCAACTATTAGATCAACCTATAATAGTTATGTAGTATCTTTAACACCACTTATGAAATTTGACATCCCTACCTTAAAAGATATGTCAATATTTTTTTTAACCAATATTTTTTTATCAAAGTTAAAGGTATTATGTTAAGTGTTACATCATTATTGACCAAAACCCTTTCCACTAGTACCCTATTGAAATTAACAATTGCATATAAGATGTTAAGGTAGTAACTTATGGTCACTATTAGGTTTGGAAATGTCAAATTTAGTCGTTGGTAGAGAACTAGCTTTGATTTGTCGATCTCTTCAATTTCTGCATTTTTCTCTATTATTTCATTACAATCACTGCTAAGATAAAATAATTGACCAAATGAATGGGGAAGAGTGAAAACCATATTTTTTAATATGGCATCATCATGGTTTCTCAACTCTGTTTTAAAAGGTAATTTTAATTTATATGCTTATATTATTTTTATTTGTTTCATTCACTAACGTCTTTCCTTTTAAGATGTGCATTATCATCAAGGAGAATATCATTCTTTTTTCTATCATGTCTTCATCTAAGAAATCATCAACATCAACTAAAAAGTTGTTTTCTTTTTTAAGTTGTTCTTTTTTATTGATGGAGATATTTATTGAAGCTAGTTTAGGCTATATGAAAGCAATTTATTTTATCAATTAGGTATTGTTGTTGTTACGTTTATCAACTATCACCTTGTTTGCAACATATTGTGGCTATTTTTTCGTTGTGTGTTTTTCTTAGTTTTTAAATAGTAATGTCTTTTTTTATTGTTTATGAATACTTGAGGATACCTTCATATCTTATTGTTTAACTAATTTAGACCAATATTGCACTTCTTTTTTTCTTTGCATACGTTCATCAACTATTACAATAATATATTGGGCAACTTTGTTCTGTTGGTGTTTTTGGTTAGTTTTTTATTTGTTCCTGTTATTAGCTTTAACATTAGTTTTTTTCCATATATGGTTGGTTGTTTTTACATATTTTTATACTATCTTTATGATAACCTCAATAAGCGATCAGTTGGGATGGGGAAAGATGACATGAAGATAAAAATGAGTATCGCATTGTCAATTCATTTTTATTCCTAAACTTTATGGATAAGGTCATAAAAACCTTATTTTTATTATATTTACTTGTCATGTGTTCTCGGATTATACTATATCTTTTAATATAATGTGTCATTGTTTCTTGGTCTCATTGTTGTTTTGAAATCAAGAGATGTTTATTGGAAAATAATTTTTGGCATTTAAAACATGATTAGATGAGTATAATGGCAAGTTCTTAGACATGCCATGCGAATCCTAGAGGGCAATACCTCTTTTTGAAACTCAAAATGTCCTTTTTCACCCACAATAAACCATAAAAGGTGAAGTCTTGCTTCAAACCTTTTTTTTTTTACTCTTAAAATTATCTTTTTCATGTCCAAAAAAGCTTGCAAAGAAATATCTTGCTTAAAATAAACACAAAAATCTTTCTATACCTTTTTCATATCTTAAGTTGCTTTTCTATACTATATTTGCTAACATTTTTTTAATATCGAGCATTGTATGTAATGGTGTAAATATATGAATATTTGGTTCCTATGAATCATTTTTGGATATTTCACTACATCCCTTCAAGAATTAACTTAATGCATTATTTCTATATTATAGGTACAATACACAAAATTGATTATAACCACCTCATAACACCATCTAATCAATAAACAAAAAGGTATAGGGTGTGCTAAAGGCATAGAAGTACCAAGATATTCATTAAAAATTGGTAGAGGTAACATTGTTGAGAAATATGGAAAAGCATAAGAGATTGTGGAGGGATATTAAGGCTTTGTCCAAGTGCAATTATATACTATTATAATAAATTAGACAACTAAGAGTCATGCCATGACACACTTCTACTAGTACCTATTGTGATAAAGGATTGATAGGCTCTTCACGACCAAGATAATAGCCTTTATCTATTTCATGTACTAATTGATCATCAATCATTGTAGTAATAATCTTGCATGTAATTGTTTTTAGATGACATGATTATTGATCAAGTTATCCCATTAGGCATGCCAATTTATCAATCAAACATATAATCGTGATGATCGATCAAATATCAAGTTGTTGATCGACCATTGACTTCTTGATCATATATGTTATTTTTTATTTATTTCTTCCTTCAATAAGGAAAAAATACAATTAGAAACTAAATTCCGAGTAGAGGTAGATAATAACGTAGCAAATAAAATAAAATGTATGTGTTTGCTTTTAAATCTCAATAGGCTCATTAATCATGAGTTACACCAAACAAATAAAAAATATGAAAAAAAAACAAATAAAGCAGTAAAGGTAGAGTAAAATTTTAAAGGAAAGTAATAAAAGAAAGAGATAAATAGAAAAAAGACTTGAGAAAAAAATGGCATACATGGGGCTGACTATCATTTTCAATAACTGGATGATCTTTTTATATTGTTGCAAAGTTTGAGTTTACGTAAACTTCTAATCCTATACATATGTTTATAATCCTATACATATTGTTTATAACAGATAAAGAGTTATGTTATGAATTCTAATACAACTTGAATTTCTATATGCGCATATCTCCTTTTTAGAAGTCATATGAATCCTAACTAATCTATAATAATTCTCAGTTTACTTTGTTTGAGGACTCTTGTTCATAATAGAATTTGGTCTTCAATTTAAACACATGAGCTCATATCTCTTGGTCGTTTGTCTTTTCCTATTCAGTCATGACTTCTAATCCCTTAGTCGATTGTTTACTATCTTACCTGGTCGATTTGGACTCTTTCTAAGCCTGGTTGATTTTACTACTGTCAATCAATTTTAACCTTTTTTTTTTCTTAATTTGATAGTGAACAATTATTCATCTTATTCTTTTTACATGTGAACATTTATTTTTAGAATAAAGACACTCATTTAAAATTAAAAATCAATTAGTGTCTGACTTATATTATTACTAGCTAGCTAAAATCCGACCTATAATTTTTCATATATAAAACGGTGTTTGTGAGGAGTAGTAGTCATTAGCAATAGTTAATCCAGGATTGAAGTAAATTTGATTTTTGTTTATAGTAGCAGATGATATTATTTAAACATTTCAAGTAGTAGTAGTAATAGTATCATTATTTAGGGATGAAAATGAATAGGAATTTTTTTAGGTAATAAACTAAAACATTTTTAAGAAAATAAACTACATGCATCACTTTTTAAAGAAGAATGGGAGGTAATTTTCCATTTATAGGAGAATAAAATATGTTAGACAAAATATCTTTCTATAGAAATGAAAAGGACAAGTACTCCTTGATCTTAATGTTGAAAACTCCATACATGGACGATTGTACTTGCAACTCCTTTGATGGAGGATGGCTAACTTGTCCAAGAGCTTTTCCTAACTTGAGTTTCATAATGTAGCTAGATTTTCCTGGGCTTAGATGCTGGTGAATTTAGCTTCCTATAGAAAAAAGGGGGGAAAGCTTTTGTCAGGCTTGTGTTGGACCTTTTCTGCACAAGTCATTTTAGATTCAATAAATTTATTTCTTTATCATTTGATCCAACACAGTTGACAAAAAGCCTAACTTTGAGGGGTTTGACTATTGGCTAAAGTTGGTGGTCCTTTGCTTTTAAAACCCGTTTTAGACTGAAAATGGAAAGTAGCTTTAGTCCCATGATAAGTTATTGTGCGTGGAAGTGGTTTATACTCCAAGGATTAAGCTGTTGCCCTTTGGTTCTGTTTTTTCTAAAATAATTTCAACTCAATCCTCGCAAATTGTACAGAAAGGGCTACTTCTATTCTCTGGTATCTAAGATAACAAGAGCAGCAAGACAGAGCTTCAAATCATGCTCGTTTTTTCACATGTACAGAGGAGTACTAGCGCACTGTATTTGATCAAAAGCCTTAGTTCACTAAAATTCAAAAGCTAAAGCTTCCATAAAATAGAATAGCTGTCGATTTATAGGGACTTTATTGCATGCATATAAAGGGAAAGCTCTACTGTTAATCATTAAAAATTTGGAACGACTTGATGCATGAATTCAGAGTTTCCAAGTTCCGAACCAGTCCAATGACGCTATAAAGCACATATAGTCGTCGTTTCTTTTTGACTGCATCCATTTATTTTCCATGAACATAAGAGCATGCACGCACATGTATTTTTCTTTATGACCAAGACACCAAAATCCAAATCATCACCGACAATGAAAAGCTAGCTAGGTTACATAACGAAAACTATGGCAGTCGGCACGCTTAATTCTAAAATCATGGCTTTTTTTAGCTGGGTTATTAATTAATGAAAGATAGCTATCCATGAAGTTGTTTTCAAATCGCAGTCACTGTACAATGTGTGTGTCCAGATTTAATACATGCATGCACCAAAATTTATTTCATTTAATTTAGTCCAACTCCGACAATACATAAAATTTGAGGTAATTACGGTATGGAAAAACACGCAACAAGCATAGGAAGGTCCTTGATTGCTTGTTTTGTAATTTTGAAGTGATATATAGCACTTTTGTCATTTAAAGTGGTTAATTAGCTAGCAGAAGTTATCTGCTGTTGTCCCCAGAGCTTAAACTTGAAGTGCTTGTGCAGAATTCATGCTTGGAGTTGAAATAGTAAAAATTAAGTTGGACGAACTTCAGCTTGTTTAATTGGTTCTGTATATTTTCTTTTTGATAATTAAATGGCTGGTATGTCTATATAGTGATGAAGTCACAAAAAGAACTTTAAACAGAGTTAGGTCTTAATTTCCACGACTGATGCAATGGGCTTAGGAGAATTTTTCATTAAATTATGTTGAGTTGTTCCTTGAACTCTTGTAAAACACTTTCTCTATCAAAATAGGGATCATATCTAAGCTAGTAAATTGTAGAAGTGAAAAATATATAACAAAGAGAATGAGAGCTTAGGAGAGTATATATGTAAATATTGTGTGTAGTTGTGTGTTTTGCCCCCCTTTTTTTTTGTTACCCGATGACTTGAAGTGTTTATACTCCTAGGTCTCATGAAATTACCTCATGGAGCATGGAGTTGCTAATATATCATGTGGATTAATCATGAAGAACAATTACATATACCGAGCAAGAAAAGTTTTTTTATGCTCTGTATGGAAGGGTAGCCAATGCGACCATTGGTGAGAAAGATAAGTGATCATTGGTAAGACATATATACGCTCGTAGGTGATTACATAATGTTGTACTGCAAAGGTGGCATGCTATACTTATAAGGCGTGCATGGTGCGTTACAGATAAGTGTGCCTATGACTTTTGTAAAGGTACAGGTGGTTACAGTAAGCATGTTAAGAGTTATATGAGGCCAAAACACTAGGAATTTGACCAAATAGCTCTAAGTGTTTAGGCCAAGGCCCACCAAACTTGATCATCCAGCTAGTTGCTTGGTCTAGTGTTTAGGTCGAGGCCTACCAAACATGATTGTATAGCTTTCTATTGTCTAGTCTAGTTATCTAAACCTTATTGTTTGGGTTGACCATATAGCTTGCTTGCTTATTGTCTAGTATACTCGGACATCAATTCTAACATAACACATTGATCTCTCTCCCTCTCTCTCTAAATGGTGTTATCATTTTTCACATGGTCTTTTTACTATAACTCATGATCTTGAATTATGTTGTTCAGTAACAGTAATTATTCTCCCGCGCGCTTACTTTTGTTTGAAAGACCTAACCGATAAAGGAAAAAAAACACGTGCTATATTACTATAACTCATGATCTTGAATTATGTTGTCCACTTCTTCTTGTCTTTTTTTTCTTACCATGACTTCATAATGCTTTGTCTACACTTCCATCTATGAATTGATTTTGTTTGACATATATTTTCTATTCGTATGCTTTCTGTAACTTTTCTAGTTTTTTTTAGCAAGTCACTAAGAGGTTTATCACAGACTTTTTTGTCACCATAAGTAGTTTTGACATTTGACCTAAATTGAAAGTGTATTTAGGGTGGAGAACATTTTTTATCATAAAAATTAAGTCATGGTAAGGATCTTGCAAATGAGAATCAAGAAACTTACATCATAAACATTTAAGGAATTTATTATATAGAGACATGGAGATTTTTCTAGAGATATTGAGATTTGTTTAGAGATATGAGGATAAACAATACCATGAAAAAAACATATAAAGACTATATGGATAAACAATATTGTTTTTTCATTGAAAAGTTCAAAAGATTTTCTGATGAGTAAATGAAGATACAATATCCAGAAACTATTTGATCTTGGGCTATGTATTATGGTATGCATTTACCTTTTTTTTCCTTTTTGTTCAAATTGCCTTTCCTTCTTTATATTTTGTTAGAGATAACCTCTAGCAATTAATCTTTCAATCTTTTTTTTAAGGTATAACAATCATTAGTATCATACTCGTTCTCATAATGAAAAATACAACATTTATTAAGGTTTTTCATGTTTGAATCATTCTTCGTAGGATGGCATATTGCACGTATGTTTTTTTATTTAATGGTAGTCAATACCTTAGTGTGTGTGGTGATCAGATATGTGCTAATGAGTTTAAAGAATGCTAGTTGATCACAAATGAATCTCTTTATGTTCCTTTTATATGCCCTATTATTGCTAAAAGACCAATGATACTTAAGAGATTTTGTTCTATATTGTTAGAACTGAGAATATCTTTGCCTAGTCACATTCGATTCTTCTACTTGAATATGGTTTTCAACTATCTGTTTTATTTTAAAGTGAGTTCGATCAGGAATAATGTATAGTTGTTTCCATATAGAAAGGTTTTAGACTCTACTAATTAGAGCTTCAATGGAAAGGGCTTCGAGTTGACTTTCCACATTAAGAATTACCTCGTTAAACATTTAAAGATATGCCTTGGTGCTTTCATCTTCTCATTATGTGATGAAAAATATATTAGTTCTATTTTTTTTAGTCGGTATGCTTGTATTAAAATGGGAGATGAGTCTGATATGGTGATCACAAAAGCCAATGATGGAGCTTGGCTCTAGATTATGGTACCATACCCAAACATGTATGTATTGTATTGTAAGAAAGACTTTACACATAACATTGATGTTTTTTTTTTTTGGTTACAAGCTCCAAGATATTTTGCACATTATGTATATGTTTCCTAGAGTTTATAAGTCCATTATAGTTGTCTAAGTTTTCTTTATAGACACACAATCTTAGAAGTGATAGGTGTGCAACATCCGATGGTATAGTGGAGAATATCCTAATTTGTTTAGGGTGATATTCATTCTTAAAAGCTTGTATTATTATCGACTTCATCTCGCGCTGGAGTCCTTTTTATGAGGAGATCATAATTGAGATTCAAAAGGAGTTATGTAGTGGTAGCCACATTTATGGCTAAGACTTGTTGAGCCTCTTTCACTTCTAGCACATCTAGTTTAAAAGCATTCTTCGTGGTGGAAGAAACTACTTTAAAGGGTTAGAGCACGAGTCTTCTCACACCTGCTTTTTTGTTCGATATTTTGTCATATTCCTTTGATAAATTGGAGTTGTTTACATGTGCTTAGGGATATATGTAAAGAAGCTAGTTAATGTATCACATATTGAAGGAATGATAAAGTTTAAAGATGTTATTATGTGGTTAGAACAACTTTAGTGAGCACTTTTATTTGATGGTTGATTTGTTAAAGATTTGGAAGAGCCGGTGTACCTATGATGAAGAGGTTCATTATTCTATGTTGTCCTGGTATTTTTAAATCGTAAGCCATGAAAAGAACTCTTAGAGATGTATAAAATGAGAGTGAACTAGCTTTTTATTCAGTTTCAATAAACGGTGCCACTGATGAAGTCAGAAAAAACTTTCAAATTGAGTTAGGCCTTTCCACAACTAATGTAATGGGCTTTAGAGAAATTTTTATTAAGTTGGGCTAGGCTGGTTCCTAAACTCTTACATAACACATCACGTATTAGGATAGGAGATTCTCTGATGCTTAAGTTAATAAATTGTAAGAGAAAAAATATATAACAAATAAAACAAGAGTGTATGAGAGTAAATGTATGAATATTATGTATGGTTATGTGTTCTATCCCCCATTTGTTTATTGCTTGGAGACCTGAGGTATTTATGTGCCTTGATCACATAAAATTACCAAATAAAACATGGATTTATAGACATACTATGTGGAGTAATCATTGATAACAATTACATATGTCATTCAAGTAAAGTTATCTAGGTGTCATATGGATGGGTAGACATCATGATTATTAGTGATAAAAATAGTCATTTATTGACGAGACAAGTAGTTGCTCATAGGTGATTGAGCAATGTTGTACTGAAAAGATAGCATGCCTTAATAATAAGGGGTGTATAGGCCAAGGCTCGGCAAACTTGATTAGATAGTTTTGTTTCCTAGTCTGGTGTATGGGTCAAGGCCCATCAAACCTAACCAAACAACTTTTAATCTGGTTTGACTTTTGGGTTAAGGCCCACTAAACCTAGCTGTTCAATTAGGTTTAATAAGACCAAACAACTTGCTTAGTATCTAGTCTAGCGGACTAGACAATAATTTTAACAAGACAACTTGTTGTCTGATGTTCTTCTCTCTTTGTTTTTTTTCAAATGGTATTATTATATGTATTTCAACATTATATGAAAGAAGTTTATAATGCATATGAGAAAGTCATTTCACAAAACTATACTTTAATGGTGGATCAAAAAATTATAAATATATAAAAGAAAAATTAAGGTTTTTTGGAATTAGTACATTAAAACAATAGAAAAAATAACATAGTCTATAAAATATTTAGAAAAATAGCATAATTTAGAAAGTCGCAAATGACATTTATGACTTGTAAGTCGCATATGTCACTGGTGACTCAATCAAATTGTAAAATGGCCTGACTCAAATTATAATAAAGAAAGAGAAGAGAGAAAAATGAAAGAAAGAAAGAAATATACCCTGAAAGCACATCGAAACTCTAATGAAGACACCATTAATATCATCGGAAAGATCTTATCGAGATGAATCTAATGACACTAAGAAAGGTCACTAATGGTGATCAAAGTAAGCCCCACAAGTCTTCCAAAGGTGTTAGTGGCTCACTTATCTTTAAACAGTTCTTGTGGCCCACTCCGATCACTTTTGAAGGCCTTCCTTTATGTCGTTAGATTCATCTTATCAAAATCTTTTCAATAATATTGATGATGTCGTCATTGGAGTTTTGGTATGCCTCGAAGGTCTTTTTTTTTCTCTCTCCTCTCTCATAGTTGTAATTTTTTAAATGATATGAGAGAGAAAAAAAAGGCAAGAAAGAAAGAAAGAAATCTTATAGATACACTGAAGCTCCAATGACAACACTATCAGTACCATATAAAAGATCTCGACAAGACAAATCAAACGACACCAAAAAAAACCATGAAAGGTAACCATATTGGGCCACACGAGCCACCTAAAGGTGAGGAGGACTCACTTGGCTTTGAACAGCTCGTGCGATCCACTTAGTCACTATCGATGACCTTTCATGGTATTATTAGATTCATCTCATCGAAATCTTTACAACGATATTGATAATGTCATCACTAGATTTCAGTGTGTCCATGAGGTTTATTTCTTTCTTTCTTCTCTTGTTGATCATCTTTCATTTCTATTTATTGTATTTAATGTCAAACTATTTTACATTTGAAATAGTTGCTAGTGACACATACGACTCCAGAATAATAGATGCCATCTGTTACTCTATTAAAATATGTGGTTTCTTTAAATATTTTTTGAATTATAATTTTTTTTTTATTTTTTTTTAGTAATGTCTAAAAACACTCAGAAAAATTGGAAAAAAGTTTCAAGAGGTTCCATGACCCCACCTGTGCTCACTCACACGGCATGACGGTACAATGTTTCTTAATAGTATCTGACCGTTAATATAGTTCAGCGATCAAGTCAAACAATATACCTTTCCATCTTTATCTCCAGGAAAAAGAAAAAAAAAGTGATCGTCAAACAATATACCCTCATTTTAACTAGAATTATTGGATGACTCAATCATATTTCTCATAAGAGCGACAATTAAAAATAAATGTTATACAAAAATTAAACGACACCAATGATGGCGTGTTAATAAGACTTAAAAAAAAATGATAAGATTTTTAAAGTTTTTTTTTTTAAAAAATCCATTTTTATGATAAATGAGTTAATTACCCACGCATTGTGTGCTTTGCTATTAAAAAATATATTATTTAATTATTTATAAAATATGAAGTAAAAAATAAACACCGTAGAGTAAACAAATCTAAATATGAACTAAAAAAAATATACATAATAGGATCTAAAACGTAAATACCTTAAAAGTGTTATGGAATTAATAATAGTATGTTTCTATTTGTCCTTAAAGACTGCTAAAAACTGTACTTTTATTGAGATTGGACAATATATGAAATCAAATTTCTTATATAAACTTATATTTTCTATCTAATGTTTTCATGTATTTTTATGATTTTAATATGTTTATTTTCCGTAAAATGTGGAAAAAATTTGTCAATATAAAATATTTACATGAAAGTAATTTTCTAATTATAAATATGAACAATCAAATATAAAATATAATATACATGATCTTAAAACTTCATTTATTTTCATTTTCAGATAATTATATAAAGAAAATGTACCTTGATCCACAACACCTTTTTGAGATAATAAACCCTAAATGTACATTGATGAAAGAAAATGGTATTTTTCTTCAAATCATCAATTATCAAGTCAAACAATAAAATGTACAATTGTAGGGTAAAGAGAAGACCAATTTTCATAATATAATTCTTATATCACATATTCATCAAATGTACAATTATTAAATAGAAAGCTATTTCTCAAAATTAATTAACCAATAGTATTTTAGCATCAAAATATTTATTAAACCATGAAAAAATATAATGTCAAAAAATATTACATGATTAGTAACCCATTCAAAATATTATTCAACTATTTCAATAGCAATTGTCACCCCCATCAACTTTATTACTACTATCACCACCTCCTCGTCACTCGATAATTACCATCACCTTTAACATTGCAACTACTCTACTATCATCGTCATCACCACCTCTACTTTCATCCCACCCTTACTCACATCTCAATTACTACCATCATTGTTTTAAACCCCGAACTAGCTTGAGGGTCAGCCAAGGATTTGACTGTTCCAAGACTTGAATTGGTCCGAGTTGAAAAAAAATAAAATAAAAAAATAAAAAAACTTAATTGATCTGGTCAAATACCCGAGTTGACTCCTGATCGATCTAGTCAAAACTGAACTATCAATTCATTTACTCCTTAATAAAAAAAATTATCAAAACAACATTGTTTTAATTCTTTTAAAAAATAAAATCAACTCTCCTAACTTATATCCTGAATTAAGTTTTAAATCTATAACTACCATGGTGATAACCGAAAAGCCATCACATGTCATTTTTAAGGTCAAAATCCACTCTAAAAAACATACTTTCAAGTCCTTCTATGATTTAAACCTATGAAATAGGTTCAAATGTACTAGTTTCGGAATTAAAACTAATTTTTTTTATTTTTATTTTTTCATATTTCTATTAAGAATTAATTCCTTATTACAAGTTGATTTTATTTCCTAGTTTAGCATGTGGTCAACTAGGTTAGACTATTCATGTTATTTGGAGGTCTTTGGCTGCCATTTGTAATTATTTAGAAATTATTAGACTTGTAATCAGTTTTAATGTATTTTTTCAAAGGTTTTTGATTCCAAACAAATCTCTTATCCTTCACACCACTTATCACCACAACACATCATCATCATTCTATTACCTTTATATTTTTCACACCACTAATTACTAATTGTAGTTTCAAAAAATTCAATGTAAAATGTTTTATAAAAAAAATTATTTTACACATAAAATATTTTTTGTTCGTAAATTTTTGCAAAAAACAATAATCCCCTAAACTCACTTTTTTTTTTTTTTTTTTGCAAAACTCTAAAGCATGAATTATTTATATAAGGTGCAAAATCATCCACTAAAAATAAGCAATAAATAAAAAGAGGATATTATTATAAGTAAGAAAATAATTAATATCTTTTATTTGTGTGTGAACTAAATAGAGAAATAAAATATCTAGAACTTAAGAATCATACAGACCGACCAATGGTTTATACTTATCAGGAGCTCACCACCTTGCAGACTAATCCCCAAGTATATTTTTTTAATATAACCTTCTAATTAGCATGATAAGGATATCAAGTGGCTTAACTGAATATTTTTTAGAGAAATATGTGGCTGAATATTATATATTAATTAATACCCTGCTTGTATTATAAGATCAAGATAGAAATTTAGTAGCAAAGATTCTTCGTAGATATTTCTCAAGTGTGATTTTGTTTTAAGACTTTGATGGAATAATTTGGATGACATTGGAATATTTTTAAATTGCTACTTGTAATTAAGGTTTTTAATTAATTTGTCACTTGGTAGATGCAAACCTCTCTGGTGCTTTGTTTTCATATATCAAGATAAGATATCCGCAATAAAATATATTACAAGTTATATTCCTTCCACATAAATACGAGAAAAAAATAATCGTAAATCTCACCTTTTACGTGAAAAAAGAGAATAAAATTTGGAATTTTAAATAATTTCTCATGTCACCCATCCAATTTCGGGGAGCAGGGAAAAAATGAAAGCATTTGGAAGATCAATGTCTCCTGTTTAGGGACACATTCATAACACAGAGGGCTACTACCCATCATCAGTAATTGCTGCTACGTACAAAATGCATGCTCTCTTCACAGAGGTTCCCATGGCCGCCATGACATTTTTCGAACCTAACTTTAGTGGCGGTGACAATATTATTGGAAGCGAAGATCCATCCCATGGACATTTCGCAACGCAATGGAAATGAATACATTCTTATCAGGAATAATATGCATTTATATATCAGCATTAAATTTACATGCAATTGTTAATAAATTAATCAAGCAAGTATCTTTTAATTATCTTTCTCTTTTGTGATAAAGTATTGACAGATTGAGAGGTGTAGCTTAACTGGTCATCAGATTTTAAATTTGTTCTGTAGAGGTTATCAGTTCGAGTTCCACAAATCTCAAGGCCACTGGAGATTTAAATGTTCGTTAACTTCAGAATTTATAAAATTAATCGAGGTGCATACAAGTTAATCCAGACAATCACATTAATAAAAAAAAAATGATACATTGAGCTTAAATTGCCTACAGGTACGTAGGGAATACAGATTGATTGTGATTTTTCGAACTTCTAAGCATCCCTCACATGGCTGAACGAATTTTTTTTATTTATTTGGATTAAGAGTGACAAAGCTTCCATTGAGCTAATAATTTTAGGGTGTTTGCTTGAGATGGAAGCACTGAAAAGTGCTCCTGGATCACTTACGGTCGTGGACGTGGTCCCTGGCTAGTACTATTCATAGAAAAATATTAGTTATTTGATCCATATTTGTAGTTTAGATAATATTTTTTTTAATATAAAATAATAAATATATAGGTGTTGTTAATTTAATTTTTAACATAAAGTCAAAAATATAAATGTAAGTTGAAATGTTTATGTTTATGTATAATAAAATAAAATGAGGATCATATAAGTTAATAAAAATATGCAGGATCTAAAGTTAATTTTTAACATGGTAAAAAAATAAAGCAATGTTGTAAGTGTATTTCACTGTATCATGATTCTCTTAACTGAGAAATCTAAAGATGTTATTTACGCAAAATAAAATAAATCTTAAAATGTATGAACTAATAAAATAAGAAAAAGTTGTTAATGGCAATAAAATCCTAAAATAAAAAGATAATCATTCTCATAAAAGTAAAAGATAGATAAGTATAGTAATAATAAATTTGATTTATGTAAAACATTAAAAATATGATAGATGAATTAAAATAATCTTTTCGAAACATTAAATACATGAAAAATCTCTATTTAAAAAATGATAAATAAACAATATAAAAAATTAGAGAAAAGGGATATTAATTTAAATATAAATTAAAAAAATATTTTAAAAAATACATATATAAAATAGTTATCAATTAAAAAATTAGAAGAAAAAAAAACAAGTCAAACACTATTTCACCTAAGTCATTTTGACAAGAAGCAAAAGATATGTCATCTACCTTATTAACAAAGAAAAAAAATAAAAGTAGAGTGTCATCTACAAAGAAAAAAAAAAGTAACACACAAGGCATTCAAATATAGAGTGATAAAATATTTCAAGTGTCAAGAATAAAAAATAATAATTTTTTTTTAAAAAAATAGAAATTTAAGGAAAAAAATAAAAAACTTTAAAAAAAATTATGAAAGAATGAATACAAGAAAAAAAAAAGAATAGTAATAAATAAACTAAGTATAAATTGATAAATATATCAAGTGTAAATAACAGAATAAGAAAAAAAAAACCAAAACAAAACAAAGATCTTTTTCACACAAAAAAATAAAATTATAAATTTATCATGGCTACAGTACCCTATTACAATATAAAAAATAAATAAAAAAACATGACTTTGCCATTACAATAGTAAAAAAAAAATTAAATATGATATTTTTACGGTGTTTTACCATTCTTTTAGAATAATAATAATTATTATAAAGATGTTAGATATCCTCCGAGTTCTGGTCAAAAGACATAATTTAAATGATGTTGGGATTCCACCAATCAGTCAATTTACTCAAAAAAAAAATACATTTTTTACCACCTCAATTTGCCATCATCCAATGGTGAGGGCTGGAGAACTTTCCGATTGAGTCATGCTGCCTTCTGTGGGCTACCCTTGAATATATTAGTTTTATTTTTGTTTTTTTTTGTTTTGAGGTTATAGCGGTCAGCCTGCGTGTATCTCGACTAATTCTCATGGATCCTGAAGGTAACAATCAGGTAGGTCTCCAGTGATCATCAATATTAGAAACATCAGGACTCGAACATGAAATTATAGGAGAAGCAAATTTTTTGGTTTCAAGTTTTTATCATTGAACCACTTACTTACTATATGATTAATTTTTTTTTTACCATGATGAAACTATTTCATTTTATCAGTATAGAAAGAGGATCATTTTGGGAGGGAGGGGGGGGGGGGGGGTTATCTCTTTTACGTTCCATTGCTGCCTTTCTTTCATTTGATTAATTAGTATGAAAGACTTCAAAGAAAATAAAAATATAAAAGATTTATAATTAATGCTGACGAATTAAATATCATATTGTGTTATTGGTTTTTAAAATTATTGTATTTAAATAAAATAAAAATTTAATTATTGCCGCAATGACTTTTATCAAAAGAACTAAAAGAATTGAGGTGGATTTAACTGTTTATATAAATAATAAACCAAGTTAATATATTGTATTTTAAAAAATAAAAATCTGATTTTGGATGGTAATTAAGCAATTGTCACTTTTCAGCAATTAAGTAAGTAATAACGATTAATTAAGAAATTGGGACTATTCTAATCATTCGATCGGGTTAGATAAATTAGGGTAAAATAAAAAACAAAACTTTAAAAGTTGCCGAAATGGAACTTGTTTTTGAATTCGACAGAATGCTCGATCGCCAGGTCCTAAGTACAACAAGAGAGATCTATCTCAGATCGGGTCTTGCCTACTAGTCCAAGAGGGACCCACCTCTGCCTTCTAACAGTGGGCCATGCAGGCCTAGGCAATTATAGAAATTGACCGAGATTTACAAAATCAGAAAAACAAAAGGAAAGAAAAGGTTGCGAATGCAGAGGAAAAATGGAGTTTCTGACTATTATATGTTCTTGGGGTCCATCGTTCATAATTCTCTTAGCCTTTCATTGATCGTGTCCCACTTTTGGATGCTATTTTATGTTACATCTGCATCACTTTGTCTACCCAGTACCAAACCTCCCTTTTCCTCTCCACCAGACCACAAAAAACTCAGCTCAGGCCCCAAAATGCTTGGAAGGATGCAGAATGATTGACTCTCATCTTCCCTCCTCTCAGGATTTGTAATTTTCTCTTATCATGCAGTTAGAAGGTGGTGCTTCCTCTTTAATTGATGCCTAAGAATCATGACCAGCAGGGCAGCCGTGGATGCAGATCATAACCCAAGTGTGTAAATAGAAGCATGCATGAAAAGGTAGGGCAATGATTATCATCAACTTCAAAGTAATTAATTGCTGGAAATTAATATGTGAGTTCATGCTTTTATTAAGAATAAATAAATCAATTGCTTATTCAAAATCTGAGGTGGTCTGTTTTTAACAAGCTTATGATCTTGGTCTTATTTCTTTCAAATAAAGGTGTGTGAATACATTCTTTCTTGCTGCTAAAAAAATCACACAATTATATATTGGTGAAGGGTTCATTAAAGGGGAAGAAGTAGAAATCATTGCTGCAGCCAAATATCACGAAAATATACATATTTATATTACGTAAGAAAAGAAGACGCACAAAAGACAAAGGATGTATCCCCCTACAATGTTATTTTTGGTGCTACCATATAATATATAAAACCTTAACACAGCACATATATATATATATATATATACTTTGGGAGCTTTCTTTTTATTATAGTATTGGGTCGAGTACACACACAGACACACAGATATATATATATATATATATATATATATATATAAGTGTCACAGGCTTATATATATATATTTCGTTTTCTTTGGCTTCAAGTCAAAGATTAAGGACTTCAAAGTTAATTTGGAATCATTGAGCTCACAAATTTTTGTCTGTGGTTTCTTTCTGCTCTTCCAAAAAGCCTGCAGCTACCATTAACGTACACACGAAGGTTAAATTATACACACACATGCAATGCAATGCAATGCAATAATGCGAGCTGCATTCATATCCCTTCAAGGTTCAAGCTCCTTAAAAAATGAACAGGCTAAGAGAAAAGATCCACATCTCTTCAAGTTCCTTGAAAAAAAACCCAGTTGCCTACAGGGACATATATGTAAGAAAGCATTGATTTGTAGAAAAACTACGACATGGTAATAGAATTGTTCGTTTGAGTGGATTTATGTCTTTCAAACCATTGAGTTTGCATCACATGAGACCTTCCTTTAATTTCTTAAGAAGGCGTGGATAGACACATAGAACTAGTTTTTACTCTTTACGTTATATGAAGGTAGGGCAGTTCGAAGGAACAATTTAAGACCACATGGCCTAACTAGGTATTCGGTTTTGAAATGGACCTTAGATTCTTTTGCCATGGTCCAACCTAAAATATAAGCCTGTTTGGCTTTAGCCTTTCTGGGAAATGCGAATAATTCTCAGCTCTTTTGGGCCTAAGCCATTTATCTGGGGGATGGAAAACTACGATTGAGGAGCAAACGCAGACCCTGCCTCCACTTGAGTTGAGAAATTTCTTTCTTTCACATTAATGAATGGCCATCCAAGTGTCGAACAATATGGTAGAATGAATTTACACACAAGGAATAAACTGGTGCAAAACCCTTTAATCCTTGTCAATATTATGGTTCTCAAACTGTAAAACCAGGGTCTTCTGGCTTGGGGACACCCCTCCTAGTGCTCTTGCTGCAAGTTTTGTTTTATTCAATTTGTGGCCGCTAGAAGCAAGCGTGTAGACAATTGTTCGAATGTCAGCCCACGCTTAATTCTGTTGAGCTCACCTGACTCTTCCCCCCCCCCCCCCACCCCCCCCCCTTCTTTTTTTTTATATATCTAAACCACGCTGCTTAAATGAAGCATGCAGCCCATGTCCTCCATTGGTGAGAATGGAGCCTAAACAAATGCTCACGTATTTTTAAATTCAGCCTGCGGAATTGAAATGCTACAAACTTCAAGTCCTCGGAAATGAAAGCAAAGGCTTCAGCTTCAATGATGGCAATAACCGTGCGTGTTGAAAAAGGGGAACACATGAACAGGGGTCCAATGCCCAGGTTAACAATTCTTCTCCACATAAGTCACCAGGGCGAATCAGGGATGAATTAAGTGATGGAAGAAAAATTGGTGTGGTAGGGTTTATGTACAGCAAAACAAAGATACAACACTTAAGTGATGGAAGAAGGCAATTTTATTAAAGTGTTTTATTATTTTTTTTTTTTGTATATTCCTCTCTATACATCCATGTATTATGCTTCTGATTACAAACTTATTTATAAGCCTCAATAGACTTATTTGCGACTTGGTCTTGTATCTTTATATACTTGACTTCAACTTCCTTAATTATATCAAGCTCTATAAATTTGTCTTTATCTCCACACATGTGATTGCTGACACCATTGTCTAGAAAACACGTGTTTATTTGGCTTGCATTCATTCATCATGAACTAGTAATAGGGTGTCTCCTCTTTCAAATTTGTCTCTTCCTTATTTTTCTCTGTCTTGTCCACACTCTCTACCTCCTTGGATATATCTAGAACCATCTTTTTCTCTTTTGAATAATGTTTTAAAAAGAGTGTTTGTGCACTTACATCTTCTTGAATGTCATTGACTCTTTTTTCATGAGCTTGTAGTTTTCCCATGGATCCTTGAAAAATTAAAAAGTTCATATTTTGTTATTCCTTTATCGTGACCATCACATAATGGAACTTTTTTTATAAAAAGCGTAGAATAATCTTTACAACACTTGTTTCCTCCATCTTTTTTCTATTTCTTTTCATTTGATTGTGTATGGACAATACTCTAAAAAAGTAATCTAAAATACTCTCTGATTCAAGTATATGTGGCTTTTCAAAGTCACCTCGTAACTTTTGTAGGTGTACCTTTTTTATATTGTCAGTTTCTTGGTTTGATTATTGCAAAACTTCTCATACTTACTTAGTGATGGTTGCATTAGTCACTATCTCAAAAGTGGCATTACGCAAACATTGATGGATGATTGTGAGTACTTGTTGATCTTTTCTTCGCACCTTTCGCATAACCTCCTTTTGGGATGAAGTCAACGTTACTCCTTCTATAAACTCCTTAAAGTTTTTTTCAACCGTTTTTCACATATCATGGGAATCTATCTAAGCTTTCATACGAATACATCAAATTTAATAATTGTCATTTGTCAATTGAAGATATTGAAGTGAGAAGTTTATATTAGCCATGTTAAACAATTAAAAAAAAAGCTTTGATACCACTTTTGAGAGTATGTACAACAAAAACAAAGATACAAAACTAAAGAACAAGAAGAAAATCAGAGAGGAAGGCAATCTTATTAAGTGTTTTTTTCTTATATATTTCTCTTTACACATATATGTATTGTGTTTCTTATTATAAGTCTATTTATAGGCCTCAAGCCCTAGACAAACAATGAACTAAATTACTCAAAAAAAAATCTAATATAAACAGGAAATATATTTTGTTAGCTGAACTGATCAACCAATTTTCAATCGGTAGACAGGTTCTTCTATTTTTTAAAAAAACCAAAAATTGGTTTACTTTCAACATTAAGAAAATCAAGGTGGCCACCATCGTGTACTGAGTCTAGCAAACTTCGGACAATGAAGAACATCTCATTAATAGGATCAGCCATGCGATGATCTACACAAGCACCTTGGTCATATAGGCATGGTATTAGCTTTTCACATATTGCATCTAGCACTTGCTCATCCATCATGTCAAAAAGTGGTACCTGTTATAACAAGTTCTGAAATTTAGTCTTCTGCTACTTTGGGGCTAACAACACCAGCCAAGAAAGAAGTCTAGCCACGTATTATAAGCAAATTAAGCTCACTTATCATTTATGTTGATTGTGCCTTCTCACACTCTGCCTCGTTGCATGGGACAGCTGCTTTTATCGCATCCATCATTCTGTATCATTCTTGGAAATCCTCTACTGCTCCAGTTCGTGCAGTAGTGTATTGCTGATACCTCTAGCATTATTTTTTTACGCATTTTTTAGTGAAAAGAAAAACAGCAACTACACTTCCGAACACTTCTTTATCTCCGTTTCACAAGAAACGCAACCAAAAGCAACAGAAGGATTAAGGATTTGCAACACAAAAAAATAAACATAAATGAAAGGAAAAAGGAAAAGAGGGGGAGGGGGTGTCTCAAATTTCTTCATAAAATAGACTGAGGTTGTAATTAACTTACGTGACTTACCAATATAAACAGCAACGAATTAAAAGCTGCCTCAGCCCATGCTGTTTCCAACACTCCAGGCCTTGGTGATTTGACTTCCAAATGGAACGATAAGATTCAGCCTCAGCGGAAACTGGGTTATGAGAGAAATGAGAATAATGTTTTTCTTAAGATCCATTGACGAACACAAATAACATATGCCTCCTCAATTGATTGCAACGAAGAAAAAGCAGTTGGCCGGTTATAAATTATTATAGCTATGAATTAGAGCAGGCAGGCAGACAGACCTTACAGAAGCAGCCATAGTGCTCAATCTACTGTTTTCGAGACCCCAACCGGTGATATTTCATTGTCTCAAATATTATCGCATCATAATCATTTTTGGTCATTTATCAGCATAAAGCAGTGCATTTCCAAAACTCAACAGCAAAAATCAACCAGCTTTCTGATGCTGAAATTCTTAATGATCATGTGAGCATGAAAACATAACTATTTTGAGAACTTGAAAGCATTTCCTTTTACTGAATTTTCTCATAGTGGGTCGGGGGTAAGTGGGATGTTGAACGCACAAGTAACGTTGCAAGTCCCATTTCTTTAGTCAACCAAAAGTTGGATTTCCTTCACAGAATTGCAGAAAACTCGTATATTGTTAATCCATGCAAAAATGAAGAGCTCACTTCTTTCATCACCTCCTTAGGAAAAAACATGTCAACACTAGAAATGGACACCTGAGGGCGTATCATATATTCCAATTCACTCTTATATTGTTTACACGACAACCGATGACGTATAATCACGTGGTGAGGATGCCATTATTTGAGAATCCCTGCCTCGTTTTCACAGAAGACAGCCGGCAAGGGAGTGATTCACATTTGAATGGATGTCACACCCTACGCTGATGTCTTCAGCTTGCTTGTTATTAATCCAAGAAGGAAGATATTTTCTTTGGGTATAGAAAACTATGGAGGATGGCCAACAAGCGAACAAGTCCAAAGAAACAAGAAAAACACATCAACGTTGTATCAATTCAACGGATATTTCAGCTACTAGACATCCATAAGATAGACAGTGATATCATGTGGGAGATGCTATAATAAAGAGTTAAATAGACAGTGATAGCATCTGGGAGATGCTATAATAAAGAGTTAAATTGATAAAATGGTTTTTTAA
Organism: Populus trichocarpa; assembly: GCF_000002775.5. Classification (NCBI taxonomy): domain Eukaryota; kingdom Viridiplantae; phylum Streptophyta; class Magnoliopsida; order Malpighiales; family Salicaceae; genus Populus; species Populus trichocarpa. Next base: position 10,244,676 of record NC_037290.2, on the reverse strand, counting down.
ATAGTGTACATTTCAATAATAAAAAACTATTTAGAATAGTCAATTATATTTTAATATATTTTATGTTAAACTAATTTTAATATAATTATATAACTAATTTAGTTATTTTTTATATAATATAATCATGATGTTATTAATTATATAATTAATGAGTAATTTATAAAATTAATGAATATAAAAGTTAAAATATATAATTTTAAATTTAAATTTTAATGAAGTAATATATATTAATTAACTGGAGGATAATTAATTTTTGTTTCTCTAAATCACATAGAAGATGAGGTACAAGGCAAGGCTTTAAAATTTACAAGTTTATTTTCTTCTTGTTGTTCTGTTTTTAAAGAGGGAAAAAGACATGTCATTTCATTTACTTTTAAGAAAAATATAGAAATAGCATTTCAAAACAATAATAGCTATTTTAACTGGTCATATAGCTTACTCGTTGGAATAGTTAAAACTAAAATTAAAAGATAAAAATACAATATTTTTATTTCGACTCTTGTTGCGTTGGAGATGCTCTGAGGAGAGATTGTTCCCTCTAGGCTAGTGTTCGACAACGAGAGAGGATAATTTTCCTACGACTTGCCAAGTACTTCGGTTAAAAATTTTCCCCTTCCTAAGAACACATTAGGGATTTTATTTTTCTACTTTTTTAAAAAAAAGAATAAATGATCTTAGTATAAACTAAGTACACATGAGCAGCCCTCGCCCCGTGACACTCACTAAGCCCCCCGTCTCTCTGGTTGATCCTATCACAGAGCCTCTCTCTCGTCTTATTAGTCATATTCAGTTTTCTTGGGTTCCTTTTCCTCTTAAATTTGCAGCCGTAGGACCATCCCGTAACTGGGCTGTGATACTTCTCACTCTTACATTCCTTTATAAAATTTGGTTTGAATCTTGCAGCTGACTGTAGACTTGTTTCGGCCGAAATTGGTATGGGAAACTCGTCCATTCTGGGTCAGGTAATTTATAAAAAAGTTGAGGTGAACCCAAAAGACCTCATTTTAACCCGTTTGCTCACTCACTTCTATACACCACAGAGTAATTTTGCTGAATAAATCCGTAAATATATACAGCACTTGTCAGTGCCTCCAGACAAGTTCTTGAAAATCATAGCTTGTAAACACTCTTCTACTGCAGCTCAAGGTAAATCCAAGCTTGTAAACACTCCTACAGCATTCGATAATGAATTTACGAGAAAGCCTGGTTTATAAACCGTGTCATGTTTTTACTTCCAGCACCAATGAATTTCATGCCATGCAAATCACATCACAAAAACCATGAAAATTGTTCGTCAACAATAATCATTTCACAATTTCCATATCCAATCTCACTGTTGTTGATGCTGGGCACTTGCCATCAGATTCTTAAGGAAATTTACTTGACTTACCTCCACTTGCAAAGTTTCTTTAGCTTCCCTGCAAGCAACTATTAATTTCAAAATCTTGGAACCCAACCCTGAGTTTGGATTTTCCCTGCAATTCATTGAACAATCACAAAGCTCTTCTAGCACAACCCAAATGGCAAAAGTCAAAGCAACTCAATAATTCATACATCACCTCGATAAATAAACTACACATGTTTTTCCATCTGGATCGCAGTATTTAAAACATACATCAAGAAATTTCAACACATTTAATCAACTCTTGTTCATCCGCAATGCATCTATCAAGGAGCCACGTTCAGGTAGGTTGCAAGACTGGAATAGACTGCAACTGTGTATCTCCCAAGTCCCTGCAACAAAAATTAGATAGAAAATAAGTTTATTAAATTTAATATAACATTTACGTTCACACCCAGACTTAAAGAGAAAATATGTAAAGACAAGTACCACCCAAAATATTTCCTCGGGAGAAGATATAGAAAAGGTTTAGTGCTCAAAATCGACGCCTTGGCTTAGCTTCTGCAACTGAGACTCGAATTGCTCTGCCATCCAATTCCTGCACCAAACAAACTTCATTAAGTGACAATTAATTTGTAGCTAAGTAGACTTCTAAGTGCTTTAGGAAAATAGCAGGAGCAAATATCAGATTTGACATGGTGTAAACTTAGGAGTTGCATTTGAACAAAACTTCATGCATTATTCAAGGAGCCATTATGGTAAAACATATGATCTTCAAAAGACTCTTGCCAAACATATACATTTGTATGCATAACAAGTCTTTAAATGAATGCAAATCAACTGTATTACAAATTTTATCAAAAAAACATCAGGAAAGTGACAACCAATACTCTCAAATGCAACAAGACAAAACACAAATGATTGACACTTAAACTTAGTTGCAAGACTAGCAATTTTAGAATCTTAGATTCAGCACATGATAGCCCACTCAAAGAATATAGCATATCTTCAAGAAAAATGGAAATGATATACTTACAGCGCCATTTAAGGAGTCAACGGCATCCTCAACCTCTTCAGCAGAACTATAAGTAACAAAACCAAAGCCCTTTGATCTACCACTATCCCTGTCATAAACCACTTTAGCATCCATCACCTTCCCTTTCTCTCTAAACAACGACTCAAGCGCCGAGTCATCAACATTCCATGAAAGGTTACCGACATAAACACGATTGCTAGAATCAAAGGTTTCACCACCTCTAGCCCCAGGGCCTCTTGAGAAGGAATTTTCCCTCTGGGGAAGTCTTGAGAAGGAAGTTTCCCTCTGGGGAGGGGGTCCAGAATTCACCCTCAATGGCCTCCCATCAAGTTCCTGCATGGAAAGCTATCACTTAGATACAATAAACCTAACTTTTATGAGCCGCAACCTGGTAATAAATATAAAAGGGATGCATTAAATGGGACACGGACAATTATAATTAAATTTGATAATTTTGCAAACTACGCTACGAAATCCTCTATGTATCTCTGTTTATAAGGGACTTACATAGCCATTGAACTGTTGAGAAGCTGCTTCAACTTCTTCAATAGTTGACATAGTCACAAAACCAAATCCTCTGCTTCTCCCAGTTACCTTGTCATATTTTACCTTCAAAAAATAACAAGTTCAGCACATTAAAGCAAATGGTTACTAATCTTTCAAATAAAGGGCAATCCAACCTCTAAAACTAGACCATAAGGACCCTATTGCATCCCATCAACACATCTTATCAATTATACAAGCAATCTTTTATTCCTTAAATTGGCTTCACTAAAAACCGTATGGAATAAAAAATGTATCTTTTAAAAAACTGAGAACACTCAAAATACTATAATTAACTTCAAATAAATGTTGCAATTTAGAGAAAATACATAAGAATTAAAACCATAAAACAGAAGCAAAGCTAACAGAGAAATAAAAGGAGGGTCTTTAAAAGAAAAGGAAGAGGGAGAGAATACCTCAACCATCTCAACATTTCCAGCAGACTTAAAGAGATCAGCAAGCTGGGCGCTGTTAACATTAAAAGGGAGATTACCCACAAACAACTGGAGGTCGGGAGAGAAACTGGGCTCGTCTCCATCACCAAAGACATCCTCTTCTTGCCCGAATTCAGATGAAATGGCAACACTTTTTAGAAACCGAGAGGACAAAGGTTGCTGTTGCTTTTGCTGAAAGGAGAGAAAAAGAGAAGCGGGCTTGATAGAAGAAGTGGAGGAGAGGGATAAAAAAGAGAGCGAAGTGGGTTTGCTGTAGAAAGATTTTATGGTGTTTGGGTGGTTAAGCGATGGTAGGACTAGCGAAGAGGCAGATGTTGCAGACATGGTTTCCTTCTTTTCTTGTGTGTTTTGCAAAGAGAAACCAAGTGGTGGATATAGATAGACGGGGAAAAGATAAGGTGGTTTTTGAAACACAGCAGGTAGGTTTAAGGAAGGATAGTTTTCAAGTGAGACGGAGATATTTATGTGCGCACTGAGGGCAGGGCTTAGGGCCTTCTCCTTCTAGTTTGGTTTCTTGGGGTGTAAACGTAAACTGCAGATGAGGGTTTGGTTTTGCAGGAACAAGTGGTAGATTTTTAGGTTTTGGGCGTATGGGCCATTCAATTTTTAGATTTTGATAGATATGATTAGGGTAGAGGACAAGCTCGGTGGAGATATTTACTGACAAATGGATAACCTTCTTCTTGCGCAGCTCCTCCAACTCTCCACTCTCTTCTCTTCATAACCCTTTGTGTTGTGTGGACCTCTGTCTACCACTCGAATACACCTTTCAAGTATGAGGTTTTTTTCTTGGTACAAGGAGGGCCCAAAGGCCCAAACCGAAGAAACTAACCCGACGTCGTTCTTTCTACCCTCACCATGAGTTTCTACTTCTAGTTTCTTCACACTTTTATACACACCAAAATTGATCCTTTTCGCCGAAATTAATCCTTCCGTGATTAGCCAAAATCTTTCCCTACTTATTTTTTCATCTATTTTCACTCTCATTTATCAGAAATATAATGAAAATAAAATTTGAAGATTGAAACATAAAAATATAAAACTACAAGGAATAAATATATAAAAATGAAAAACTTTGAGGACCCATGTGTATTTTTTATGCCTCAAGAACAGTAAAAAATGAACTTTTCCCTACATTGCAGTCCATAATAGCCTTGAGTGTAGGGAAAAAATAAGTTCTACCATAAAAAATCTACATCAATTAGTTTATTTTATAAATTTTTTAATATTCTATCTGAATAGAACATTTATATTTTAAAATGAAGTTATAATCATTTATCCATTTATCTCTCTTTTTTTATCTTATCTAATAATCTAAGGCTTTGTCTTTTACTTGACTCGCTCCTTATGAAATGTGACTTGCTCCCTCTTCTCCATCTTCTTTATCCATTAGGAGTAGGGAGATACATGTTTTCACTGGAAAAAATCTACTTTTTAATTTTTATAGTAGATATGATGGATACATTGATAAGGATTTCTTTTTTGGGTGGCAATCTATCATGCACATTTGTGTGTTCGGTTGGTTGTTGAGTGGTTGTTTGAGTTTGTTTGTAGGTAAAGGGTATTTTGATGGTAATTTAGAACAAGTTAAAGCTTTCAACCCTTCCTTTTATTTTTCATGAGAAATTCTATCCATATCATTTTTTTAGAAAATGGCCCAACCTATTTTTATATAGGGTTTGGTGTCTAATATTTGCTTCCGATGATTGTTTTTGGCTAAATCATTATAATTAATCACATGACTTGTAGTTGACTAATTGTATACTGAAAATGACTATAAGATAAAAAAAATTAAAAAAAATCAGGTCAACTTGTTCTTATATTTTAGGCCCAAACACAAATTAATCCCTAAATGACCTCGATCTATCCTTATATTTTATATCATGTTCAATCTACCTTTCTAGTAGATATTTCCATACAAACTAACATAAATGAGAAAACAATAATTAGATTATTCAATCTTTGATTTTTATTCTATTTAAGTGCCCTCCAATAACTAACTTTGAAGATACAAATATGGCTAGATTTAACTGATATATGGCAATTTCTAAGTAACATGTGGAAAAAAAAAATGAGTCACACTCGTATTTGTTGAGAAAATAACAAAAAAATCTATATAAAAAAATAATGACATTGCAAATCTCGTGTTAAGCAGTGTAATTTCAAATCCAAAAAAAAAACTTTTTATGAGTTGGGGTGAAAATTCCCAGTTAATTAACATAAAAACTCAGACGAAATAAAAATTAAATCGATACAGGAAAAGTGCCGACAATCAAATATTTGATAGAAATAACATGTGGGACGGTTTAAAAGTGGCGTTTTCATAAATAAAAGCAAGATATCCTCTATCTTTTTATGAAGAAGTTGATGTCATAAGAGAGGGAAAAAGCTTGAAAACTCTTTTTTTATTCTTTATTTTTTTTATTTTTTTAAATCATCACCTAGTATTATGGTCACTAGAAAACCCTAACTGATCTTTAAAGTTCTAAGGTAATGAACTGGTAATGCTTGAGGAAATATATTATCACCCTAAAGTATAATACCTTAGGTAAATTGTATTTTTATTTGTCTTATATTTCTAATGATTTATTGTGCCTAATTTACCAGAGGTCTTTCTATATAGGTGATAATGGGTCAATCACAATGAGTTGAACTCTGGATGGAATTTCGACCTTATCTTTTCTAGGACCAGGTCATTTTTATCATTTCCAATTGTATGGTAAATTGACATATCTAAAACCAATTACTCTTGATCAAGACATGTGACTAGTATTAGTCTATTAGGAGATGTCAATAAATAATTGGATGGGCCTATATGGGCTTATTGAACCCAGACAAATCCTAGAAAAAATTATCACTAAATGCTTTGTTTATACAGCTATGGCTCATCCTATAATACAAAGGTTCACTTATAATTTTGATGAATGAAGTTTTTACACTCAATCTTGAATATCCAAGTAGTAACCTTTATAGGTTTATCTACTTGGAAGTAAGATATTGTGGCATAACGGTTTATTTTTGGACTACTTTGGAAAATTATGTCTATAGATTCATTTCTTTAAGGTATTGATACATTTAACTTTCACATTTACAATTTAATTGCAGGGTATTGCTCCGAATAAGTGGTTATGCACATAAGATGGTAAGACTAGTGTATGTATAACCACAGTAAGTGGACAATTTATTCAAAGCCATGATATTTACATCACACATAAATGAATCACCTTATTATCCCCAATCGACACTTAAGAGTAACGAACTTTAAGGATTCATTTACGTTAATAATCATTGATGGATGTTTAACTTATGCATTTTTAAAGAAAGTTAACTATTGAATATAAAATTATAAGATGTAGGTGTTACTTCCAATCAACATCCAAAATTATTATTTGTTATAAGCTCATTCATTTTAGACATTTTAGGTAAATAACATATTGATAATTAAGATTTTTTATTGGAAAGTAATTAAGTACAAGTAAGAACCAAATGAAGAGTTTTTAAAAATATTAGAATGTTGGTCTTTTAAAGGCCTTTTAATGTGAGATAAAGCATTGATTGGTTTTATAAGCAAATTATAGAACCTAATGCAAATGTATGTATAAATGTAAACATTATTCTCAAAAAAAAAAAGCAAGCTCATGCATAAATAACACGAAGGAATGACCAAGAACATTGAACATAAAAAAGATACAAACTTTGAAAGATTCGACCTAGATGCGTAAAAACTAAAACACTTGAAAACACATTGAATATATTTATAATACACACTTTTCCATAAAACATACCTTGACAGAAAAAACTCAAACAAAGTGTACATATACATATACTATCAATCTCAAAGTTTGTTTAAACCAATAATTCCATGTCTTTAATAAATTCTTCATATCTCTAAGCAAATTCTCCATATCTTTGAAGTGAAATCTTTAGATCTCTAATAAAATCTCCACATCTCATGCAATGTCTCTATACACAGCACTTTACCATGGTCACAAAGCATTTCCATTTCACATGAAAATGTTCTTTATTGTTTCTACCTTCTTCTTTAACCGTAAAAATATATTGAATGTTCTTATAAACCTAGTACTCTAAAGCTTGAGGAGAAAAGATTAATGAGTCTTTGAGATTGCATGCAATGTCAAAGACTGGGGCAAATGATGATACCAAATTAAAAAAAAATAGAGAGAGAGAGTTATCTACTTAGGCTTGGACTAAAAGGAATGTTTTTTATCCACTTGGGCTTGGCCCAAATAGACTACTTCTAATTTTCTTAAGTGAGACCCAAGCATACTCATTTTGTTTTGCTTGGCAACCAAAATGGATTAAATTTTAATCTGCGTGGCAGCTCGAGCAAACTTGATCCAAGTGGACAACCATGTCCACGATGTCGTAAGCCTTCTGACAGCCACTATTAAGGCCTCTATCAGGTCTCACAAATTTCCCACACTTATAATGTATATTACGAGCTCAAAGAAGTTAGGACGGAACAACACACCACACATTGGTGTTACGTAACATAAACCTAACTCCCCATTGCAGCGCATCTCTTATGCTTATGAACTCAATGTAGTGCTTACCTATCTCGCCAATAGCTACCATCAATGTAAGCTAATAGGAGACTTGTTTTGAAGAAAGCATGGAAGTCACCCCGTCAACCCATTAACTCGTGGTCAAGTCCAATCATCCTATCAACTCATCAACTATTTGTGAAATGACCCATTTCCAGTTCAAAGTTTCTCCAACTTCATCATAGATATTCCAATTCTAATTCCAACCAAAAGTACTAAAGAATCTATATAAGCGGAATAAAATCACATATGGATCAATCGAAAAAGCTTAAAATCGAATTCGTGTCATAATTCATGAAATAATGGACTATTTAATTATTTTTCATAATAAAAAATGTTAGGTTAAAATATTTATTGGTATTTCTACAAGAAGTATTTTATTGAAAGATTTAAGTTATTGCTCAAGAAAGAAAAAATGAAATTCTTAAAAGATGAGATCAATTCAGAAGTACTTTATTTTAGTATTATAACAAACAGAATTACATTGATCAAATTTTAGAATTGGGGGGGGGCATCCGATAGATTTGGATCCTATTTATCCTACAAATATGTGGGTGACAACATAATTAAATATGGAAAAACCAAGAATTACCCCGAATGTACATCCCAATTCTTAGTTAAGTCCAAAAAAAAATTGCATTAATTTGATATGAAATTTTTCAATTAGATCCCTGAGTTAATTTTTTGCTAATTTTTACATCAAATTTTATTTAACATGGTATTTTTCTATTGCATCAAACATAAAATATTAATGAACTTTGAAAAAATACCTGAATTGAAAAATATTTGGAACAGAATCTAATTAATAAAATATTTTGTTTCCAGGTATTCTTAAAACAAAATACTTGTTTTTTGTTGCTAACATATCCAACAAAGTCATTCACGATTTTACCAATAGCTAACTCATTAGAGAGTGTTTGGTATTACAATCACATTGTTGTTTTCAAAAACTATAAATTTTTTTGTTTTAAATTAATTTTTTTATATTTTTAGATCATCTTGATATACTGATATTATAAATAATTTTTTAAAAAAATATGTTATTTTGATTGATTTCCAAACAAAAAAATTAATTTGAATAGCAATTACTACGTACCACATTGCTTATTAATTGTATTGAATCCTTTTCCACTGTATACTAAGGATAGCAGCAATGAAATAGTTCTTATTAAACTATGAAATATCTTAAATTATTATGTCCATGTAGTGATTTCTTTTCTTCTTCTTCTTCTTTTTATCAACCATTTTGGCGCTAATGAGCATCTAAATTCCTTATATGTGTTATTGATGTACGTTTGTCTTCTTATAATTAGTAAGATTTTTATGGTTCTTTGGTCTCAAGTTCGAGTCTCGTGATTGCTAATATGATGGCTACTAGAGGCTTACATGGTCGTTAACTTCAGGGCCCGTAGAATTAGTAAAGGTACGTGTAAGCTAGCCTGGATACCCACGTTAATAAAAAAAAAAATCTTTATGGTTTGTCGATGAGAATCGAACATTTCTTGGTTATATATTTACAGAACAATGCATGTGTTACAATGCATGTGTTATATATAGCTTGATCACAAGATGCAATGAACAATTACCACTTTCAATATTATCTGAACAGTGCCACAAAACCCCAAAAATCACAATCCAGTAAACAACGGTAGATTCTTGGCAGCTTGGTGATCTAAACCTTTTGCCTAGCTGCGTGCATGGGGATCTGCCATCCTCTAATTAATAACTGTAATATTAACTGTTATTTTATTTTATCACTAATCTAATGTTTCTTCCCACGTTGAGTATTATATTATACAGCTCCTCTCTTATTTGAAAAAGAAAAGGTTCCTCCGAGCAAATAATTGTAGCAAATTCTTCTTGGTTGGCTGTGCGTAAGAATCTGCAAAATATTTAATTTCTAAAAACATGGAAGATCCTATGGAGGTGCTCGCTGCCCTAAAATATATTTACGCACTTTGGTTGATCAATCACTTCCAAGAACGTGGCCCTTTCTCGATCAATGTGTTTTTTATAACTTGGTGTGCTGAGAATATAAAACTAATACTTTCAAGAAAATTATTTTATTGAGGTTTTTTATAATTTCCAATTTTAAATGATAACTTTAAAGGATAAATTTACTGGCTAAGAATCTTTGTTTTCTTCTTTAATTTTTCTACTTTAAATTTTAGTGCTAGTATTTTTAAAAAAATCTTTTAAATAGATGTAGAGGATGTATTTTTAAAAAGATAATAATTTTAATTAGAATGCAAGTTGATACAAAATTTAATTTTAATTAGTATGTAAACAGAATGTTTTTTTTTTAATACACCAAATAGATGTAGATGATGTATTTTAAAAACGGTCCAAAAATAAGATTTAATTTTAATTAGTATGTAAGTTCATCCAAATATTCTTTACCATTAAATAAACAACAAATGAACGATGATATAAAGAGTAATTTTCACGACAACTATGATAGTATGACGTATGGCATGCATAATAAAAAAAACAAAAAATAAAACTTTACAACTGTGCATAATAAAACTTTACCATTAAATAAACAACAAATGAATGATGATTAAATTGATCGAGAATATAAAAATCTTTACAAGTTTTTAAAATATAATAAAACAATCAAAATATTTTTAAAAACAAAAACTTTAAAATTAATGTCAAGAGGTATTTTGATATTTGCATAATGGTTTTTTTTATTATTATCATTTCAAATAAGGAGCAATTTAGTAGTTGAAAAAAAAATACATTGAAATGATTAAAATACCTTTAAAAATAAAAAATAATAAAAAATAAAACTAGTGTTAAGAGGTTTTTTCATCTTTTCATAATGGTTTTATTATTATTATCATGTCAACTCAAAAACAATTTAGTATTTAATTATATATAAAAGTATAAGTGCACGTGGCGCGCTCACTAGCATAGGACACCTCCATGTCCTCTTTCTTTTGAGATAGCGAGTATAAACAATGGTTGAGCAATTTGTTTTTAGTGGGGTTTGTTTTCTTTTTTTCTCACTTCTTTTCAAAAATTACAATTTAATCGTTTTTGTTATGGATATTTCAACTCCAATCCTTATTTTTTTTATTTCTAATTCTTTTTCTTTGGTCATTTTGTAAAATTTTTATTAGTTTTTAATTTTATTCTTCAATCCAAAATTATGGTATAATTTTTTTTCAATTTGGTCCTCATTGCTTTAGTTTCCAATTTTTTTCTTGATCATTTTGTAAAAACTTTATTTATTTTAAATTTCATTATTCAATTCAAAATTATGGTATATTATTTTTACCAATTTGATCCCCATTATTTTTTTTTATTAAAGTTATTTTTTTTCAATTTCACTATTCAATAAAAAAAATATGTCAATTTTGATCATTATTATTTTTTATTTTTTAGTCCTTTTCCTAAATTGATTTTTCTTTTTAATTTTACGTTTCAATGAATATAAAATTTATTTTTCATTTTAATTTTGATTCTTATTCTTTTAATTGTTGTTTTTTTATTTTGAATAATTTTATATAATTGATTTTTTTTTCAATTTCATCTTTCAATTTTTTATTGATAGAGAATTGTGTTTCATGGTTTTTTCAGATAAGGTGTTTCAGATCTAATGATCTTGGTCACGAGTTTAAAAAGCTAACACGAGTTGATAGTTTTTTTTTAATGAGTTTTATGATTTTCTTTATTTTTTCTATCGGGGTTATTTCGATCTCATTATTTGGGTCATGGGTTTGATAGAATATCTCTTATTGACTTGGCCCTGATTATTGGGGTTACAGGTTTGTCCGTTCTAATTCGGATTGACGAACACCGATTTTTTTAAGTCTTTTTTTTAACCTTTTTTGTTTTTCTATATTTAATAGGTTATAAATTAAGCTATATTGTTTGTTCGTGATTATTTTTTAGAAATTTAATTTATGTATTATTGTTGTTTTTTTATCATTTAATTAAGATAAAATCAACTTATTTAGCTTAGGTGAGTATACCACTCGAGTCATTTATTTTTATTCTTAAAAAAAATTACTTGTGGAACGTGGATATTATTTTTTGCTTAAAAAAATAATTTAACCTTGCAGTGAAGCGAGCACGGGGAACAGTGAAACTTGGGCACCAGGGCTGTGTCTATGCCTTTATGTTTGGGTTAACGAGTCTGACACCATGCACATTCGTTGAGATAATGGCTTCAAATTCTACTTGGTTGAAATCTATAATCGTAAAACTGATTTTAGATTCAATTAAACAACCTATAGATTCCCTTTTTTTGAATTCTTTGAACGTTATTTAATTTGTATTAAATATTATTTGTTTACTATGTGTGTCTGTTTGAAGGAAAAACAATAGAAAGTTAGCATGAGAGTAGATTTAAAAAATGAGAAACTTCAATTCCATTTGATTTTTATTTTTCTTATGTATTTAATCTTTTATTTTATATATTTGAAAGATTAACCTTTGATTTGTTTTATTTGAATGCATTTTATCATATGAAATTTTAATTACTAACGTCTATTATTAACACATTATAAACTTTAGGGATCAAAATGTAATTTATCACCTGTGTTTTATTACGAGTTTTTGTCACTGTCACCTTTTCCTTTAGTGTTCTGACTACTCACAAAATTATAAATTTTAGTATATATTAATAGATGCTAAAGAATATGATTGTTTTATACAAAAGAAGAAAAAAAGGAATTTAATAGTTGCAATTTCTTAGCGTAAGAGAGTATTTATTTTTATACCCGAGATATGTAATTTATGTTTTAGAAAATAATATAAATTATATATATATATATATATATAATAAATGAAAAGCAGGTCCGCATAAATAAAAAATAAATTATTTTAATTTTTATAAAATCAAGATTTAAAATGTAATTATATGTGGGGTTTAACAAAAAAAAACACAAAAATTATTTGACTAATCAAATAAGTTTTTTTTTATGGTTGAGAAAAAATAAAAGCTACTACAATATCATATTAAACATAAACACCCAATATTATCATTGTATTTGATACTATAATTATCTTTGATACAGTGACATTATTATTACAAAGAATTAAAAAAAAATATAGCTCCCTCACATAATATTGTTTATTAGGCGAGTGTTTTCTTTTTTTTCTTGTCCTAAAAGCATTTTTTGTTCTATCATTTTTTTTTATTCTTCTACATTTTATTTACTAGGAATTGAGTTTAATAAATTTTTTTAATATATTTGTTATATGATTATTATGGTATAAAAAAGAATGATGATATTAGGTTGATACTTTATTTCGTGAAATAGAATTTAATTTTGTTGCTTATAAGAAATTAAAACTACAAGAACCAAATTTGGCAGCAAGGCAAAGATGCAGGCTTTTTTTCACCGTTCATGAGGCACCCAAAACATCATTTTTTTTCACACTTTGATCCTTGAGTTTAAAAAAGGAGAGGGAGAGTCACCATAAAAAAACAGAAAAGAGAGAAAGTTGTTAATTATTAACATTCTGACAAAAAAAAAATGATATCATTGTAAAAGAATTTCATTTGACAAGAGTAATTTTATTTACATATTTTTTTACCCCTTATCTTGCAATAAAAAATAGATTGTGATTGGGGATTTTTAAAAATATTGGGTTGATTTTCGGTTTGTTAACTAATTAAAGTTTGTCTTGAGTTTAAATATGAGTATATAGAGTTTTTTTTTCCTTTTAATGAAAAGGAATTGAAAATGAGTTTTCTATATCCATGAAGTCAAAACTTGATTTCCTAGTCATCTAAAATCAACAAACGATGCATAGAATACTTTTTTCTTTAAGCACGTGGGCCTAGTCTTAGAGTGTATTTGATATTGCAGTAGCTGTTATGGTTGTAATTTGAAAAAAATTATTTTATAAAAAGTATTTTTAGTTGAGGTTGGTTTAAAAAATAGGTGTTTGGTTAAAACTGTGATTGAAATTGAGGTTGAAGAAAAAATAGTTTAATGTGTTTGGTTAAGAATGCTTTTAAAATTGAGGTTATAAAATAATTTTAAAAAATATATATTAATATTGATGATTTTTAATTTAAATATTGTGGATTTAACTATTACTATTACATCATGAAATAAATCATACTTCATATAAAATATTTTTTATTATTCCATGAAATCATCTACAATTCCATTACGTACGAAATACTTCCGACAAGAACTACAGTTTCCATAATTTTTTTAGCGTGTAATAAAACTAGATAAAATATTATCAGGTATAAAATTCACTCTAAACTAATTTAAAAAAAATGTTAAAAAAATTAACACACTAAAAAAAACAAAAAAAAGGTTCACGCAGTGCAAGTGAATTGCACTGTTCACTATTTTTTAAGTGAACAATGCAATTCTCTTGCACTGTTCACATGAACAGTGTAGCAATGTACACTGTTCATGCTAATTCCACTGTTCGTTGAACAGTGCAATTAACATGAACAGTGCAAGAAAAGTATGACACAGTTGCTTCTTCCAATCCTGCGTTGCAAACACATAAAATAATGGGGCCCATGAACAGTAATTAGTGGGTTTTTTTTAACCAGACACTTGGCTCCTCCGTTTTGCTTTAAACGCAATCTCTACCGCGTAAACAAACGGCCTCTTTAAAAGCCACCCATTTAGCCTTCTTTATAATGATCAGATGCATGGCTTTTTTTTGGACTTTATGTTTTTTATCTTAATCTTTCCTTTCATTTTAATTATAAATTCATTAAAATTAAAATAAATAAATTAAGAATTTATTAGTGATGCTATTTTTTAAAATATGGTTTGGTTTTTATTTTTTATTCAAATAAATTGTTTTTATTTTTTTATAACTTTACCACTCTCTTTTTTATAACCCTTCATAATTGTTTTCTTACATTTTTTCGGTGGCTTTCCTCTACATGCTTATCTATATTATTTTATAATTAATAAACAAAGTTTTCAAACCTAACCGGGTTCATGATTTGGGTTACAAGTTTGACGAGTTGATCCAAAACAACATCGTCTCAATATATATATATATATATATATATATATATATATATATATATAACAAAGTTGTTGAGAAAAAAATTAAAGTCAAACTAGGTTTTGATCGAGTCAAGTTTGAACTTTTTAGGTCTATTAGATAATGTCGGGTCAGTTCGTATCAGATTTAACTTGAAATTCAAGCTAGGTAAAAAGACGAGTCGAGAGCCTCCAAGTTAACATGTCGGACTACACCATGTTTAGTGACATTGCCAAAAACTTTCCTATAACGGGCATGCAATTTATTATATTTTTTAATATATTCATGTTAAAGTTATCAAAAAAAAAATAATTTATAATTAAAACTTTTTTTTGTGATTACGATAAAATGAGATAAAAGGGTTTTAATGAAAAAAATACCTTTCATATCCTTATTTCATATAGCCCAGTTGTTTTTACTTGTTTTGATTGCTTATGATTGTTTTTAAAACAAAAAATATTGAGCAAAATAGTTATATTTCTTTGTATAAAAAAAATAATAAGAAAAAGAAGAATTTTTCTATCAAATCATTTTATTTTGATGAAATTTTAATTATTACTCTTCTTATAAAAAATATTTCCA
The DNA here is from genome assembly GCF_000002775.5 of Populus trichocarpa. NCBI lineage: Eukaryota > Viridiplantae > Streptophyta > Magnoliopsida > Malpighiales > Salicaceae > Populus > Populus trichocarpa. The sequence continues at coordinate 10,229,169 of NC_037290.2, read as the reverse complement.
TATAATAAAATTAAAAAATTTCAATGGGCTTCTACGACACAAGATTAGATATTTTAATTTGCATATATTTCTCAATTTCTTAACTTAATAATTACGTTTTTTAACATTTATAGGTATATATTACTCTCAATTTATTTTGTTGAATGAATGTATTAAATTTTCAGTTAATAATCTAAAACAATCATGCTAAAACCATGTTAACAATGTCTGCATATTTCTTTTTTTTTTTACATTAAAAAAAATTAATTTGATCAGTTAAAAAGCACAGGTAAATTTATCCTAAATTGTTGAGCTCTTCATACATTTTGCATAGTCACAAAATGAAATTTGATATTATTAACATATTTTCCTATGAGAGTTGGATCCGAATGAATCTAAATTCTCTAACCTAAATTGTTATATTGATTTTGTAATGATATCTTCTTGTTATTTTTAGGGTAAAGATTTAAGAAAGTTTTATATTTTATATATTGATCAGAAGAAGAAGATATTACTATTATTATATTTCTTAAAAATCACCTTCAATGATATATATATATATATATATATATATATATATATATATATATATATATATATATATATATATATACACGTTTTTTTGTTTGCTTTCAATTTTCATGATCTGTGTCATGAGTTTGACGAGTTCACCTGAGTTGACTCGGGTTGGATTTTTCTTTTTTCTTAATTAATTTTGCTAAATCATATCTTTTTTGGATTAGAGGGTGTTTGAGAGTGTGGTGACGGTTGCTTTTTAAAGTGTTTTTCGCTCAAAAATGCATCAAAATAATATTTTTTTATTTTTAAAAAAATTATTTTTGACATCAGTATATTAAAATGATCTAAAAACACCAAAAAAAAATTAATTTAAAGAAAAAAAATTAATTTTTTTCAAAAACGTTTTTGAAACGCAAAAACAAATAAGCTCAATTGAGAATCATTTAGGTTGTTTTTAGACCCGTTGAGTTAACCAAGTAATATGAAATTGTTAAAATAATTTTGTATAGTATTAAAATATAACTAGTCTTCTAAATTATATTTTATTATTGGAGTGCATATAAAAAAATCATATGTATATTATTTAAAATACCATATTAATAATTTGGTTTTTTTAAATAACATTTTCAAGGGGAAAAAAGCATCGATTAACTGTATAGTTATATTCCATTAATTATTGGAGTGTTGCGCTTCCCAAGGCCCTGTCCTCGGCCCCGGTGGGGCGATCCATTGGGCAGTTCGCATAAGATTCCGGTCCGGTCTACCACGTGTCCCATTTTTTGTATGGGGAATTTTGCTTTGTGACGCCGGAAGCAAAGATGCAAAAGGAAATTAATGCATTATCCTTTAATTACTCGTCACTATTTAAAGGGAATTGAAACATCTGAGTATTGTTATTTGCGAATTTCTTTTGTCTAAAGAAGTCCTTCGTTAAAATAAAATTTATATATAACACATATGATGTGAAAACATTTTATGTGTTATATAAAATAAGGTACCATATAAGTTAGAGTAATTTAAAAGTTTATTTTATATTATTTAAAATTTCATGTGACACATAAATGAGCGTATAATGAAAAAACGGGATTACACTATTTTTTATATATTATAAGAAGAATATTTCCTCTATTTTTTTCCTTCAAGCATTTTTTGTTTTGATCGGTAGCTTTTTTAAAAAACATTATCCTTTTAAAATTTTATCCTTCAATAATATATCAACTAGGATTTAAAATATATAATTTGGTTTAGTTAGTGATTTATTAGGCATAATAAAATTCAATTTTATATTTCATAAAAAATTGAAACTTTGAGAACCAAATAAAATGATGAAACAAAAAAGCAATCTAATTTTTAGTTTTTACTGCACATGAGGCGTGGGTTTTAAAAATTAGCACCTGTTTTTTTTTTGTTTTTCCATATTTGTCCCTTTAGTTTTAGAATTTTAATTTTTAGACCAAGACTTTATTTTATTAATGTTTCAGTATTTTAGTTTGAGATAAGAAAGAATATTATTGGTTGGTCATAATTTAACAACCAAAAGGCTGATCTTGATATTAATATGTTTATTTGATGAGAGAAGTTTTAATGAGATGTTTTTAAGCCTTCATTTTGTCGAAAAAGCAAATTAGGGTTGAGAAAGAATTTTTTAGGTTTTATTTTGTGTTTTTTGACTGATTTAGGGTTGTTTTAAGTTGAGAAATTAATTTATTGAGATCATAAGAGTTTTTATTATGTGATTTTTTTATATAAAAATAGTCTAAAAATATTTTTTAGGTTCAAAAAACCCTAATCCAATTTTTTACCATCTCTTCAGCATGCGAAATCTAGGTAAGCAAGTGACTAAGATGTATTTGTCACAACATATATATAAAGAGTTAAAATAATGAAATCTTGAATTTTTCTTTTTTAAAAAAAGTAGAACTAAGTTCTAATTCGGTCACATTTAGATTTGTTAGATCGACTGGATCACATTAAGTTAGCTCCTAACTAGTTTGATTAAAAACTCGAGCCAAATAATGGGTCAAGTTAAGGGATCTCTAAGTTGACACGTCATGTCGAGTTTGGCAACACTGTCAAAAAATTTTGAACAACAACACCCTTAAAGGTGCAATGTTCTTATATTTTTTAATTAATTTATGCCAAAATTATTAAATTATTATTTTTATTAATTAATACTTGCTCTTATGATTATAATAAGATGTTGAAAAATGTTGATGGAAAATTGTAAAAATATAAATAAAGGATTGTGTTAATAAGATAAAAAGGATTTTATTTACAGACAGACCTTTTTTATCGTTGTTTCAAATCATCCATATGTTTTTTATATTTATTCTTATTTCTTTTGATTTTATTAGATAAAGAACGTTGAACAAAAAAGTTGTATTTTTTTTTTGTGGGAAATACATATTAAAAAGAAAAGGAGGAAATATATTATCAAATTATTTTGTTTCCATGAAATTTAACCTTTTAATATTCTTAACCATATGATTAAAAAACAAATTGGAGGGATCCTTGCTACATGAGATAATATATTTTAATTGAATCTATCTCTTAGCTTTTCAATTTAATTTTTAGTTACCCCGTAAGCATCGCAATTTTATTTTTTTTACAGCAGTAAGAGTTGCTTTAACTAACTTTTAAATATCAAGACTATACTCTCTTTTTTTAACTCAAGTTTAAACAAAATTATACTTAGTGTGTTTAAAAGAAATTATTTTTTACTATATTTCTTTTCTACAAATATAACTTTTATGTTCTTAAACCGAATGAGTTTTTCCTTTATAATATAGTAAACAACAAGATAGATAGCCTGTGGACTAGTCAAATTTTTCTTAACATAAAAAGATATTCAGATGATGATAACATTTTTAAAGGAACAAGAAAAATTTAAAAACAAAGTCATTGATTCAAATGGGCTTAATAAGCTTGATTATTTTAATAATATTGATTATAAAAAAAGATAATGATGCTAAAATAAGTAAAACAAAAAAAGACAATGACTAATTGAAAAAAATAAACATTTATCAATATTATGAAACGATACGCTTTAAATGCTCTAAATATTCTTAAAAGATCCCAATTAAATTATTTGATATCAAAACAAAAATTGAATGAGAACGAGATATTCTTATAAAGAGAAAAATAAAGAAAATTCAAAACTCAATTATCAACAAATCAAACGTTAAAAGATGTATTGAAAAAGCAAATAAAAAGGACAAAAACCCCCCAACTCATGTTAGCATGCTAAATTCATGGTCCAGTTGTGAGATAGGAATAACTCCATTCAAAAAAATTGAATAAAACAATGAAGGTCAACTCTACAACAAATTAAATAATGAAAGGTGAAACTAAAATATAATTAATTAAAAAAACAAAAAAACATGAGTCAACTCGAATTAACTCGATTAACCTGCGACCCGAGTTATGAGATTGGGATAACCCCGTAGAATAGATAGTAACAAAAATCACAAAGTTAAAGGTTCAATAACCTAATATCGAATGAAGAAATTAAAAAAAATAAAATAAAAATCAAGTCAAATCAAGCTAATCTTTAAAACTCGTGACCATATATGAGACCGGGTTACCCCATAAAAGGCAAACCCAAAAAATTCACCAAAGAAAAATTCTCAATCATCCAAAATTAAAAAAAAAATAGTAATTAAAAGTATAATGACCAAATCTGATATTAAAATCAAATGAAAATTTAAAAAATAAAATAAATTAAGAAAAAAAAATTAAAAATTAAAAAATAGCTGTCAAAAGAATGATGACCAATTAAATGAAATAAAATAACGAGGGATGAAGTTGAAAAATAAAATTAATTAGGAAATTGATAAAAAAAACAAAAACAAATAGTAATAAAAGGAATGAAAACCAAACATGATAGGTGAAAAAAATTAAAGGATGATGAAATTGAAAAATAATTTCAATTTTATAAATCATTTCAAATAAAATAAATAGTAAACAAAAGAACATAGATCAAAGTTGAAGGAAAAACAAATTGAAGAGGTTTCTTTGAAAAACTGGAGGGGCAGACGTGAAAATCGAGGGGAAGAAAGAAAAGAAAGAGGAAAAAAAAGTTTGCTGGCGCCAATCTTGAGGTTCAATGGCCACATGCGTTGTTTAAAGATGGAGGAGCCGCTAAGGTAATTCGAAAGACGCCTAAAAACCACTGTTCTTTTATTGAAAGACGTCGCATGCGCCCCCCAATCCACTAGTACGTGTGTTGCACACGCCAACCACTTTTATTTTAAAATAATATATATATATATATATATATATATATATATATATATATATATATATATATATATATCAAATTGCTCATCTTTAAACTTGATTATACAAAAACAACCCTGAACGCTAGCTTAATAATTTCTTATTATAAGGGTAATTATATCATTTTACAGTGCTTAAATAAATGAAAAGATGAAGAAGCTCCCGAGTGCGAGTTTAATATTACTTGCTTTTAAATGTAAATAAGTAATTATACTTTACTAAAAAACTATAAAAAGATCAATTTGTCCTAATTAATTTGGTATTAACTGAGGAGTCATGTAGAAAAGATGATATTACCACATCAGCAAGGCCATTGGTTTTTGTTGATAGAGGCAAAAATATAAATACATTATTCAAATCCGTAATATTTTGTGTATTGATATACACTGGCATCTTTTAGTTTTTTTAAAAAATTTAACCTTAATTTTTTTTTCTTTTTCTTTCTTGTTGTTGTTTGACATGAATCACAAAACATAGGATGGATAGATAGTAAAATATGAACCAAAGATTTTATTTTTAATGCACAATAAAAGAAGAAGGTATTTTTCCTTATACTAAGAGATTATTACTAAAAAAATATCATTTTGTCTCGAGAAATAATAAAAGTGATTCATGTTTAGAAACACACTAGATATGTTGCTCGTGTGTCCTCGCGGGTTGAATAATTTTTTTATATAAAAAAAGTGACAGGTTACAAAAAATTCAAGTCCCAAGTTATTGGTTAAAGTGACAATTTAAATAATATATAAAAAAACAACAACGAAAAACACGAACAAAAATAATAATAAAAAAAGCCACACCCTATCCTATTCGAATAATCAAACAATTAAATGCTAACCTAATTAAAGAAAAATCAGGAAAAAAGAGAGTAAAACTTCAAAAAAAAAAACATCATCTTAAAAAAACGGGGAAAATCCAAGCAAACCTAGACGAACCTTCTGAATTTAATCTAATCTAAAAAACTCACAACTTGTTAAATAATAAACCCGGGTTCAATCAAGAAATTTAAAAGTCATCCAAATTAATTTTGAATGATGGAATCGTTGAAAAAAATATTAATAAAAAAATTTGCAAAAGAAAAGGAACAGTAAAAATAAATAGGGCTAAAATCTGATAGGAAAAAACCCAATAAGGATGAAATCTAAAAATCAATTATCCAAAAACAAATTGCAATTAAAAGATTTAGGACCAAACTTGAAAGATTAAAAAAATCATAGGGGGTGAAATTGAAAATAATTTGTAATATGATATATTTTTTATAGATTAAAAATTGTTGAAAGCTAAACCAATAGAATCAAACTGAAAATAATAAGAAAACAAAAGTTCAAAAAAGAGAATTAAACTAAAGAAAATAACAAAACAAAATTTAAGGATAATGATAAAAAAAGAAGAAGAAAACATCAATTTAGAAAAAGGAAAAAAAAAAGGAGAAACTCGACAAATCTCTTAAACTTGGTGTAATCATCTTGTGAAAGTTTTTACCCAAATTCAATCAACAAACATAATTCTAAATCAATTTAATTTTGAAAGATGAAATCGGTATGAAAATATTAATAAAAAAACTGCAAAAGCTACAAAAAGAATGAGGAAACAATTTGATTGGAAAAAACCTAAGAAGGATGCTATTTAATAAAAAATAAAAAATAATTCAAAATAAAATAAATATCAATTAAAATAATAAGTACCAAATTTTAAAGATTAAAAAAATCATAGGGGGCGAAATTAAAAATATCTGTAAAAACCAAGCAAATCCGAACAAACATTATAAACATGGTCAAATCTTAAAAAGTTCGCAACTTATAAAACCCTATATCCGGGTCTTATCAAGAAATTTATTATAAACCAATTTAAAAATATAAATTTTTAAACTTGTCAAAATAAAAAGGGATAACAAAAAAAGCCTTAAGCGAACTTAACAACCAACCTGGGTCAACAAATCAAACACATGACAGATAATATGAAATTAGCATGACCCTATAAATAGGAAAACAAAAAAAAATATCAGCAAAAAAATATAAAAAAAATATTTTAAAAAAATATGAAAGTTGACTTGGGTTAATCCTTTAGGTCTATTACCCGGGTTATGAGATCAAGGTGACCCATTAAAAGAAAACCCGAAAAAAAGAAGAAGCAAGATTCTTAATCAAACAAATATTGATAGATGAAATTGAGAAAAAAATCAATTAAAAAAATACAAAACAAAAAAATAAAAATTAAAAGAACTAGTACTAAATTCAACATAAAAATCAAATAAAATTAAATTTTTAGGGATGGAATTGTAAAAAAATCCATTAAAAATGATTAAAAAATAGCAATTAAAGAATCAGGATCAAATTTGACATAAAAATTAAATGAAAATAAATGCATAGAGGTAAATTGAAAAAAAAAACAAATCAATTAAGAAAACGATTCAAAACAAAACAAATAACAATTAAAATAATAAGGACCAAATTTAAAATAAATTAAAAAAATCAAATGACTAGGGATGAAATCGAAATAAAATCCAATTAGAAATAATCAATGTAAATAAAACAATTGCAAATAAGAGAAGAGGGACTGAATCAAAAGAAAAAATAAATTGAAGGGCCAATATAATTTTTGTATGTCCAACACACAATCTAAGAAAGAAAAAGAATGAAAAGAAAAAAAGAAAAGAAAAGCAATTTTACGCCAAATTACGTCGAACCACCACACACACGTCATCTAGAGAGAAAGAGGATGCCAAGACGAATCAAATATGCGGTGGAATTACGATTACAACCATCGGAGCTAGCCATACGCGTCGCTAGAAGACAACAAAATGGTTGACGCACAATTTTTTTATTTGAACAAAATTGAAATGCTCATAGAACTAAATAATAATAACAAACAAATTATGATAAAATTACAACTAAGCTCCCAAAACTAAGATAAATTTTTTTGAATGATAAGGATAATATAGTAATTTTTTTAATCTATCAAATATAAAAATATCCTTATATAGAAAATATTTAATTATTTTATTTAAGGATTACATAAATAATTTTACCACATATTAAAAATAATTACTAAAATAATCCCGTATAATTTTCAAAAAATATTTATGTTACGAGAAAAAAACCATCTTATCTCTTAAGCAAATGCAAAAAGATAAAATGATTAAAGGTTAATATAGTAAATGCACTACAAGGGATATTAGTTTTTTTTTGGATAATACGTGTAAAGATGAAATGAAAGTACAAGTCTCTTTTATTTAACTCATAACCATCTCATCATCAATTAATTCAACAGATTATTCTCCATGTCCCTTCACTACACAAAGCATCTTCTCTTATCACCTTCTTAGGTTTGGGCCGTATTATATTAACGATATATATTTGGAAATATAGTAATAATTATTTTTTAAATTATATTTTACTTAAAATTATATTAAAATAATATTTTTTTTATATTTTAAAAATTAATTTTAACATTAGCACATTAAAATGATATAAAAATACAAAAATATATTAATTTTAAATAATAAAAAAATAAAAAATTATCAAACTTTTTATAAGTACTTTTAAAACGCAAAAATCAATCACTGAAATGTTAGAATTGTGGTTCAAAAAGGTTAGTTAATTGTTTTTTGTGTTATTTTAATGTATTATTATTAAAATAATTTTTAAAAATATTATTTAAATATATTTTTTAAATAAAAAATATTTTAAAATAAAATTATTACACTCTCAATACCTTCTAAAAATCCTACAACAGTAACTATGTATTAAAAAAAAGCAAAATATCAACAAAAATAAATTGTTTTTACTCTATCCAAACTCATCCTCTCTATCTCTGTCTCTTTGTAATTCACTCCATTTGTTTTTGATAGACTTAAAAAATTAAAAATTAATAAAAAAAGCCAATCCCAAACAGGTAAACAAACACCATTATATTTATTATATTATATAAAAACATATATCTTTTTTATCTCTTCACTTTCACTACCTGTATCTCTCTCTACAACTTTCCCGGAAAACTGAACTTTCTCTTTCTAGGAAAATAAAAAAATACCTTTGATAAGTTAATAACTGCGTGGCTTCTCTTGAAGACCCTCTTTTTTTCTTTTTTGAGATCTACTTGTGTACAGCTTCGGATAGAGATTGCAGAGAGAGAGAGAGAGAGAGAGGGGGAGGGGGAGGACAAGTAGAGATAGAAAGAAACTATCACTCCGAGAAAGAGAAAGGTAAAAAGAAAGAAGAAAAAGAGACAATCTTTTTTATTTATTTTCTCAAAAACCCAACTTGAAAAGATATAAACTTCGGTATCGTACGGATTTGTTCTTGTTGTTTTTGAGTTATTCACCTAGAAATCTGTACGAATGCTGGGTATTTTTTTTTTTCTGTGAATCGGATCTATGGAGGCGGGGGGTGGGGGTTGATTGAATAAGTTTTGTGGGTTCGTTTCATTTCTGGGTTTGAAGCTATAGGTGTTGAGTTTTTGGGTAACGGTGGATGTATGGTTATTTGTTGAATTGTTGTCATTTGAGCTGGTTTTGATACTGGTTTATGTTTTGGTGAGATCTGGGGTGGCTTTTTGCGTTTTAATAGTTACTAGGATTTGATTTTTGATGTTTTAGCTGTAGCTTTAACTGATCATGTTGATTGTTAAGAGTGAATGTTTTTGAAGTTAGTTTTGGAAATGGTGATTTTAGTATATTCTAAGGTAATGATACAAAACATATGCCTCTCTGATTTTGTGTATCTGTGCAATTGAGCTTGTTGCGGATGCTTTAATTAATGATTTTAGGAAGTTTTTCGTATTAGTGTGTCTTTGTTACTTTTGTGTTTTTTTTTGGTAATTTTTGAATCATTTGAAGACTGCATTTCTTAATACTAGGCAGACCTGATTGATGTCTACTATATCCCTATTGCCTGATGTCTATTTTTTATCCTGTGAAACTATTGGATTCTTCAAATCCTCCATTTAAATGATGATCTTGCAACTCCAGTGGCTTGCTTCATCCTGTTGCGCACCAAAGTCTTTTAAGTTATATAGTTTTTTGAGATTATTTTAGCCGTTGACTGATTTTGTTTATGGAATCAGGATTGAACATCAAAGGTGGGGATAAAACTCAAATAATTGCAGTAAGGTTTGCTTGAAACTGACTAGCTGCTAGTCATTGTCAGGAGATGAATAGCCTACTCAGTAGGCCATCACAGTCACTCCCGTGTAGCATGCAAGCTGATTTTGCAAGTGTTCGATTGGTATCCGACGATCACAGCTAGTATTGGTATTTCTGCTAGCGATCACCATGCAACTAACCTTTCCTCAAAGAGTTTCTATTGGGTATTGTCTGGTTAAGTGCATTTGATAGAGCCTTAAGTTGAATATTATCTTTGCTGTTGTTTGACACACTCTGTACTTTCTGTTGATTTGCTTCAAAAGGAAGTGTAATTGACTTTGGTTTTACTCATGCAAGCATTTTCAGGTGAAGAAGTAGTTAGTGTTCCTGTTGAGTGATTAGTGAAAAGAGGCATAAATTATAAGGAGGTGCAGCTTTAAGCAGCAATGTAATTTATTTATTTTGGCTTTCACTGGGAGGCTCCTCTGTTGCTTGGAAGTGATATTAAATATCATACTGATCAGTAACATGGAAACTGAGTTTGTAAATGCTAACCATCTACCGCATTTTCTTCGTCGGGCGCTTCCTGCTCTGGGACCTGGGCTTCTGATTGCAATTGGATATGTTGATCCTGGAAAGTGGGCAGCAACTGTCGAAGGAGGTGCACGTTTTGGGTTTGATCTGGTGCTGCCGATGCTTATTTTCAACTTTGTTGCCATTTTATGCCAGTATCTCTCTGCTCGAATTGGTGTGGTAACTGGAAAAGATCTTGCCCAGGTATCATCCTATTTCCTCAAGGATATTCTATGTTTCTTTCATTACTTTTCTCTACTTGTTAATACCATGATCACACATGTTCTATTCAAAGATGAAATAATTTTGTGTTGTTTTTGTGTTCCAACATGATTAGTTTCTCTTGAGCTCTTTCTCCCTCTTGCAAATGGGAGTAATGAAATATTAGAATTTGGAAATGGGAATTAGATTGGTTTAAGTCCACATGGTACTGCTCATGTCCCTTGCATTTTAATGGAACAGGTAGAGGTCTACTAAGGACCCTGCTATCTACCCTACTGAGAACCTGCTTTTGCATTATTTTTGTGTTCTGTGTCATGATCCTTGCATTTTAATGGTTGTGCTTTTCTTTAGCATGGCCTAGTTTTGCAATGAATGGAAAGATAATCTACTTTCATTAAGTGATTTATTAGATAATCGAAAACAGAGAATTTTGAATACTATTTGAAAGTCATAAGAACTCTGACTAGGAGTTGGGGGCTCTTATCTTTGTTTTACAAGTAGCTGTCGTAATAGCAATAGGAGTAGCAGGGGAAGCAGATGAGAACCTGCTTTTGTAGTATTTTTGTGTTCCGTGTCATGATCCTTGCATTCTAATGATTGTGCGTTTCTTTAGCATGACCTGAAGATAGCAGGGTTCTTCGTAGACCTCTACCTTTTCCATTAGATTAATGTCTGAGCAACACATCTGTTTCCATAAAGAAACTATTTATCCATTTGTATGTACATTCATACATGTATATGTGGAGATGTTTTTCCAGCTATTAATTGCATTTCGAAGAATATTGGCCATTTTCTGATTATTTGGTGTGTTCACTTTCTATTCTGCAGCCCACATGTCTAGTTATGATTTGAAGTCTAATTAATTCACCTCTTCTTTATGATGCCATTAGATTTGCAGTGATGAGTATGACAAGTGGACATGCATGTTTCTAGGAGTTCAAGCAGCACTTTCGGTGATTGCATTGGACCTCACTATGGTAGTTCCTCTCATTCTTAGTTATTTGGCATATCTGGTTGCCTTTTCCAAAGATATGGATTTAAGGCATCTGGTATGTGATGTGATTTATACTAGAGATCCCTTCTTGTGGTCCTAACTTGTGAATTGTTTTCAATAGATTCTCGGCATTGCACATGGTCTTAATCTTCTCTTTGGAATGGACTTATCCACCTGCGTTTTTTTAGCTGCTGTTGATGCTGTTTTATTTCCAGTTTTTGCTACCCTCCTGGTAAGTCCAGTTGCTCGCATTCTTTTATTTGCTCACCTTATAAATATCTATTGATTTTCTTACCTTTTTTTTTCTAGGAGAGATGCAAGGCAAGTTTCCTCAGCACATGCATTGCAGGCTTCTTATTACTTTTGTATTTCTTCGGAGTTCTCATCAGCCAACCAGAAATCCCTCTTCCCATGAACGGGATGCCAATAAAATTAAGTGAGGACAGTGCATTTGCTCTGATGAGTCTTCTTGGAGCAAGTATCATGCCTCACAATTTTTTCCTCCATTCTTCTATGGTGCTGGTAAGTTTCTTTCTCCTTTCATTTTTTTCTTCCAGCCCTTTTGTATGTCTCTGGCCTTGTGTGTTTTGGCAATACCATTCTGTATACTGTTCAGAGACTTTGCTGGCATGCCTTATTGGGCATGCTGTTAGTTTTATCTCAATATCTACCAGTTTTTTTTATTGCAGTTTGAGCTTTGAGGTGTCTATTTGACATTTGAGTTTTTAATTTTGGTGCAGAGAGGATTTATTTTGTATTTTCTGCTCTTCGCCACTTGAATGTTGGTGCTTATTTTATTTTACATGTCATTTTGTGTCAATTATGCCATGCATGGATGTTTGAGAGTTGAGTCCAAGTGTGCACTTTGCGATCTTTGTTGCCTTGCATGGTTTTCTTTTTCTAAAAGAATTTCTAAGTGTATGTTTGGTATTGTGGTGCAGGGTGCTTTTCGCTTGAAAATGCATCAAAATGATTTTTTTCCCCATTTTTGACATGAATACATTAAAATCATCGAAAAGCACTAAAAAGAAGCATCAATTTGATGCTTTTTTAAGTGAAATGCACTTTTGAAAAGCACCCAAAAGCATAAGCTACCTTACTCCCAAACACTCACGTAATGGCTCGTGACAATGATACTGGCAATTGGGTTAGTGAGGTATTTGATATGAGAAATCTGAGAATCTGTACCTGTCCTGGGCTGATGCTTTATGGTGTCGCTATCCCAACAACATCCAGCCTGCTTTTTTTTTTTTTTCGAGACAACTGAAAGGCCAAATAAGCGTATTCTGTTGATATAGCTTGGTGAATGGATATCAATTTTCCCCAATAATGCGATATTTCCCATGTCTGTATGTGTACATGTATCTTTTGCATTGTTAAGGATGTGGGTGTTTATAAAGCTAGTTAGGTGCGCGTAAATGTTTGGTGAAGGCTCCTATGGACAGGGTAAAAAAATAGACCCCATAGAGAGAATAGATTTCAAGACTCAGAGATACAACCAACAAGTTGTCCATGTTTTTGGCTAGTTGCTGAACACATCATTCATGGCATCACTAGTCTCCAGGTTGGGGAGAAAAGGCTTTTGGCCAGAGCGGTGTAACACACAACCTGTAGCAGAATCGTTATAACTTGGAATTTGATAAATAGGATTGTGGTACTGATTTCTTATAATTGTTGAATCTTTCAAAAAGTGCTTATTTTGATGTTTATATACTATACCTAAGAGGAGCCCTGGATTTTGATGACATTCAACTTTGGGGTTGCAATTATGATTGACATTGTTTTGAGATTGCCCATGGAGACCCTCCTTTGTTGGGAATACAGTATACCTTTGGTGGAAACAAGTTGCTGAAGTCCAAATTTAATTTTCGACCCAACTTTATTTCATTTGGGTGGTGGTAAAAGCCACAAACTATTTCAGAGGGAATTCTAGGCTGGTTTTCGCATCTCTTTCTTCTGCACTCAAACAATTTTTAAACAATTGCTGCTTTCATGCAAATGTGTCTGGATAATATGAGGCTTAAGCTAATCTTATCATTTTTTTGTTTGTGATGCATTGCATTTGAAAAATAATTCTCAACCTTTTCTTATTAATTTCTTGGTGTGCATTTGGAAGCCATGATCTCATTGTATATTTTTGTTTTGTTTTCAGAGACATTTGAGTTTGCTGGTTTCAATTGCTTAACAAGCATGAAAGCTTCTAACTCTTGCACATTGTTGGAAAATAGAAATGAATTTGACATGTGCACCTTGTTGATGCTTAATCACTGTTATTTAATTAAGCTCCACCAGTGTGTTCCAGTTATTTGGTTTCATATTCTTTTGAAATGAGTTTGATATTACTTGATAGCTTTTGTTGGATTACTTTCTGAAATCTGATATCTTTAATTTTCTTGCAGCAACATCAGGGGCCACCAAATATTTCCAAGGGTGCCTTGTGCCTTAACCATTTTTTTGCCATTTTATGCATCTTCAGTGGCATCTATCTGGTAAATTATGTGCTTATGAACTCCGCTGCAAATGTGTTCTACAGTACTGGCCTTGTTTTACTTACTTTTCCTGATGCGATGTCACTTATGGAGCCGGTACAATTCTTTTCTCATATTCATTAGTTGTGAAGATGTTTTTTTTGGCATGCAAGCATTATTCTGTATGAATTTGATGAATACTTATTACTTTGATTCCAAATAATGATTTTTTCAGGTGTTCAGAAGTCCAGTAGCACTCTGTGTCTTTTCACTCATTTTGTTTTTCGCGAATCACATCACTGCACTTACCTGGAATCTTGGTGGGCAAGTAGTGCTTCAGGGTTTTCTCAGACTGGATATTCCTAATTGGCTTCAACGTGCAACAATCAGAATTATTGCAGTAGTTCCAGCTCTTTATTGTGTGTGGACTTCAGGAGTTGAAGGAATATACCAGTTGCTTATATTTACACAGGTTATGGTAGCTTTACTACTTCCATCTTCAGTGATTCCCCTTTTCCGTATCGCTTCATCTAGACAAGTGATGGCTGCCTACAAAATTTCTGCATTCTTGGAGTTCTTAGCGCTGATTTCATTCATGGGGATGCTTGGCATAAAGATTATTTTTGTGGTGGAAATGGTTTTTGGGGATAGTGATTGGGCAGGCAATTTGAGATGGAGCACAAGTGGTGGTTCGTCAACCTCTTACACTGTTCTTCTCATTACTGCCTGTTCATCATTTTGTTTGATGCTCTGGCTAGCAGCCACCCCATTGAAATCTGCAACCCACTTAGATGCTCAGGTATGGAATTGGGATGTACAAAATACTGTATCTGAGCCATCCATGCAGATAGAGGAAGAAATTTTTAGTGAAACCAGATATACTGAAGAGGAATCCATAGGGGGTAAAGAACAATTATCAGGTCCAGGGAAATCTGCCGAGAGTTACTCGGATGTAACTGTTGCAAATGCTGATCCTGATTTGCCTGTGACAATTATGGAGTCGGATCAGGAACATCATTTGACTACTATAAAAGAAAATCATTCTGAAATTACATTCTCTAGTCCTGGAACATTCTATGAGGAGGAAACATCACCTATAATAGAGTCAGTATCTCTGTCAGCTGCTATGAATGTGGTCCCTGGCAGTGAATTGCTTGGTGCCAAGAAGATTGATATTGAATCAATGGACTCAGTTGAAAAGACTGTGGATATAGATGGTGATTTCCATGCTGAAAAGGAGGACGATGAAGGGGATAGCTGGGAGCCTGAAGAATCATCCAAAGGGGTTCCTGGAAGCACTTCATCTTTGACATCTGATGGTCCTGGATCATTTAGGAGTCTTAGTGGTAAAAGTGATGAGGGTGGGAATGGTGCTGGAAGTCTTTCAAGATTAGCAGGGTTGGGTCGTGCTGCAAGACGCCAATTAGCTTCAGTTCTTGATGAGTTTTGGGGACAATTGTATGATTTCCATGGGCAAACAACTCAAGAAGCAAAGACCAAGAAACTGGATGCCCTGGGGGTTGATTTGAAGCCTTCTTTGTTGAAAGTGGACACTGCTGGGAAAGAATTTAGCGGATATTTCTCATCTGTTGGTGGTAGAGCATCTGATTCTCAGATCCATTCAAGTTTGGGCGACTCTCCCAATCATTTGAGGGTTCCGAGCAATATCGACTCATCTTATGGAGGTCAGAGGGGACCATCCTCTTTGTGGTCCAACCACATGCAGTTGATGGATGCATATGCACAAGGTCCCAGCCGCAGTATAGCTGACTCAAGTGAGAGACGGTATTCTAGTGTACACACGCTACCATCTTCTGATGGCCGGTGTATTCAGCCAGCTACAGTGCATGGTTATCAGATTGCATCCATCATCAATCAAATTGCTAAGGAAAGAGGTTCCAGTAGCTTAAATGGTCAAATGGACTCACCAGCACCGATATCACCATCCTTGGGCCCTAGAAACTACAGGGACCCACTTACTGTTGCTATGGGGCAAAAATTGCAAAATGGACCAAGCTCTTCACAACCACCAGGATTTCAGAACCTTGCAGTATCTAGAAATAGCACGTTGCAATCTGAAAGACATTATCATGATGTTTACTCTTCTGGATCTGCTGATGATGCTGGCAAGTCAGCTAATACGAAGAAGTACCATAGTTTGCCTGACATCGCAGGGCTTGCTGGTCCTTACAGGGACCTATATATGTCTGAAAAGAATGCTCAGTGGGACAAGTCTGTAGGATTTGGTTCATCGGTTAGTAGAACAGGTTATGAACAATCTTATTATTCAAATACAAGATCAGGTGCAGGTGCAGGTGCAGGAGCAGGAGCCGGAGCAGGAGGCCCTTTGTCTTTTAATAGACTCCCAAAAGGACATGGGGATGCTTTCTCATTTCACATGACTCCAGACCCTGGATCCCTCTGGTCTAGGCAGCCATTTGAGCAGTTTGGTGTTGCTGACAAAAGTCGTGTTGTTGGGAGTGGATTAGGAAATCGGTCTAATTCTATCAATCGCGAAGTAATTTCTCCTGTGGATCCCGAGGCCCAACTTCTTCAGTCTTTCAGGCGTTGTATCGTGAAGCTTTTGAAATTGGAAGGATCTGACTGGTTGTTCAGGCAAAATGATGGAGCTGACGAGGATCTGATTGATCGCGTTGCTGCAAGGGAGAGATATTTGTATGAAGCTGAAACAAGAGAAATGAACTGTGTAGCTAACATGGGTGAATCTCCATATTTGTATTCTGATAGGAAGTCTGGTTCTGTTTTGAGGAATGATGATGCAGCTATCACCAACATTATGGTTTCCTCAGTTCCTAATTGTGGGGAGGGCTGTGTTTGGAGAGTGGATTTGATAATAAGCTTTGGGGTCTGGTGTATTCACCGCATTCTAGATTTGTCACTCATGGAAAGCCGGCCTGAGCTGTGGGGGAAATACACTTATGTGCTTAATCGTCTCCAGGTAAATTTCTCTGATCTTTTGCCATCTATTTATGCGATTTTGATCAAGGGATTTTGACCCCTGCATAAAATGCTCCTGCTTATAGATCGTCCAGGAAAAAAAAAACCTTGCTATGCTCTTGAATGGTTGGCAACGCATTAATTTCCTGCACATATTTGCATATTGTTGTTCATGTTGAGCCAAATAGTTGCTGGGCGTCTTGGTTTTTATTGTTGCAACTAAATCATCTGCAACATCCCTTAGGTAGCAATACATGTGCTTCATTTTTCTTGGCTCTTGAAATCCTATTCTGATGTGTTTTTTCAAGTAGTAGGTTTTGTTTTACCCGCCCTCTAAAACTGACAGCTATGCTTTCTGAATAACAGGGTATCATAGAATTGGCATTTTCAAAGCCCCGTAGTCCCATGTCCCCATGCTTCTGCCTTCAAATCCCTGCATCCCACCAGCACAGGTCAAGTCCACCTGTTTCGAATGGAATGTTGCCACCTGCTTCGAAACCAGGTAGGGGGAAATGCACAACTGCAGCAACGCTTCTGGACTTAATTAAGGATGTAGAGATTGCCATATCTTGCCGAAAGGGACGATCAGGAACTGCTGCTGGCGATGTTGCTTTCCCAAAGGGAAAAGAGAATCTGGCTTCTGTGCTTAAGCGCTACAAGCGCCGACTATCCAGCAAGGGAATTGCTAGTAAATGAGCAGTCTGGGTAGAGCAAGGTTCTGACATCAGCTCCTAAGAGCTCGTTGCTTTTGTTCCATCAGTTTGCCCAACTGGATGGTATCAAGCTGTTTAATTTTGAAACGCAGCTTACTAATTCAGGAATTCTTACTGCTCAGTTGTTGTGGGTCTCTCTCTCTCTCTCTCTCTCTCTCTCTCATTAAAAGGTCTGCTGCAAAAATTAATTTTCCTTGTATGTTATGTATACATAGGGATATAGATAACTGGATATGTAATTGCAGCAGAATTAAAGAAAAATGGGTAGAAAGGTGGAAAGTTTGAGTAATTGTATTTCTGGTTCTGTAACTAATAACCACCTTATTTATGTCAAAAGTCTCGTCAAGTTCTGTAGAGCAAAATTATCCATCTGTTCTTGTCTTAGTTCGAGAGTGAGAAACACAAAATAGGGCAGGAGTGTCAAGATTTGGCTACCTGATCCATGACCATGAGTGGCATTGAACTCTTTCACTCAAGGGAAGGTAATAAATACAGAAAAAGGATCTCGCATCTGGAAAAAATAAAAAAAAAAACTTTGTTATTGGTCCTGATGTTACATTGATTCATTCAGTCGAGGCTGACCGAAGTAGTTCAGTTGTTTGAATGTGAATTTTTGAGAAGTAGCTGATTTTTAAAATGTTTTATTTTTAAGAATTTATTTTTAATATTATGCCATCAAAACAAACAATCTAAAAATATTAAAATAAAATTAATTTAAAGTAAAAAAATTAAATTTAAATAAAAAAAAATATGTTAAAACTCATTCCGAAACATGCTATACTTGTATTTCTAAACGGTGACAAAAAACAAAACAAGGTGCCTGTAGTTTTGTTATGACCATTGTAAATTGAAATCACTTCAATCACCCTTCCTTCACAGGATGGAGTCGGTAAGAGTGTTGTTTTCTACCTCACGTAACCATAGTGATGATGACACGTGTGCCATGGAACACATTATCTATCGCCCAGCATCAGAAAACATGCCACCACGCACGCTTCTCCATTGTTATAAGAATTTTGCTTTTTCTTGCTTCGTATCATGCGACCGACGAGGATTTCTTGCTGAATCTCAATCGCAAACAATCCACAAAGAGGTAAGCCTCGCCTTTTCTGATCATATGAAAACTCCTACTACCATAATTCACTTAGATGAATTTTTTATGCACTAAAATGGAGCAGTTTGGAGTGTTAGTAATTTAGATGCATCTTAATTAATTGGGAATCCATACATGAATATGTAGTTAGAAATTGAAAGTGGAAAATGGGTTTGTGTCAGTCAAGTGATTTTGCATGTTAAACATGGCATATAATCACCTACTTAGGTTTAACCTGTTAACTGTTCCTTTTCATCTCCATCCACTAAAATTAACATCAATACTGATGTTGTTCTTTCTAAGCGATGATAAATGTTGTTACAAACGGGAGGCAACAGCCCTAAAAGGAGGGGAAAGAAGGAAGGGGGTAGAGCCCTCGAGCCTTTCTGTGGGGATTTTGGCAGTAGGGTGTCAATCTCCATGTGTGCTTTTTTAGTTGTTAATGTGGCACAAACTTCTCTCATCGGATCGGAGAGTAATTGTGACTGTGAGAATACATAAATCTCTGCTCTGCGTGTCCTGAGATTACCGTAGTTTTTTGTTTTTGACGTAGGGTGTCTGGTCCCCGTTCAAGAAAGAAAGAAAAAGGAAAAAAAGATCCGTTCGTCCTTAATGCTTGTTTTATATGGTTCTTGAGATGCTGCTTTGTCCAGATATTGAGGTTTACATTTGCACCCCAAATGTTCAAAGGGATTCAATGTAGAAATGCTTTGTTTCATGCTTCTATCTTTTCGTTGCCATGCCCAGTTTATGGTGTTGATTTGACTGGGTAATTCTCGGTTATACCATTTGGATTCCTGGCCTTAAAGAGAAAGGTGTAATCTTAGATATGTTTTAGTTAAGATGTCTATTGGAGAATTCTTGTTAAAACTTGGTTAATGAGCTTCTTTTTTTTTAGGTTAAATTAAAAATGGAGTTTATTTACTATTATTAAACTTTATTTGAATTTAATCTCCAATATAAACTTAAAATATTAATATAATTTAAACAAATTATGGGTGAATGAAAAATTGATCTTAAAGAATCCTTTATTGACATGTTTTTGAGAAACTTAAAATCCGCCAAAACTCTTATTTCTTTTAGAAAAGAAACAAGCATTGCTTGTTTATATAATGGGAAAGTTCGAAGTTAATATTAGGCTCAAAGAACACTTAATTTTTTAGAGAAAAGAGGATCCAAGCAAAGTAAGTTTTGGACTTAAATCCATGTGCATGGCCTGGCCCGACTCGGTTTGTGCTCAGGTTTTATTGTAAAATATTTTTTATACTATAAAAGATTATTTTTTGCCAATTTAATTTTAGGCTTGGGTCTGATCCATAAAGAATTATTGTTTTCAGGCCATTCTCTTATCCAGCCTAAGAATTAAGTCTGATAATTTTTTTCAGTTTTTCTTTTCTTTTTCAGAACTTACTCTTCATAACCTAGATAGTTTTTTAGATATATTTTTCTAGCTCTTTAAAACCAAATCAATCAGGTTTAATTATGATTTTATGATGGATAATTAAAGTTGATAATTGAATCAAAATTAATTCTTATCAGTTTTGATTCTAAAGTTCACTATAAAAAAGGGGTTGTAGGAAAAGTTTTTTGATTAGTTTTTTTTTTCTAGAATTTTCAGATTTTTCCTCACCTTATATTTTTGGTTTTTCTCATTTGTTTTGAAATTTTGGTTTTCCTCCTAATCTAGAGTTTATGCTCGGTTTTGTTGAGAGATACTTGAGTGTGTTCGTGGACTTAATTAGAAATGCATTTAAACAATATGAATGTGCTGTAATCTTGAAAGGTTTATTGCAAACAACTTTTTTCACCAAGCGAAAAACAATAAAGCTTTATGAATAAATGATTTATCATTGATAACAACAATTTTAAACATGATAAATCTTTAAGTGCTTCAACAAGCAAGTGATGTACACTAGTTTTGCTTAAGTATAAATAATATATGTTCCTAGTATGCATGCTTTGATTGTGTTAAATTTTTTTATGCAACATTAGATTTGTGCTTATGCAGCTAGAACCCATATTATACATAAAACTAAAACATGTGTTTTTACTGTTAAAAAAAAAAAATATTCTTCATCTCATATTTTAATGTGGATTACAATGGTGCAATTTTTTTAAAATTTTAATTTGGTTCTTGAACATGTTTTTGCACAATCAAGCCCTTTTGAGATCAAATTAGAGCCCAATTGTATGTTTTTTTTTTTTTTTATAAGGGAGGGTTGAATTGAAAGAAAGAGGATTGAAGTGAAAAAAGTCGATAACATAGGTGGTAGATTGAAAATTTCTGTCAAAAATTCATTCGAGTCCCTCATCTTTTTTATATATCGGGTTACCGCTCCTTAAACTTTTACAAAATTCAATTTTAATACCAAACTTTATTTTACTTATTTTTCAGTTTTTTTTGGTTGGAGGAGAGAGATGAGGTTGCCAGATTCCGACTTAGAGAAAATAAATGTCTGTTGGTGAGGAATTCGACCACCAAAACAGTTATTTTTTATGTTAAATGGTTTCATATGATGAGGGGAGTTAATATTAAATGTTTTTTTACCTCGAAAACACCTAAAAATCATATTTTAGTTCAGAAAGTTTTTTTTTTTGTTTTGAGTGGATTTTGGATTTTAGGGCGACTTTTTATGTTTTTATAGCTATGGATTGGTTTAACAAGGTCTTTGGGGTGTTGTTTCCTAGGAGTTTTGTGCCAAAAAAGGAGTTGAAAATGAGTTTTTGGGTAAAAAACAAGGACTTTGTTTTTCCGGTCATTATAGTGGTTGAATTATAGGGATGAACAGACAACGTGTCGTTTGCCTTGTTAAAATTAAATAAATATAGGCCTGCGCACGAGCCGTTGCTTGATTGGACCAGACACCAGGCCTAGCCTACCAGGCCCAGCAACGCCTGTCATGGTTTTTTTTTTGTTTTAGTTTTGATTTTTTTTAAAATAATGCATTAGTTGATATTTTTTTCAAATAAAATTTGGGTTTATGTTTTAATTAGTTTGTGATGATTTTTTAATGATATTAAGTGTGTTTAGTTTTTAAAGAGGTATGAATTATTCATCGGTTATTTTTTCTTAAATTTGTTTTTTATAAGATTTTTCATAAGTCCAACCTTGTATTTTTTTTATTCAATAAATTTTATGTGTGTGTCGGTTTTTATTATAATTTTGATGTGTTTTTCTATTATAAATTTATTTTGATAGAGAAATTCATTAAACACGACAAAGTAAATTACCCGTGTTGCGATGTTAGATATTTTGACCTTCATTTACCACTTAATTTTTTATAGCATCTCACTATTAGGTTGGTGTTTTATTTTGCGATCGTATTTTTTTTTTTTATCATGTAGTTGAATAAAAAATAATTTTGAAAAAAAAATTATAATCTTATTAAAGTCTATAACCCGGTTCACAAGTTTGGTGTGCTAGCCTGAATTACCCAGTTCATATGTTTGATGAGTTTATCGATCGGCTAGTTATGTTTTTTTGGGTTTTGGTCTGTCAATTGTTTTTAATAGTTTTTTTCTCCATTTTATCCTTTAATATTGGATTGGTTGGAAAATAAATTACATGATTTTTTGTTGTTGCTTTCTTTAGATTTATCATTGTCTCAAATAAAATTTTATTTTTAGGTTGGTGCTCAATTCTGTGACCATATATTTTTATCATATAATTAAAAAATATATATTTTATAACAAACAAATTATTAAACTCAATGGAGTCCATGACACAGTTTGTTCAGGGATTGTGATCGATCTAATTTATCATTGTCTCAATAGTTTTTATGAAAACAATTATCAACATGAAGTTTTATTAAAAGCTAAGATATGTTTTTACCAGTCATCAAGATTGTATTTTGATCCATGAAATCAATCAATTTAATTCGGGCTAACTCCCACGCGATTTAGTTTGAAACTTGAGTTAAGAAAAAAATTAGGTTGCGAGATTTCAAGATTGACCCATTAAATCAGGTTTAATAACATGGTCAAAAAATTATTCGTGTTTTTAACATTTTTTTTTATATATTTTAAAAAATTTAATCGACCTGCAGTAAAGTTGCGCGGTACAATATATTATGTGTGTTTGTGTGTGTAACTGTGTATATATATGATTGCATGTTTGTTTGTCATGATATAGAAAACTACATACATAGAAACACAATAGTGTAACAATTCCTGGATATCTTTTTTATTAGTATGCAATAAACTAAACAATCCATGGTCATTAATTAGTCTAATTTTTGGAAAACAATGTCATTAGATTCTTAACAGGAGACAAGATTTCAAACATTTAGGTTAAGATTAAATTAAAAAGGGTCCTGATAAGTAAGTTCTATATTTGTAGCTAGCCCTATTCGTCGATAAATATCCTTAATCTCAAGTGACAATGTGCAGGAGTAGCCGTCCTCCTGAGATCATCGATCAGATCCAAAAATGGGCTATGTGGTGATAGTGTCATTACCTGTGATACTATTCATCTTAATAGTAGCCCTTGCATTTTACCTTCTTGGCAGGGCTCGGGGTCGAAGTGAAGCAGCCAGAATTCCCCAGTATCATGGGCCTCCTGCCCCTCCTGCCCCTCCTTTCCAACCCCAGCCTCCGCCACAGGAGAAGCCATCGCCGTCTCATGTTTAGAATTCAGAGCTGGTGAAAATTAATAGTCTCTGTGTGTGCTTTTCCTATAAGCAATGGTTTGACTTAATATGGATGCCTGAGCAGTGAGCACAGAACTATTCTTTAATTTGTAAAAAAAAGAAAAAACTTTATTTTATGCTTTGTAGAATACTAAATATATAAACTAATATTGGTGTTTGTTACTATAAATTAAAGTTGATTTCTCATTGTGAAGCATAGGGATGATATATAATGAAGGTCTATAAAGATAGAGGATGTACCCTTCATCTTCCCCTTTACAGAGACCTAATCTTTATATTATTAAATAGAGTGAATAAGACATAAAATAAAATAAAACATTTTATATTCATCAAATGATTTTAGGGGAAAAACCCTGTACAAACTATTTTAGATGGATGTATATAAAAAATAATATAATTATAACATATTATTCTTATATTATATATATAAATTCGGGTATAAATTTGTATTAAATTCGAGCCCACTTTCATATCCAAATAAGTTATTTATTTTTTATTGCTTCGCTTCATTCGGACTAGTTATTTATTTATTTATTTTTATGATAATTCGGGTATAATTATCATCCCTAGTCAAGTGTCAACCTTATTAGATAAGTGGTAAGATGCGGAATTCAAAGGGCAGTCTTGATTTGAAAATTTAGAAATTCATGCTGAAAATAAAAATAAAAATAAAAATAAAAATAAATCATGACAATTGATAAACGTTGGCATTTATTTATACAAAAGCACAAGCACAGTGCTCACACCTCCCTTGGGAACTTCTCTTGTCATCATGGCCAAATCGAAGACTTCCTAAAAATTAAATTGTTATGTTTAGGTCATAAATGATCATGATTGTTACATAACATAGATAAAGTTTCTCAATCTTTAAGTTATACATTCTTAAATTGTAAAATTCTCAAGTCTATTTAATCTTTAAGTTATACATTCTTATCATATAACATGTATATTGAACTGACCCACATGAGAATTTCCTATGGAGAAATCACTTGTGTCCATGAAAAGAATCACGTGACGGTTGTGTAAGTGATCTTTAAATTTGAGATTACTAAGTTATTTTATATAGAAAATATTATGTTTTGATCCTACTACACAATGTCCTAATCAATGGTAACAAATGAGCAAATATTGGGTATAACATAAACTATATGAAGGTATTTGAGTAATCAAAAAAGGACTCATTGTCCTAGGTGAATTAAGGAAAATACTCTATATGTTCTCAAATTAAATTGACTGTAAATCTTTGAACAAGACAGAATGAGATTTGAAAAGAGTTTCAAATATTATTCAAAGAATCAATGAGTATGGTGTTGAGAACAAACATGATTTTTCATAGTAAACACACTCCATACTATAATATCTAAATCAGAACATTGTTGATGAATGAATAATATTACACTAAGAAACTGATCACTAAAAGGTTTAAGTCAAAGTGTCAAACCACTTATGACTTTCTTAATATTTGGAGGATCATAACAGGTTGCTAGATATTGTACTTGATCTTCAAATATAAATCAATCAATTATTGAATTGATAATAAATTAAGTTGTTTAGTTTATTTAATCATATTTTATTTAGGATTGTGATTTATATTTGGACCAACTTATTAAGAAACCTAATAGGTCACACATATAAGAACCATTAGTCAGAAATTAAAATAGGATGATTAATCAAGTGTGACTTAATTGTAAATAAGTATTAGAAATTGAGAATTAAAGTGTAATATATACAAGGAATTACAATTCTATACCTATAAAAATCAAGTACGGACTTGAATGAATAAATTTGAAAAAGTATCCTGAAATAATATATGTGATATTATTCAGGGGGCAAATTAATATTTTATTATTTATAGAGTTTTCAGGTTTTCTTATAAATATAATATTATGCTTCTTATTTTGTAAGTAGTACTAAATTGTACGGTATATAAACCTGAAAAAACACAAATGAAAATAACTAGTACTTAAAGACATAACAATTGTATTCTTCTAAAAGAGTTTAATATTTCTAATTGGTGGTTCGTGTGGATTACTGTTAGAGGCCGGAAACTTTAATAACTTGTGGTTTGTGACAACTCAGCCTTTAAACAATTATTCAAAGCCAAAAATAACATTTGATCTTAAGGCAGTCTTCATATAAACCCCAAAAAACTCTAGATTTGTCTAATAGGATCCTTGAGATTCTATAAAAATTTAAATTTTATTGTTTTTTTTATGTATATGTGTTTCGAGAAACCCAACAACTATCTCATTTGAGAATAACTCGTCCACAAGTTCATCATTAGAAATTGATATTTTCCTTTCTAAAGAAACAAAAACTTTGAATATAGCAATTTTTATTTCCATTCAAGTGCATGTTGAAGAATACCTAGAAGTTCTCTCATTATGTCATTGATATCTTATGCAGTTTATTTCACCTTTAAGTTTCTGATTGGGTCAATATTAGACTCTAGTCTCGCATATTTGTTCTCTAATGTTTGTTTCTGACTTTCCAGCTCATTGATATGTTCTTTATACAAGCATGTATATTCTATTGTTTTTGGTAAGGAATAATTTTATGGATTTATCAGTATTTTTGTTTTTTACACGTACTCTTTAATGTTTTGATTCGTGGTTTTAGTCCCACCATCATTTTCCATGGAGAGAAATGCATTTGATGGTGTCTAATTGTGCTCTTCTAACTTTGTTTTACAAGATTGTCTGATTTGAAGGACTCACATTTTCTTTAAATGATTCAAGACTATGAGAATTAGTACACGGTACTAATCTAGGAGATTTCTTAATTTTTCCTTCACTATTGGTAGATAAAACATCTATAAGTAGAGTAGTGACTACAACAATGTTACCTACAATCATGTTATTGTTGTTGTCATTGTTGTCATTGTTGTAATGTTGAAACCATATATTTTAGAAAGACGACACTTACTTTACTTTTTTTTTTCTCCTTACTATTTAAGGAGGTTAAACATAAGACAAATTATAATAACCTAATTGTTTGTTTATCCAATATAAAATCTTTTCATAATTATCTTGTACAAACTCCAAAATTAATGGTTGTCTCAAAGCTTGCTATGATGAAATTAGAGGCTTATTAGTACAAGTTCTATATTCTATAACTTCAAACCACCATTTTATAGCACTGCAAGCAAGTTTACATATGAAAAATCCTACTTTTCAATAACAAGGAACCTTATTCAAATAAAACTCCAACAACCAATTAATGAATCTTTTTTTTTTGAAAAATTCCCATTAAAAAGGAATTTCATTGAATTTAGGAACGCATCTACCTAAAATTTAACTTTGAGTTGAGTCTCTAATGCTTCACCTATCATAAACACCATTACATATAAACTTAATGTTTATATGGGTTTGTAAGAATAGATCTAAGAATTGGCTAACTTCGAGGTAAGCCTCTAAGCACATCCCTCTTCTTCCCACAATTCTAGTTTATCCCTCCCATTAGCCGAATTAGATGTTTCAAGCTATTTTATATTGATATCATTATTTGCTCCTAATGGTTTAGATTTTTCAATTAGATTCCTTCCATTGCTTCTTGAGCCTTCATAGTGCCCCAAATGACCTTCATCCTGCTTTGCGAGGTGGGTTGCTATCGTTTTCATCCATTAAAGAGATCAATCTACTATGATACAAATTGATGCAATGTACAATGTGAATAAGGTTCCTTAATCTCTAAGTTTTATAGTCATAAATTATAGAAAAAGAAACTAAGGTTGTTTAGTTTAAGGTTGCAACCCTTAACTATAGAGAAAACTCTGAAAACTCGGATATATTCTAAAAAGTCTTTTTTCTCATTATTTTAAAATGAATTTAGATTTTATGCTAGGAAATGTAGCCATTAAATTGATTTATAAAATAATGAAGTCGTAAAAACTTCAAATTGAATTTGGGTTTTACACGACTGCATCTTGGGTTGAAGTCTTTAGGTTGGTTATTTCATGCTCTCTTGTAAAAACAAGTCTCCTAGAGAACCCTCTAATACTTAAATAAATAAACTAAGGTTGTGTGGACTTGTGTTGTTTGTGTATACTTGGTGACCCAATGTTTTTATATACCTCATCCATGTGAAGTTATATCATGTAGTGTGTGGTTGTAGTATGAGAAATCATGGAGAATAATTACTTTACCATACAGGTAACCTGTAAAATGAATTGTTGTTTATTGCATCTCGTTGTTCCATTGGTGAAAAAGATAGGTGTTAATAAATGATTGGTGAGAAAAGTTGGTGCCTTATTGGCAAGCCGTACATGATGCTTACTGTTGATGGTAGTTATTAGAGAGAAAACTATGCGACACACTAGCATCTAGGTGTGGTGTATGCCAACACTGAGCTCCCTAGAAATTGCACGGGATTAAGAATCAATCTATGATTTGTTGTCGGATAAAAGACCAAAGATTTGTGGATTAAGAAGCCTACTTGAGTGAAAGGCCCATCAAAAGACAAAAACTATCCAAATAAACAACCATGTTGGTTGTTTGTTCCGCTATATTATTATTATTATTATTTTGGTAACTGTGAGTGTTTGGGTCAGTTTACGCGCACCTCGACTAATCCCTCGAGGCCTTGAAGTTAACGGGTAGGTAAGCCTCCAGTGACCCTGAGGTTTGTGACATTCAAACTGGTGAACTCTAAGGAGCAAACCCAGGGCCTGACCAGTTGAGCTATACCTCTCAGGATTATTATTACTATTATTAACGTCGGTGTTCGGGTTAGCTTGCGCGCACCTCGATTAATCTCATGGGCCCTGAAGTTAATGACTATATAAGTTTCCAATGACTCTGAGATGATTCGAACTCATGACTATTGAGGAGCAAACTCAAGACTTGACCAATTGAGCTACCCCTCAGAGTTTATTATTATTATTCTTATTATTGGTGATGGTATCATCACAAATTAAGTAGTTAAGATATGAAATGTCTCAAATAAGGGAGATTTATATATTTTTAAATCTGGCAATATACTAATTAATGTTGTATATCATTTTATGGAAACTACATCGACTAAGACTCGAAAATTTGTCATTCATTGTAAATAGTCAAAGTGTAAAAACTTTCTATATAAATTGCTGGGGGAGGTAAAGACTACATGAGTGGCTTCTAGTTATTCGGCCCCCAAATTATGTTGTGTTGTGAGGTAATTAAATAAAATACTATGTTGGGAGTAAAATTACTTAGTTGTTTGATAATTTATTATTATATTGTATGGACTAAGATTTTCAAAATTCTTATTAAAAAAGGAAATAAATTATTTGAAAACATGAGAAATACTTCGTTGAAATCATAAGTTATAAGTAATATCGAAGCATCATATAATATGTTTTTAATCACCATTATAATAACTATATATTAAGATAAAGTATGCAACAACGGTGTTTTTATGATTTAAAATTATTTAATTTAATTCTTATATTTTAAATAAAATAGGCAGCCTTCTGTCTTGAAAATCATTACCTCTCATGTTTTTTTGAACTGGAAACCATTATAAAGTCCCTAGCTTACAAAGATAATTTCAAATAGACTACCATTAACTCTCATGTCAATGTATTTATATTATTCTCTAACATCATACTCTCTTTAAGTAAAAGCCCTTTAGACTTGAAACTTGCACATGCTCACATTACCTTGTGCTTAACTTTTTATCAAATAAATAAGGATTGTGAGATTCAAACTCGTGATCGCTTGGTCATCAAGACTCTGATACCATGTCAAAGAACCATCTCAACCTAATAACTTAAGTTGTTAGGTGAGATTCTAAGATATGATTTATATTATTCTCTAACCTTATTCATACCGAGAAATCCAAGGACGAAAAGGAAAAGGGAAAAAAAAAGAAAAAAAAAGGGACAATTTATGTGTGCTGACTTGTTTGTCGGTTAATCTCTAAGAATGGCGTGTCAATAATTGGATGAGATTTTCATCATTATAACGTTATTTTTCCTATTATATGTCCTATTTTTTTCATGCTTCATCCCAAACCTATTTGGACGAGTTTTCGAGCATCAGAACTCCCTTGAACACCATATATACACTTCGTATGAGATTTTTACTTCACACGTAGGTCTATGTTGTTAGAAATACTTTTTAATTTGATTCTCACTAAAATTTTGTGAGGAGATTCTTAAGATTTTGTTTTTTATAGCAATTAAAGATCTCGAATACCTTCAAATTAAATAATATATGAAAGTTATTGTTTGATATTTACAATATTTTTCTAGTTGATTTGAGATTTTTTTTATTTAGTTCAAAATAATTTTATTATTTTTTTCAGTTTTATTTGAGATTTTTTTCTTAGTTTGTTTAGGATTTTTATTATTTTTCTTTTATTTTTGGATTTTTTTATTGGTTTATGTAAGTTTTTAGATTTATTTAAGGGATTCTAAACTCTTATAAAGATATACTATCTAAACATAAAGTATTTAATAATTAATTTTTGAATTAAATTTTTTATATAATCTCTATTTTTTATAATTTTGATTTCTTGTGCTTTCTAGCTTCCTTGTGTCATTTCTGTTTACGTTATTACTATACAGACCTTTTCATTCTTTCAAGAATTTTTTATAAAGATGAAGTAGATTTCATTCATTCTTTTCATTAACCGAACAAAATTTGCTAATTACACCTTTTCTAAGCCGTATACTTTAAAGAAATTCAATTCTATTTCAAGTTTTACAACTTGATGAAGTTGCGGAAACTTCAAAATTAGATTGAAATTTCCATGATTGTTTATTATCTAAAGTGTATAAGCTTGAATGTAGAATTTATTTTTGCGCTTAGTTTTTTCTATAAAACAAATTCTTTATTAAAATAAAAGATTCTCCGTACATAAGTTAATAAATTATTTGTTAATGTAGTGTGTTTTGCATTGTCAAATAAACTTGTATGAAACTCAACTTGAACTTGTATGAAACTCAACTTAAATGACTTAAATATTTATTTGTAACTTGAGATATTTATAAACCTCAATCACGTCCGTTTACTTTGCAGAGAATAGTGTTGTTGTATCTCGTTGTGAGTTGCTGGTTGTTTTACCATTAACAGAAAGGTTGGTGCTCGTTATTAGTTGTGGTATTGTGTTGTGTTATTATTGGAGTGATTGTTTTACCATTTAGGCTTAGCCTGGATAGCTCCGAGAGAAATTATTATTGTTGTTGTTTATATTTGGTGCATCATCACAAATAATATATGTAATTTTATGGTAATAAATACTGATAAAAAATTAACATGTGAAACCAAAGAAAGCTCCGAGAGAAAATTAGCAAAAGCTTAAAGGTGGGGACTGGTTTATAGCTACGCCAAAACAATTCCCAACATAATCACCAGTTTTGAAAAAAAATGATGCATCACTAATCGGATAAATAAAAACCACAGTAGGTATTTTTATTTGTGATGGAGATTATTTTTAAAGTGTTTTTTATTTGAATATATATTGAAATAATATATTTTTTAATTTTTTTAAAATATATTTTTGATATTAACATATCAAAACAATATAAAAATAAAAAAAATAATTTGAAGCAAAAACTAAAATTTAAATGTTTTTTAAAAAAATTTAAAACAAAAAAAAAATCATCCTCATTTAAAATTTGGCCCCGGATGGTATCCTCATCATAAATGTAGTCTATTCGAATAACAGTCCTCAATACGAACAAAGAAGTGATGTGAGACGGGCCCCGATATGCCATCGCTGCCTATAACGTGTATCACACAGCCATCTTTTTATTATTATTATTATTATTATTATTATTATTATTATTATTATTACTACTATTATTATTATTTTACTTTTTGATTAATCGTACACAGTTAGTTATCAATTTAAAGTATCAAATAGAAGTAAAGTGGCTTGGCTAGCTAGTTCAGCTGATCCCCGCCTCCCTAAACTTACCGCTCTCTGTTAGGCACCCAACCATGGCTTTTTTTTATAAAAAAAAATAAAAATAAAATTGGAAACTAAAAGCCCAATCTAGGTTTCAAGAAGAATGGTCCTTTTTTTTTTTTTTTTTTTTATCCGGAGGCAGTCTGGAATTTCAAATGATATTTCATTAAAATTTTAATTTTTTATAATATTTTAAAATTATTTTAATATGTTAATATTAAAAATATTTTTTTAAAAATAAAAAATATATATTATTTTAATATATTTCTTAACAAAAACTATTTTATTATTGGTAATGGTGTCTTTGGGTTATTTTTTTCATACAAAAACTATGACTTTTTTTCACTTGAATTTTGATCGGGGTTGGAATAATGATCTGATTACTGTAATTTTTTTTATTTTTTTTTCTTAGAAAAAGATAATTGCAATTTTATTTTTTTATCCTATTTTTTTTATTTTTTCATTTCAAAAATATTTTTGAAAAAATCTAATTTTTTTTATTCTTTACTTCAAATTAATTTTTTTTGATATTTTTAGATTGTTTTGATGTATTGATATAAAAATAATTTTTTAAAAATAAAAAAATATTATTTTAATCCATTTCATACTACAAATCAATTTAAAAAATAATTATTATTATAATCTAAATTATTATTTAGCCAGGGCCACAGCATTATTTTCCCAAGAGATAGACTAGCCTTGCTGGCCATGGACCACCTGACATGAGAGTTACTGACAGCGTGGAAGTTTTATTTCAAACAAAAAATTCGACTTCAAAGCAGAATGACCTTCGCAAGGACAAAAGGGGTTGGCATTAACAAGTCAACAACCACAATTTTATAATTATCCAGGACCACATCTACATTCTCCATCAAACGATTGTATATTGTTTTTTATAAAAGAAAGCTCACCTGTATAAAATAAAATGAATAATTCAAAAATTAAATACAAAAAATCATTTAAAAATTTTTATTAAAAAAGTCTGCAAAATTCACGGTCTCGGCCATAAGACCAAGATAAACAGATAAAAAAAATTTAAAAACAACCATAAAACCATAAAAGAAATTAAAAAAAAAAGAATCTTGAACCGCATGAATTTGCCCAACTTGTTACTCATGTCAATATAAGGAAAACATCACAAATGAAAAAGATCTGAAGATCATTCCCCATCAAGTCCATCAAGTCGAAGGCTGAATGACGAAGCAGGAGAAAAAAACAACATAAAAATTGTGATTAAAATAATGAGGAAGAAAATTAAAATAAAAATTAAATTAAAGGATATCAAGAAATTTTAAATCAAATGGTTAATTTAAAAACAATTAAACTTTAACAAAAGGGAAAATAAATCAAAATAATGAGGGATAAATTGAAAACAATAAAAATATAAACTTTGATTGAAAGATGAAATTAAAAACCAACAAAACTTTAACAAAATAGCCAAAGGAAAAAAATCAGAAATCAAAAGAGTAACGATTGAATTAGAAAAAATAATATATGACAAATTATAATTCAAAGACTAAATTGAAAATGACTAAAACTTTTATAATAGAACCAAGAGCGACAATAAACAATAACAAACAAAAGGACTGAATTGACAAATCTAAAAAAGAGAGGACAAATGTGCATTTTCTCTGGAAGAAAAAGAAAATAAGGCCCATCAAGAAATGACATGTGCGCTGGCTTTAAATTTTTTTTTTTTAAGTTAATGGGTTGGGTGACATGTTGTCCACCTTAATTTTTTTTCAAAAAAAATTAATGACATGTCGTTTAGATTTCCCTTATTCCAGCTAATATGGTGCCAAAAAAACAGGATTCATGTTTTTTTCACCCAAAAAGCTATTTTTTTACCTAAAAAACCTAGAAACACCACAAAAACCTTCTTAAATCAATCCATGAACTCCAAAAATACAAAAGAAAAAGGTCTCATAATTCAAAATCATTCCGAAACCAAAAATCATCTCGAGCTTAGATAAAAAAACACAAAAATCAAACTCATCTCGTCATATGAAATCATTTGACATAAAAATTAACCATTTTGATGGTCGGGATTGTCGCCAATGATAACTTTCTCTCTCTATTTCGGAATTCAGCAAGTAATTCTCTCTCTTCCCAAAAAAAGACTGAAAAAATAAAAAAAAATAAAGTTAGTATCAAAATTGAATATTTTAAAATTAAAAGAACCGCTCATGTAAGAGCTAAAAAGATGAGGAACTAAAATGAATTTTCTAGACAAATCTCAGAGTCACCACCTATTTTTTCCATTTTTTTCATTCTAGTTCTCTATCTTTAGATTCAACCCTCGCTCCCAAAAAAATATGCAATTGGATGCTAATTTGGGTTTAAAAAGACTAAATTATGCAAACTAAAAATTTAAGGATCAAATTGAATTTTTTAAAAAATCACTATTTCAATCTACAGTAATATTTGAGATGGACTATAAACATTCTTCTATTTCTTGTAAGAAGGCTAAATCACTATTGTGCAAACTAAAAGTTTTTAATTATTGATATTTATTCTAAAACTTCTCACCATGGACTATAAACATTCTTCTATTTCTTGTAAAAAGAATCCCTTATTATCAAAAGACATTGAAAAAGACTCCTCCTTGATTTTGCATTTTTTTTATGTGTATTTTCTTGTAATTAAAAACTGGTACTTTTTATGAAATAATTTATAATTTCCAACATAATAATACATAATTACAAGCAACACCACACAGTTCAATTTAGCAAGATAACTAAAAAAAAAAAAAAAAGACTACCAGTTAAAATTTACAGGATAAATTCTATACAGCAATGAGATAAATTCTTATTTTATTTTATGTCAATGCATAAAACCCACATCATTTAGTGTGCATTTGGTAATGCAATGTAGGGTGTTTTTGTAAAAAATATTTTTTTAAATTGAACATACATTAAAATATTTTTAAAATTTTTAATACTAATATATCAAAATTATATAAAAAAATCAATTAAATATATTTTCAAACAAAAAACACAAATACTTTGAAAAGTAGAGTGAAACACTAAAACAAACATTCACTTAGACTCCGTTTGTTTGCAGGAAAGTAGTTTTTTTTTTTAAATGAATTTTGAGGAAAGTGAATTTCAGGAAAGTGAATTCCGGGAAAGTATTTTCTGATATTTGGTAATGTAATGAAAAATAAACTGAAAAACACTTTCCAGTGTTTGGTTATGTTATGGAAAATAAACTGGAAAATAATTTATTAATGAATTTAATTTTTTTTTCAAATTTATATAATATAAAAAAATATTAAATATAAATATTTAATCACTTACAATAAAAGAATAAAATCTTAAAAGTATAATGATGAATTTTTTTATTATATCCTATATTCATATATAGCTTATTTTATAAATATGTTTGTTTTCATATGAAGAAAGCCAAATTAGCTTATGGTATTAAGTAAGAGTTAGATATTTGGGTTTTTTTATATGAAGATTTTTTTAAAAGATAAATAAATATAAAAATATTTTGATGGGTTTTTTGGATAAAGATTGTTTTTTTTTTACGGGTATAGGCAATTATCTCTATAATATCCCTTTAATATTCTAATATGATTTTTTAATATGTATTTGATAGGTGATTATTAGTCCCTTTTTTTTTTTTTAATAAGTATTGTGTAGAGGATAAAATATTACATTAGGTTAACAACTATTTTAATTTTAATTTTTTGTCACTGAGAACCAATTAAATTTAATTTAGAAACAAAAATGTCTTGTAATTAAAATAAAATAATTTATACAAGTCCTTATGTTTGGATGCTGGGCCACCCATCCCCCCTAAAAAAACAAAGAAATCATCAAAAGTGATAAACGTGCACATCTAATTCACTATTAAGCAAAAACAAAAGCAAAAAAGTGGACAAGACAAAAACCTTGTCAAAAAGAAAAGTTATATCCATCTGCTTGTTAGCAATATTCTGAAGAGCTAACACTTCCTTTCTACCCTCATTACATGAAATCACCACCGGAGTGTGAACCCTCAACTCATCCTCATTTAGTGGCCTACAAAAACATCATCCCTCAGCTGAAAATTAATCTAAAAAAGAACCCAATTTATAAAAAAAGAGCGACTGACCTGCAACGCACAATGACACCCTTTTCTTTATCATGTTTACTGCTGGAATTGAAATTGAAGTCCCCAGATCGCAGATCTCTTGCTGAGTTATCAGTTGATCACGGAGTATGTGTTGGTGATGGCGATGGCGAAACCATACCTCCTCCTCTTCTTCTCTGCTGTGATGAAGAAGAAGAATCCTTTTTTTTCCCAGTTCTGTTCGTCTTATCCACCAATTCCTCCAATCCCTATAATCACTTGATGACGGTACATGTTTTGTGAACAAAGGAAAGGAAAGTGTTTTTCTTAGAATAAGGAAAGGAAAACACTTTTCTGGCATAAAGTGTATTATTTTCCTTTAACTGGAATTTAGATTTCTTTGACTAATTTTTTTTATATTTGTCAAATATAAAAAAGTGAGGAAAATAATTTTCAGGAAAATGAATTCCTGAAAACAAACAAGACATTAATTTAATACGTCCAAAACAAGGAGAATTGAAATTTGTCGACAATAATTTTGCCTCTTTTACAAACAAATTTTGGTGGGACGTCTAAACCCTAAAAAAACCATTAATGTCCCTTCCAGTTCGATTCATGCCACGCCATTAATTACTGAAAAACTCGTAAGTTCTAATACGCTTCGAGTTCGTGGGATCTCTCGTACATTAATTACTGTATGCTTTGCCCAGCTTCGATCATGAGAAGAAATAAAATGGAGAAACGCACATGGAGACTGGACTTGTGGGCACAGCAGGAATGGAGCTCTCATGGACCCAGCAATTAGTACTGAACATCGTGTCCAGCAAAGAGGGAGGAAGGAGACGCAAATGACCATCTCATGCAGAAAGAAAGAAAAGACAAATGACCAGAAAAGAGAGAGCACATCATTCTTGACAGGAGATAAAAACTCTGGACCTACAGTCATGCCATGCCAGATGCTGACACGTTGATCAGTAAGCCCTGCCCTGTTTTCTATCAAGGATTTTATTGGCTCAATCACTGGTGATTGGCCACGATTGATTGAGCAGTTAAAATGCAGCCTGTAAGAATGAGGGATGCCCAGGAGCTCAAAGTTCTTTCTTTCATTTCTCATATTCATATCCATGAGAAGTAGAAAGGCAATTTAAAACTCTCGGGATTTCTTTTTTCCTTTTTTTTTTTAAAAATAATTTAAGCATGTGTTTAATATCAAGGTGTGATATGCATGTAAAAAATATTTTTTTGTTTGAAAATATATTATAATTATTGTTTATATCAACACATTAAAACCATCATAAAACATTTGAAAAATTAAATTGATATTTTTTAAAATTAAATACTCTTTTAAAACGCAACCAACCATGATTTTCCTTTTTCTTTAAATAAAAAACAATTTAAGCATACGAAATAACAAAAATCTAGCAATTGAAATTAACAACAGTGGTTAAATATTCGAAACACGAGTGTTTATATATATATATATATATATATATATATATATATAAATTTTAAAAATAATAAATATATTATTTTAATATAATTTTAAATAATAAATACCTTTATTACAGGACTAAACAGTAAACATACACGAAATAGCGTGGATGAAGCAATTGTTGAATTTATTTTTTCTAAGAAAGGATTTCAGTCAGTTGTCAGCCCATTAATTTAATTTGTAGTTTGGCAGAGTTTCAAAGGGGATGGGTAGAAGGAGAAGTTTTGATTACTTTTTGTCAATAATTAATTTGCATTTATTTTGACAATTTCGTCGTGAGTTAGGCCTTCCTCACACCTACTCTACAAGGAAGAATGGACGGAGGTTGTTGCCTACGAACTACGAAGACTCGTGTTTGCCCAACAACCATAGATGTCAACGCTTCTTTCTCTGTTCTCTTCTTCAAGTCTTCTGTTATTGCCTCTCTAATATTTATTTACATACCCACCGATCTTTAAAAGGATCCTATTATTATTATTATTATTATTGAAAACACTAATAAAAGTATGAGCTATTCACCGTGCATAAGTGTACTATTTCTCCTTTTATATATTTACTGTTAATTTATTGTTCTTTTTTTTTTATCTTCAAACTTTATTTTACATTACTTATTATTTTTTAGGCCAGATTAAAAAACAACTACTTTGTTAATTAAAAATAAAATTGAAAAGTAAAGGATCATAGAAGAAAAGACACGCGATGATATCAATATTTTCACAAAACATTCATTTTACTCCTCAAACTTTATATATATACATATTCGATCCCTCAATATTTTTGCAGTTTAATTTTATTACAGAAATTTATTTTTCTTGTTTCTTAATCTCTAGTTTGAAAGAAGAGAATGAGAGGTCACAATATTTATATTCGAGTTGATTTTAGGTGGTAAAGAGAGGAAACTTGCTTTCACACCAATTTCGACCACCAAAATAATCTATTTTGATGTTAAGGAGTTTTAATTGGTCAGGAAAGTTCCGCTTAGGTGTTTTTCACCTAGAAATTGCCTAAAAAATCAGATCTAATCTCGGTAAGGTTTTTGATTTTGTGTTTTTATGTTTTTTTAAGGCTATTTATGGTATTATTCAGGTGTTTAGGCTCTTTTATATGTGTTTCGGGTAAAAAAAAAGTTAAAAAAATGAGTTTAAATAAAA
The DNA here is from genome assembly GCF_000002775.5 of Populus trichocarpa. Classification (NCBI taxonomy): domain Eukaryota; kingdom Viridiplantae; phylum Streptophyta; class Magnoliopsida; order Malpighiales; family Salicaceae; genus Populus; species Populus trichocarpa. The sequence continues at coordinate 10,191,045 of NC_037290.2, read as the reverse complement.
ATAACATAACCTTGTTTTCCTTACCACCACAATAGCCAAAATCCAGGGAAAACTAGATAATGCATCGTCGTAAAATTTTTTTCTAAGAATATATCATCCACCCCAATTGAATTTATTTTTAAAATAGAGCCACTTTCAATATGGGTTAGACGCGCTGGCTTAACCTTCTTTTTTTTCTTTTATTTTTTAGTTTTTATAAAACAATCATGCCTTTTTATATGTTTTTTTTTAAATAATTTTTAAATTTAAATATAAAGTAATACCCATTCTATCTGATTTTTTTATATAGTTTTTTTTTCAAATAATGATTGTTTTTTAATTATTTTATAAGTATTTAATTTTTAAGGATATTATTTTAATTTATCTATATTATTTTTTATGTTTAATATTTTTTTAAAAAACATTATAATTCATCTATAATATTTATTTTTTTAAAAAAAGAGAAAATAAAATTTTCAGGCTTGATTTTCTTTGGTTTTTTTTTTTTAATTTCTTGTTTCTTTTCATGTAAGTGTTAGCTCAGCCACACAAACGTAACTAACAATGATACGCACTTGAAGAATCTAGTCCAGCTGTTTTTTTTCTCTCTTTCTGTGGTACAATCTAGTCCAGCTAAATGATGAGAACCTCTTTGATCTAACCATTTTTATTTTTTATTTTTAATGGGAATGTAGATCTGACTAGTATTTAATAATCGTGTCGGGTTAGAATTGTTTTTGGTCATTCTAAAATTAAATTACCAAATTCTGCTTGTTAGATCTCCAGATCCAATCAAACAATTTACAAATTTGTTTTTTTACAAATTTTCTCATCAAGGCAGCACATAAAATTGATAGGTTCAATGAATTGGTTGAAGCAGTAGAATTGTTGGCAGGTCAAACAAGTACAACGCCACCCACAAACATAATGGAATATTTTAGTCCCCACATCATGCCTATGAGATAAAATATCCTTAAATTTTTTTTTTTATTATTTTTAAATTATTTTGAATTGTTTACGTTTAAAAATAAATTTAGAAAAATAATAATAATAAAATATTATTTTAATATATTTTTAAATAAAAATTATTTTAAAAAATAAGAGCTATAACAACATCAATAATATGCTGTTAGAATAGTTTTTTTTATTTTTTTATTTTGTTTTAGTTTAACGTGGGTGTCCGGGTTAGCTTGCGCGCATCTTGACTAATCCCATGGGCCCTGAAGTATGATGTTAGAATAGTTGTTAGCATTCGTTATGGTCTTTGCATTAACTTCTTCTTAATATTAAATATAGCTAGAAAGAGCATCTTTCACAAATTTGAACCTTATAGTAAAACAAAAAAAGCAGATGGGCTTTAATCGTATTATTACTTGTCTACGAATATCCACTCATTCATGTCTATGTGGTCACATTATCCCAGCAACAATGTGAAAGCATTATTCATTTATTGTTTAAGATCTGATCAACGAGAAATTCAATTTTAATATGAAAAAATGGATAGAAAAGTGAATTTGTAATGTTGATGACGAGGGTAGATTTCTTACCTAAACTGTAATTAATTGCAGGGAGAAAGTAGAAATTAATCACATGACGGCGACAACAACCAAGCCCACTAAAGGGTGAGTTGGTGGTTGGTATGCCGGCATGAGGCCTACAGTACACCTCTTCAAATAATTACGGATAGACAAAATTCAACTATATATCAATTCTTAACTATCAACATCACGTCTTATATACTAAAAACTGTACACTCTTTTTTTTTTTCTTTTTTAATTTCAATTTAAAGACGACTAACATGTGAATGTGAGAAAAAAGAAGAGTTAAAAACAGATATTGAGACATAAAATTATTTAGATATACACTAGTCTATCTATAGACTAGCGGATAAGATCAAAGATTATTTCTTAATGCAAAAGGATATCTATAGATGCTTTTAATATTTTCTTAACATAGAAAAATATTGTAGTTGTGAAATAAAAATACCATGCCTGTTTATAATAAAATAAATTAATAATTAAAAAAATACACAAAAAAACTCTAGAGGCCAACAAACCCATTTGTGATCTTATTTTTTTTATAAAAAAAATCAGTTTCACAATGTAAAATTAACTTGAATAAAACAAAATTTCTTGAGACTCGATCTATTTTTTTAAGCAAGATTAAGGATGAAAAACATCTTAATAGATATCATCTCGTCGAAAAGAACCCGCTAACACCACGAATGATATTTTTCATGGGCAGAACAGGGCTACCTGATAATTTTCTCTATTCTTCGTCATTTTCCACTAGCTCTCCTTTTCTCCTCTCTCAAATTAGGGCCGAGTTGCAAATAAAGTAAAACCTTGGACTAAAATGTTTGATTTTCAAACTATAAGGACCAAAAAGAAAATTTAACAAAATTCCAAGCAAAAAAGCACACACCCTTTTATATATATATATATATATATATATATATATATATATAATGCTTTTATTTTTCTTGTTTTTCAATTCTAGTCCCTCAACTTTTAATCTCGTGCAAATGATGAATTCAAATTAGTTTTTATAAAATTGAGCACCAACACAATATTGAGATTTTTTTGGAGACCATGAAAGCTCCATAAAAAAACATTTACGACATCTAATTCAAAAAATAAATAAATGATGGAGAAATAGATTTTTTTTGTAGTTGTAGTTGTAATAATGGTAGTATGCGGGGTTGTATTAGAAAGTTGATTAATCCCCCCCTCTCTACACAAATACTAGCTATTTAACCCGCAAGCTATCATGGGCTGTAAATTGTTTTTTTTTTTTTAAAAAAAAAACTAGGTATGCAAGCTATTTTCTAAGAAAATTTGAAATATAAATAAAAAAGCTCATACAAGCATCTAATCAAATAAACCGATAACTATTTATATAAATAAAGAAAAATCATTAAAGATAACAAAAAAAACTAGAAATGAGATATTTTATGTAGGCCAGTATATTTGATCTTATAAATGAGATATTTTCTCGGTTATGTCTACTGAATTTATTTATTAATATCAATTAAAAATAATAAAAACAGAAACAAATGCGGAACTGAAAACATTATGTAAGGCCAAACATATAAGAAATATTATTTAAGAATAAATATTATTTAATATAAAATAAAGCTCACCTGTATAAAATAAAAGAATTATTCAAAAATTAAATTAAAAAAATCATTAATTTTTTTTAAATAAAGTCTGAAAAACCTACGACCTAGGAAATAAGATCAAGATAAACCAATAGAGAATAAATTAAAGATAACCACAAAACCATTTTTGTTTTTAAAAAAGTAATGTTGAATGTTAAATTAGTAAAAGAAATTGAGAAAAAAAGATCTCGAATCGCATGAACCTGTTAAAGTCGTTACCCATGTCAATAGATCAGAGAAGCCCATTCCTCATCACATCAAAGGCTAAAGGATGAAACATAATAAAAAAAACAAAACCACACAAAAATTGTGATTAAAAGAATGAGAGAGAAAATTGAAATAAAAAATAAATTAGAGGGTATCAATAAATTTTAAATTGGAGGGTTAATTTAAAAACAATTAAACTTCGACAAAATGGAAAATAAATCAAAAGAATGAGGGCTAAATTAAAAACAATAAAAAACTTAAACCTTGATTGAATGATGAAATTGAAAACCAACGAAACTTAACAAAAGAGCCAAGAAAAAAAAATCAGAAATCAAAAGAATAAGGACTGAATTAAAAAAAAATATGACAAATTGTAATTCAAGAACTAAATTGAAAATAACTAAAACTTTTATAATAGGACCAATGACGAAAATAAACAATTAAAAACAAAAGGATTGAAATTGACAAATCTAAATGAAAGAGGACAAAGATAGACTTTCTCTAGAAAAGAGAGAAAATAAGAAAGAAAAAAACAACCACCGTCAAGAAACCAACCATTATACATCAACACGCGTCATTTTATAAGAAAGAGGACACAATGACGCATCAAACGACAAAGTGGAAAGGCATGTTTGGCCACATGATGTATCGCACATGCCACCCAAACACCGCGGACGACACCTACTTGTCGGTGCGTGAACATGATGGACCAACACCTTTTTCGAATAAAATAATTGTTTCTCAACATAGAAATACCACAATGCTCTTCATGAACTTGAGAATCACAAAAAACCCATAGTTAAAGTACACAAATGTCTTTAGATGCATGCCTTGTTTTTTGTTTTTTTTAAGGGTATAATAGTATTTCTACTATATTTTAAAGTGCAAAAAACACTTGGTCACCAACTCAATTTTTCTTACTTCAGGGGTAAATAAGTATTTTAACAATTTCAATGTTTTAGGGAAGACTAAAACTCTTGGACAATAGCTCATGAAATTGTTAAATCTATGAATAAAACTGTATTTTTATTGTTAAAAAAATAGAAAATAAAAACACATCCCTAAACAACATTTTAATGACTAATAGACCAATTGTAAAGATCAAAACATCCTCAATACCATTACATTTGTTTTTCCTACTCAAGAGCATAAATATAATTTTAACAATCCATAATAAACTGTGTTTATTGTTATAGTGAAAAATCCACGTGACTTATAGTTTTTGTTAATATATCATTGGACTGGAAGAGAGGTTTGTTGAATCCTTGATGACATAACACCAAGATTAGCACTCATCTGCTCTGCACTCTTAATTTCTTTTGTCTTGAATAAGAGAGTAGTTTGAATCTAAATAATAAGAGAATAATACGACAACAACTTCACATTATTGAAGTAGCTAATTAACATAATATTTTTTCCAGCTCCAAATAAATATAATTAACAGGATATATTATACTTTCATGAGTTATAGCTAAATTAATATTAATATCACTTGTCTCTCTAAAAAGAATGGACTTCAATTTTTTTTTTGTATAAAAAAGATAGACAATTAATTGGAACTTTTAGCTACATGTAGAATTTTTTTAGTGTCTTTAAATTATTATGAAGTGCTGATGTTAACTAGAGTTTTAAAAAATAAAAAAATAATATTATTTTAATGTTTTTTCAAGAAAAAAACATTTTACAAAGCAACTGCTTTCACAATATTAAACAAACTTGTTATTCCGGTTCATTATTCATTGGTTTAGTATATAGTATAATGCTCCATTACATTTCTATATTTGGTAGTATATTTTTGAAAATTATAATATAATGGAATATTATAATTTTAATGACTCACTGCATTACAATTAGAAGTATAAGCTATGTAATGAATAATTTTCATGGTTAGAAGTAACCTGTTTCATGTTTTGAAGAATATATCATTATTAGATCTAATTGCAAAAAAATAAAAATAAAAATAATCTGTTGCTCTCTGCTATTTCAAGTTTTGAAGAATATATCATCATGACAATTTTATATAATATTATTAATTTAATATCATGTATAATAAAATAACGGTTTGTTAATCATGAAAAAAAATCCAAACAAAATAACAACAAAGTTGTGAGGAATAGATTCACAAGTGTAGAAATTGTATTGAATAATAACTAGCAACCACATGCCCCTTAAGTGGCTTAAATTATTGTTGTAGATAAACAAGGATGAAACAAAAAGATAAAAATCATCTATAAATTTGAAAATATCCAAAACATCCATAGAAATAAAGAAAATAATAAAACAAAATCTTATAATTAAGTATTAAGTATAACTTTAAAAGACATGGGTTTTTCATTGTGTAAAATTCCATTGTTCATCCTCTCACACATTGCTGTGGATGATTGTGCAATTTTTTTTTCTATTTTCAATTCGGTCCTCAAATTTTTTTTGGGTGATTTAGTCTTATTTGAAGACCAACTGATTTTCATTTCTTATGAAAGAGTGAGATTGAAAGAAGAGGAACCAAAATAAAAAAGACATCAAACATGAGATGTGTGCTGTAAGTTTCGTAAAAGATGCACATTGGTCTTTGAACTTTAAAAATTAAGTATAACTCTAAAAGGCGTGGGTTTTTCACAGTGCAAGGCTCCACTGTTCATTATCTCACATATTATCGTGGATGAGTTGTGCAAAATTTTTTGTTTTTTCAATTTGGTCCTCAAACGTTTTTCCAGCAATTTAATCCTAATTGAAGACCAATTGATTTTGATTTCTTATGGAAGAGTGAGATTGAAAGAAGAGAGACTGAAATGAAAAATGTACCAAACATGGATGTCGTGTTATAAGTTCGCAAAAGATGCACTTTTATCCTTAAACTTTAGAATGCATGCAAATTATATAATTTCAATACCTCAATGTTTCATACAGTATTTTATAGGTGTTTTGGGTAAAAAATATGTTGAAAAACAGTTTTTTCAGGTAAAAAAACTTCAGCTTGATTTTTCAACCACCATAGTGGTCGGAATTTGGGCAAATCAAACGATGTATTGTCTGATTTTTTTTTTCAAAAAACTTTGGGCTGGATCCATTTGCAAACAAAAAAATTAAGGGTCCAGTCGTGCGGGCCTTGACAAAATAGGTCAGCCAGCAGCGCGCCATTGCTTATTTTTTTTTCTAAATTTGTTATTCAATTTTTTTTTAAATTAATGATTTTTATGGTTTTTTTCTTTAAATTCTTTTAATTTATATTTAAATTAGTACCCCTTCTCTCTTTCATTTTGTTTGGAGAGCCTCTTTTAAATAACTATTATATTTTTAGTTATGCATTTAAATTTGAAGAATTTTTCTAATTCATCTATAATTTTTTTAATCTTTTGTATGGATGAAATTTATATTTGAAAATATAAAATTTATATTTTTAGATAATATTTGTAATATATGCTTCCTTACAAGGTTTTTTTCCTTTTTTTTTATTCAATCAATTTAATTTATGTTTCTATTTCTATTGTCGTTTGCTTGAATAAAAAAGTTATTTTAATAAATAAATTTAGCAAATACAACCAAGTAAATGTCCTGCTTTTCAAAACTAAATATCTTGATCTATACACGTCTCTCGATTTTTCAAGTTTTATTTTTTTGTATCATTAATGATTTTTTTATTTATTTACTCGTACATATAGTTTTCTATTTATTTGATTATATGTATATAAATATATTTTTTGATTTGAACTTAAATTTCTTTAAACTACAGAAATGCATTATATATATATATATAAAATAAAAATATCTTATTCACGATAAAGCATGATTTACATAGCTAATTTCTATCTAAACACTGGCAATCGGAGCCTAATATGCATGTGAAATAAAAATAAATCTAAAAGTAGATGTTCAAAGTGAATATGGACCTAAAAAAAGGATTTTAATGACTTCATGATCACTACTAGACTGTGAACCTCTTAATTATATATTTTTTTAATTGATAAAATTGCTGTTAACAAGCCATTCAAATAAAAAATTATGAGAATATTGAGTGTTTAGTGACAGCTTGCTATTATAATAATAGTGATTATTTTTTGAAATAATTTTTATATAGAAATATATTAAAATAATATTTTTTTAATTTTTTTTAATATTTACAAACTAAAACAATAAAAAAACATTAAATTAACACAAAAAAGTAAAATTTTTAAAAACACCATTTATACCGAAAAACAAACATGCACTAATTCTTTTAAGCTAACTTTTGTTCATAAACACATGAGCTGAACATCCCACGTCATAATTAATATATGATTTGAAACAATAAAAAGGCAATGTGACGCAATTTGTTTTTTATAGTTTAACCTGGATGTCCAGGTTAGCTTGCACGTACCTCAACTAATTTCACGGGCCTCCACAGATTATTTGTTTGAGCTTAACTCCATTACATGTAAGAATTCAGCAAACCAATTATATACAATAATTTAACTGTTATGATTTTGAGTTTATTTTTTAAAATTCTTTGAGTGTTTTTAAAATTATTAAAGATTTATATGATAATTAATTTTAATATCTGTAAAATTAATCAAAATATAAATAAATTCGCTTGAAAAATTCATAATAATAATAATAATAATAATAATAATAATATTAAAAAGCCATTTTGGGAAGGTAAAAGCATGATTATTAGGTGGATACATGTATATATATATATATATATATAGAAAAGAAGGGCAAGACGAAATTTCCCATTTATCACCAACCACAACCTCACCACCATGCATCACACTACCACGATAGTCAAATTTACCCTTCTACGCCAATCGCCAATATGGATCCACAAAAAGAGACCACGCTCCATAATATTGACCCTTGAGATTATTCAAGATCAATGGCCACAATTGAGTTTCAACAAACCCACTTTGTCCCCTCATGCTTACCTACCAACCTCCATGGCTCTATGCATATTGCACAGTATTCAAGACTCCCAACAATCTATTATTCTATTTAAACCCCCTCCCCTCCCTCTCTTCTCCTCAGGAAATCCCATCTTCCAAAACCAAAGATTTCCTCTACTGCTTCTGCTCTTCCTCTCACGGCAATCATTTTTCTAACCTCTTCTTCTCTCTCATTTACACTTTAATTTCTTCTAACAAAACGAATGGAGACAATCACCAAGAATGGCTACCAAAATGGTTCTTCGGAGAGTTTGTGTACCCAACGTGATCCACTCAGCTGGGGTGTTGCTGCTGAGGCAATGAAAGGAAGCCATTTGGACGAAGTGAAACGTATGGTAGCCGAGTATAGGAAGCCTGTTGTGAATCTTGCTGGTCAGACCTTGACCATTGCTCAGGTTGCATCCATTGCTGGCCATGATGCTAGTAATGTCAAGGTGGAACTTTCTGAGTCTGCAAGACCTCGTGTCAAGGCTAGCAGTGACTGGGTCATGGATAGCATGGACAAGGGAACTGATAGTTATGGTGTTACTACTGGTTTTGGTGCTACTTCCCATAGAAGAACCAAACAAGGTGGTGCTCTTCAGAAGGAACTCATTAGGTGAGTAGATTTAAAGACTCCCCATTTAAGCAAATGCTTGTTTATTTTTTCCCCCTAACGTGGTTGGTGTGAAAGTGAGAGAGTTCTTCAAGATATACTAGAAGGAGAGAGAGTTGGTAACTAGCTAGGTCGAGTTGACTCAATGATTTTTATATAATCTCTTCTATCAGGAGAGAGATAATTTAACATCGCTAATCCCTGAAATATTGATGATTGGTGGGTGGGATGGGATTGACTCGACCGAGTCGTGTGGGGTATGGTCGTCCATTCAATGGGTTGTCTAGTCCAGAAAAGGGTAGAGAGGAGTTTCCATTTAAAGTCTTTATGGCCAACTGGGCTCCCATGAAAAGTTCGACATATCAACTCTATACTTTGAAGCTTCATGAAAGTGAGGGAAAATATTCTTAAAAGACAATTCTTTAATGATTCTGAGAAATTTTAAGTGGAATCAAGATTTATGAAATTGTTAATACAAGCTGCCAAACTTTAAACAAGAGTAGGAAATTCCTTTTTTTTTTTTCTTTTTTTTACTGATGATGACTTCAAGTCCCACCAACACATCCTACAGGAATATTCAATGGGGAAGTTTAGGCGAAATTGATCACCAAAAGTGCATTGACATTTCCCTTTGAACTTTATTTTATTCTTCCAATATTTCTTGATTTCTTGACATTGTTAGGAAGCACTTGCACGTTTTGGTAAACCTTCTCTAGCTACCAGTTAGAATGGTCAAAGACATTGTTTAATTTACTGCTTAACTTCATATTTGATTGATTGACTGTTTGTGATCATACACACAAGTTCCATCTTTTGATTTTTTGCCTTGGAAGCATTAACTAAAAATATGTCAGTACTATTTTAAGTGAAGGCATCGATGTAACTAATTTGTCAACAGTGTTTAATTTTATTTTTCTCCCCCTCTTCAGATTCTTGAATGCTGGGATCTTTGGCAATGGAACAGAAACTTGCCACACACTGCCTCACTCAGCTACTAGAGCAGCTATGCTTGTCAGGATCAACACTCTCCTCCAAGGTTACTCTGGCATCAGATTTGAAATCTTGGAAGCAATTACCAAGCTACTTAATAACAACATCACTCCATGCTTGCCACTACGTGGTACAATCACTGCTTCAGGTGATTTAGTCCCATTATCCTACATTGCTGGATTACTGACTGGAAGGCCTAATTCCAAGGCCACTGGTCCCAACGGAGAAGTGCTGGATGCTGTGGAAGCCTTTAAAGCTGCTGGTATTGATTCTGGATTCTTTGAGTTGCAGCCTAAAGAAGGCCTCGCTCTTGTTAATGGAACTGCAGTTGGTTCTGGTTTGGCTTCCATGGTTCTTTTCGAGACCAACGTTCTTGCTGTCTTATCAGAACTCATATCTGCAATTTTCGCCGAGGTTATGAATGGTAAACCTGAATTCACTGACCATCTGACACACAAATTGAAGCACCATCCAGGTCAAATTGAGGCTGCTGCTATAATGGAGCACATTTTAGATGGCAGCGCTTACATGAAGGCAGCTAAGAAGTTGCATGAAATGGACCCCTTGCAGAAACCAAAGCAAGATCGCTATGCTCTGAGGACTTCACCCCAATGGCTTGGCCCCCAGATTGAAGTGATCCGATTCTCAACCAAGTCAATTGAAAGAGAGATTAATTCAGTGAATGACAACCCTCTAATTGATGTTTCAAGGAACAAGGCCTTACATGGTGGCAACTTCCAGGGAACTCCAATTGGAGTCTCAATGGACAATGTACGTTTGGCTATTGCATCTATAGGCAAGCTCCTATTCGCTCAGTTCAGTGAGCTCGTAAATGATTTCTACAACAATGGATTGCCATCAAATCTCACTGCTAGCAGAAATCCAAGTCTGGATTATGGTTTCAAAGGAGCTGAAATAGCAATGGCCTCCTACTGTTCTGAGCTTCAGTATCTCGCTAATCCAGTCACCAGCCATGTGCAAAGTGCCGAGCAGCACAATCAAGATGTTAACTCGTTGGGACTTATTTCTTCAAGAAAGACAGCAGAATCTGTCGATATCTTGAAACTCATGTCCACAACTTTCTTAGTGGCACTCTGCCAAGCAATTGACTTGAGGCATTTGGAGGAGAACTTGAGGAGCGCTGTCAAGAACACTGTTAGTCATGTATCCAAGAGGGTTTTAACTACAGGTGCTAATGGAGAACTTCACCCATCAAGGTTCTGTGAGAAGGAGTTGCTCAAGGTGGTTGATCGTGAAGATGTCTTTGCTTACGCCGATGACCCCTGCAGTGCTACCTATCCATTGATGCAAAAACTAAGGCAAGTTCTTGTTGACCATGCATTGGCAAATGGAGAGAATGAGAAGAACACAAGCACTTCAGTCTTCCAAAAGATTACAGCTTTCGAGGAAGAATTGAAGGCCCTTTTGCCTAAAGAGGTTGAGAGCGCAAGAGCAGCATATGATAGTGGGAATTCAGCAATTGAGAATAAGATTAAGGAATGCAGGTCTTATCCACTGTACAAGTTTGTGAGGGAGGAGTTGGGAACTGGATTGCTCACTGGTGAAAAGGTCCGATCGCCTGGTGAGGAGTTCGACAAGGTGTTTACAGCCATGTGCCAGGGGAAGATCATTGACCCAATGCTGGAATGCCTTGGTGAATGGAATGGTGCCCCTCTTCCAATCTGTTGAGTGTTTTCTATTACTAAATAAATTTGTTGTAATGTTTTTGAACATTGTTTCCAATCCCTTCTACGTTCTTAAAGTTTCATGGCTATGTACTACATAAGCTGCGATAAAAAAGTTTCCATTTCAGTACATCTTTCTTTCTTAAATTTTGCTGTGGAATTGAAAGGGTGAGTGGTGGTTGGGTGTCTATTTTTTTTACGATCAGCAATATAATTAAGTCTAAATCTCACACTGCTATTGATGCATGTAGAATGAATATACATGTATATTTGCGCCTGTGTTAGTTGTTGAAGCAAATTTTACAAGCAAAGCATCTCATTTGAGGATTCACTAGTGATGCTCCTAATTGTTTTTTATCATGGGATGAATAACAAGTTTTGTTTTGTTGCCGAACCCAAAAAAATATTAAAAGATACTTGTGCTTTCAATATGAATCTATTACCGTGTACCTAAACTTATTGTCTCTGTGAATTTAAATAGTAAAATTGTTGTAAAATTATATATCAAGAAACATACAATAATAAAACAATATAATTAATAAAAAATAAATAGAATATATAAGAACAATGAAAATTAAAGGATGAAGAAAAAACTTTTTTATTTCATATGAATTTACAGTTACATTTATGTATATTATTCTCTCAACAATGCTCTTATTTATAGGCACATAAATACTTGTGTTTTTCAAAGGTCATAAGAAGATGTAGCTTCAAATGAACTTAGAGAGATTCAAATGAACTTGATGATGATGAATGAATATAATAATGAAGGAGTGTAGAAAAGCATCTAGACGTCTATATACAATGTATGATTTTATAACACTTTCCCTTGGATGTTTATTGTACAACTTAACGCATTGAAAACTGCCTCATTAAAAACCTTGTCAAGAAAACCCAATGGGACAAAACCTAGGCCAAGAAAAAAAGAGTATATTGCGTATTAACCCCTGAATATATCATCTCGAGTTTTTAAGCTATCTTATTCCAATATTGCATCGCAATCCTTCAAACGTTGTAGTTGGTAATGCTTTAGTTAACAAATCTGCTAAATTATCTTTCAAGCGAATTTGTTGAAAATCTAGCAGATTTGTTGAACATCAATGTCGCCATACTTTTCAAGGTCATGTGTGAAGAAGAATTTTGATGAGATGTGTTTTGTCCTATCTCCTTTGATGTATCCCCCTTTAATTGAGCTATGTATGCAATATTATCTTCATACAATATGGTTAGAGTTCCTTTGCTAGAGGATAAACCACATATTCCACGAATATGTTGAGTCATTAATCTCAGCCACACACACTCATGATTGGCTTTATGGATTGCAAGTATTTCAGCATGTTTAGATGAAGTGGCAACTAATATTTTCTTTGTAGATCTCCATGATATAACAGTATTACCACACGTAAATAGATAACTTGTTAGAGACCGACCTTTATGTGGATCATATAAAAATCCTGCATCAGCATACCCAACTAATTTATGACTAGCATCATTTGAATAAAATAAGCCCATATTCATATTTCCTCGTAGATAATGAAAAATATGTTTAATTTCATTCCAATGTCTCCAGGTAGGAGAAAAATTATATTTTGCTAGCAAGTTCACAGATAATGTTATATCAGGTCGCGTATTATTAGCAAGATACATTAACGCGTCAATTGCATTGAGGTATGGTACTTCAGAACCAAGCAATTCTTCGTTATCCTCACGAGGTCTAAAAGGATCATTTTTCACATCAAGTGACTGAACAACCGTTGGTGTACTCAATGGATATGTTTATCCATATAAAATCTTTTAAGGTCATTCTATGTGTAAGTTGATTGATGAATGAGAATTCCATCTGCTAAATGCTCGATCTGCAGGCTGAGATAAAATTTTGTTTTTACCATATCTTTAATCTCAAACTCTTTCTTTAAATAATTTACTGTCTTTGGTATCTCTATATGAGTTTCAATAATATTTAAATCATTAACATACACATCAATAATAACAAAATCAGATTCTGACTTCTTTATAAAATCACATGGGCATATAGGATCATTATTATAACCTTTTCTCAATAAATATTCACTAAGATGATTATACCACATGCATCCTGATTGCGTTAACCCATATAATAACCTTTGTTACTTGATTGAGTAAACTTTTTGGGGATTTGAATTTTATGCTTGAGGCATTTTAAATCCTGCATGGATTTTCATATAAACATCATTATCAAGTGATCCATATTAGGTTATAACTACATCCATCAAATACATATCTAGCCTTTCATGAGTTATCAGGCTAATGAGATACTGAAATGTAATTGCATCTACTACAGAAGAATATGTTTCATCATAATTAATGTCAGGTCTTTATAAAAACCTTTGTGCCACAAGTCGTGCTTTATATCTTACAATTTCATTTTTTCATTTCATTTTCGCACAAATACCCATTTGTATCCAACTAGCTTTACACCTTTAGGTGTTTGGACTACATGTCTAAAAACTTCACGTTTTGCAAGTGAATTTAATTTTATCTAGATTTTTTTTTCTATTTTGATCAATCATTTCTGGATCGACATTCTGCAACAGATTTAGGCTTAAAATCCTCATTTTCATTAATGATATCAAACGATATATTAAATGAAAAAATATTGTCGATAATTATTTCATTTTGGTTCCATATTTTCTTTGTAGAGACATAACTTATCAAGATCTTCTCATTTTTATTGTTTTTAGGTACCTGAAACTTTTATGGGGTTTTATGATCAATTATGTCTATCTCCTCATGAATATTTTCTTTCTCAATAATGCCAATTTGATTATTTGCTCCTTTTCTTTTTCGAGGATTTTTGTCTTTTGAATTAGTTGGTCTTCCACGTTTCTAGCGTGTTATAGACTCATTTGCTATAATTTTAGTGGATTGTCATATTGGGACTTCAATCCGGGTTGGAGCATTTACAGCTGGTATATGAGATTTGGTTACTCCTTTTGAGTCAGTGAATGCATTTAATAACATATTTGTAATGTCTTGCAAATGAAGTATCTTTTGAACTTCTTATTCATATTGTTTTGTATGAGGATCAAAATTCAATAATGAAAATACATTTCATGTAATATCTTTATCCAACTATTTAATTTCTCTCCCTAATGCTGGAAACATAGTCTCATCAAAATGACAATCGGCAAATCGTGCTGTAAATGAATCACCTGTTAAGGGCTTAAGATATTTAATTATTAATGGGGACTCACACCCAATATATATTCCCAGTCTCTTTTGAGGACCCATCTTTGTACATTGTGATGGATAAATTGGAACATATATCGTACAACCAAATATTCTTAGATGAGAAATGTTTGGCTTATGACCAAAAACCAATTGTAATGGGGAGAATTTGTGATACGCTATTAGCCTAAAACGTATAAGTGTTGTTGCTTGTAAAACAACGTGCCCCCAAGTAAAGACATGAAGTTTTGTTCTCATGAGTAGTGGTCTTGCAATTGACTGGAGGCATTTAATAAGTGATTCAGCAAGACCATTCTGAGTATGAATATGGGCAACAAGATGTTCAACGTTTATCTCAAGTGACATGCAATAATCATTAAATGCATGTGATGTGAATTTACCAGCATTGTTAAGACGAACTGTCTTGATTATATAATCTGGAAATTTTGCTCATAATCTAATAATTTGAGCAAGTAATCTCGCAAAAGCCAGGTTGTGAGTTGATAATAAACAAACATATAACTATATTATAGATGCATCTATTAATACTATAAAATAGCTAAATGGTCCACATGGTAGGTGAATGGGCCCATAAATACCACCTTGAATACCTTTCAGAAATCTTGGGGATTCAGTCCCAACTTTAGCTGGTGATGGTCTAATGATCAATTTGCCTTGAGAACAAGCAGCACGCGAGAATTCCTTGAATTAAAAAATCTTCTGGTTCTTAAATGGATGATTATGTAAATTCTCGATAATTCTTCGTATCATTATTAATCTAGGATGACCTAACCGGTCATGCCAAATAATAAAATTAGTTGGTTTATTGAACTTCTGGTTCATTATTGCATTGACTTCGATTGTACCAAAACTTGTGTAGTACAAACCTAAAGATAAAACGAATAATTTTTCTAATATTTGTTTTCCAGTAGAGACATTTGATACGATGTAAAGATATTCTATATCATTGTCATTGACAGTCTCAATATGATACTTGTTAAGTCGTATGTCTTTGAAATTTAGTAGATTTCTCATTGATTTAGTAAAGAACAAAACATTATCAATAATAAATCTTGTTTCATTATGAAGCATTATATTAGCTTTTTTAGAGCCTTCAATCAAGTCTGTTGAACATGATATTGTATTTACTTTTGCTTTCATCATTTTTATATTTGAAAAATATGTTAGGTTTTGTTCCGGTGGCCTTTTTTTTTCATTCCTTCTTTTCTCTCACCTCCTCAATTCCAGATCCAACCCTTGCACATTTTTAAAGTAGCTATTCAATTTATTTTTCTTTTAGATTTGGTCATTGTTTTTTTTATTGCTATTTATTTTATTTTAAATTATCCATATAATTGGAATTTTCTTTCAATTTAATCCTCATTTGTTTTTTCACCTTTCAGATTTAGTCCTTATACCTTTTATTTTGATTTTTTTTTAATTATTCTCTTAATTAAATTATCTTTTCAATCGCATCCCTCAATATTTTATATCATTCTCTCAATTGATTTTTTTTTAATTGCATGCCTCATTATTTTAGTTTATTTGATTTTATGTCAGATTTGGTTATTATTCTCCTTTTTGCTATTTGTTTTATTTGTAATTCTTTTTTTGTTGGAAATTTATTTTTCGATTTCATCTCTTAATATTTCATTGATCAAGATTTTGTTAACCTTTTAGGTCACAGGTTTGAAAGATTAGGTTGAGTTGGCTTATATGTTTTTTTACAGGTGTTTTTTTATAGTTGATTTTTGTCGATACCATTCTTCTATAGGCTTATCATGGTCTCATGTGTCAGGCCACATGTTTTACATGTTAACTTAGCTTTGCCCAGAACAATATTATTTTTTTAAAATTTATTTGTTATTGTTGTTGCCTGATTTTTTTTTCATATTACCAAATTATTCAAGGTTTAACTAGATTATCAAATTTTTCTTATTTCTTTAAAAAGACAATCATTTCCTCAACATTTTTTTCGGATTGATAAAAATTTGGTATGGCTCGCGGCATTGCGCGAGCCACCAATCTAGTAAAAGACTAAAAGATGTTGGTTGCTGGCATTTTGTGACCAAATAAAAAAATAAAACTTTATAAAACTTGATCAAACGCACCAATATCTATTATAAGAATCTTGTTTTAGTAAATACTAGCCTTAGTGTTCGTGCTTTGCTGCGGGGTCAAACTATTTTTTTATACAAAAAATGATGTTCAAGTATTGAAATAGAGTAAAAAAGAACATTATAAACTGATCACGATAAATGTATAACAACACTAATTAGAGCTGAGCAATCATGGGACACTCCACCAAACATACAATTCATATTATATGAATCAAATAACCTGATAAAAAAAATGAGAATTATAAAGCCTTTTGAAAAAATATGTTAACTTTTTAAACCTGTGACCCGAGTCTTTAGACCCGAAACACTCAATCTAAAAAAACCATGTTGAGCAATTCCCAATAAATTAAATATTAAAGGATGAAATTGAAAAAAATTCAATCATACAAAATATTTTTTTTTAAATAACAATTCAAATAATAAGGATCAAAATCATTATTACTACTAATATTAATAAGTAATATCATTACTATTACCATTATCATTATTAACATTATTATTATTTCAATTATTATTAAAATCACAACTACTGCTACTACTACGACTATCATTATCACCATTATTATTATTATTTCAATCATTATTAAAAACACCACCACCACCACTATTAGTATCACCAAAATTATTACTATCATCAATATTATTATGGCAACTATTAATACTATCACTATTGTTATCACCATTATTATCACTATTAGTACTCCTACCATTACAACTACTATTATTCTTATTATCATTACTAAATTTTTTATTATTATTATTAGTACTCCTACCACAATTACCACCACTATTGCTACTACGACTGCTACTACTGCTACTACCACCACTACTGCTGCTATTGTTACTGCTACTGCTACTCATTAATAATATTATCATCATCATTATTATTATAATTACTAATTTGATTATTATTATTATTATTATTATTATTATTATTGTTATTGTTATTTCTATGATCATTATTATTATTATTATTATTTTGGTTATTTTGCTATTTATAAATATATTGAATCGGCCAAAATACCCTCAAACAAATCCATAATGCCTAAGACACCGTATGAAAAGACAAAAATATCATTGGTTTAAAGGCAAGTGAATCTTCATGTATACGAAAGATAAAAAAGTCACAACACTGTAATGATTAATAGAAAAATATGTGGGGCTACTTTGAATCATCATCCATTTTAGTATATTTGTTATTTTAATCCTTCTTTTGAACAAGTTTAGTTGAACTATATACTCGGTGGTGAATTATTCCATTAACAAATAATTTATCATCCTGAATTAATTAAGAAACATTGCGTCAAGTTAATTAATTATAATTGCTTAATATTGTGTGTGTGTGTATGTGTGTGTGTGTGTGTGAGAGAGAGAGAGAGAGAGAGAGAGAGAGAGAGAGAGAGCATTAAATCATGTATTGATTGCAACGATCATGAATGATTAAAGTCCTTTCATTTATTTTTTTTACACTAGAAGAAATCAATATCACTTGTTTTTTATTTTTAGATTTTTAGGAACCTAGCACATTTTTTTTTGTAAAATATTACAAGCTAAAAAATATTTAAAAATCTAGCACGCTTGATCGAATCGTAGATAGCATCCGCAACACACGTAGGTGTTATTTGCTATTCCACTTAGAGACACATCCTAAAACATTTTCTTCTACCATTAACTCTCTGCCCAAAAAAACCACAATTCACACAATCCAAATAACTGGTTTTCTAGCATCAAAACACAATTCACGTAAGCAGCACACGACATCTTCAATTATAAGTAACAAAATTAGATCGACGATTAACTTAATATAACATTTTATTAAAATTAAAATAATTATGCATCTAATCATAATTCTCATAACATATAATAAAATGTATATCTAATTATCACCTCAGCTCAATGAAGGGCTTAAAGCATTCAAGGAAGGGCTTGAAGCACTTGTGGACGGGTATAAAACATCAACCCCAACTAATCCAACTTAAGGACGAGTCTATAACATTTGTGTAGGTGTGAGGAGGACCAATATCACCCCAGCTTGTGGACGAACTTGGAACGCTCATGGATGGGTCTGGGATGCTTGTGGAGTGACCAACATCCCCAACACTCTTATGATAAGCAATCTCATCTTCCGCTAATGTCAATTTAAGACGCTCAATCTCCCAAACCTCTTAAAGTCCACAACGACATAAATCAAGTGAAGTGTTGGCTATAATACATTCCATCTTATCGACACCTTTACGAATAGTCGATCGATACCTTCACAGATAGATGTTGTTGCTTTTCGAGCCTTCTTGTACCAAGTAATGAATCTATATACATACATTAAAAACTAATAATTAGCCATCATCCATAATAACATTAACAATATTTAATAAATATTGTATGTAAAACATAATTTTCCAAAATATAGCCTGTAAGTATAAAATAGACCAACCTATTTTTAAAATATTTTTGTATTCACACTTAGAAAGCGGGGACCATGACAAGTGTTGCGTGCACATCAATTTTAAAAATAATTAGTTTTTGGTCACATGCTTTGCTTGTGAATTATCAAGTTTTGTTAAATATTATTATATTAGTGTTTTATATTCATTTATTATGTTAAAAAATATATAAAAATATAACATCTACAATTTAAAATATTTAAAGTTTTCTTTTTTTAAATTTTTTTTTTCTAATAGTTAAATACTATTATGAAATAATAAAAAGAACTTTTTCTTTAAAATTATAGAGGGATTGTAGAGCAAAACTGCAGTCTTGATTTTTCTTGTTTATTGAATCGGTTTTAAAATTAAAATAATCTATAAATTAAGAGAATAAGGAAAAAAAAAAGGCTTTTATATGGTATTTTGATGTACCTTAAAATCAAAGATTCTTCTATGGTGGAAGAACATCACATTACTGTAGTATTATCAATCTTGCATCCAAGCTATTATTTTTTAATCAATTTTACCATTAAACTATTTTTATTTCTCAATTAAGGACCTCCATTAGAATATTTAACAAAAAACGTTAAGTTTCTAACAAAATAATGCCATTTCTTAAAAAAGAAATTGTATAATTTGGATGAAAAGCCTTAAAATGGATGGAATTTCTTAATTAAAATTTGTTGACAGTTTAACATTAAAATGGAAAAAAAAACTTCTTTAGTGCTAACCTTGAGATTATCTTGGAAGGTGTTTTTAAGGTTTGTTTAAAAAAAAATATTTCAGGACTTGTAGAATTAGTTAATATATGTGCAAACTGACCCGAATATCTATACTAATAAAAAAAAATACATTAGACTCGTATTTTATAAATAAATAAATAAATATTCAGAGTGACAGCCTTGCTTGCATTGGCTTTTTTTTTTTTTTCTAATGTTTGAGAATATGAAAAAAAAAATTTAAATTTTTTTTATTTTAAAATAATTTTTTTATTTATAATATTAACAAATCATAATCATTTAAAAGTATTGAAAAAATAATTTTGTAAAAGTAATTATAAATTCAGAAGAAAAACAGGTTGTACCTGCGAAACGGCCACTCAAAATAAATACCATTCCAACTGGCCTTTCATTTTTATTTTTGTTAATAACAATCAAAGGCAGCAACACAGAATCGATCAATCAATCAATGGCTCTTACGCAGGTGTTGAGGCGCGTTCTTGGCTCCACCCCGATCTCTTCAGCGGCTAGGGCTTTCTCTTCTGCTCCGGCTCCCATCCCAGCAACTCTCTTTCCCGGTGACGGTATAGGCCCCGAGATCGCCGAGGCCGTCAAACAGGTCCCATTAAACACTGTTTTTTCTTTTTTTCTTTTTTCTCTTCTCTCTATTTCCATCTCTATGTATTGTTGCTTTGCTGCAATTCAATTGAAGTATTTTTTTTCTGTCAACGTTGATGGCAGTGAATTCTGTTTCCAATAAGTGATTTTTTTTTTTGTTTTTAAATAACTTGCTAAGGAGAAGCTTCTGTACCTCAATTAGGCAGGCTGCTGACACCGCTTTTTCGAAAATGTTTTATATATATTTTTAATTCTTTTTCGCTGTTTTCTGAACGGATGTCTTAGCCTCAATGATGTTTATAGAGAAAAGAAAGGGTTTTGTGTTGATCAGAATATAGGGCTAATAACAAAATCTTCATGTTTAGAAATTCTTAGTGGAGGATTAAGGGTTTAGGTATAAAACTCGATGTTTAAATGCTGTTTATAGAGTTTCAAATTCAAGATAAATGTTTCGGTTCTTGAAAATGCATGCGTGTTGTTATGTCTCTATTCCGCATTCTCCCTGCCCCGTATTTGTTCTGTTTATCAATTTTTTTTTTTTTTTTTTTTTTTTTTTTAGTATAGCTGTGAAAATTTATCTTCATTTCCACCACCACAGGTGTTTCAAGCAGCTGAGGTGCCAATTGAGTGGGAAGAGCACTATGTGGGCGATCAAATAGATCCAAGAACCCAGAGTTTTCTAACATGGGAGAGTTTGGAATCAGTAAGAAGAAACAAGGTGGGCTTGAAAGGGCCAATGGCCACGCCGATTGGAAAAGGCCATCGTTCCTTGAATCTTACCCTTAGGAAAGAGCTTAATCTGTATGCCAATGTTAGGCCTTGCTATAGTCTCCCTGGGTATAAAACTCGGTATGACAATGTTAATCTTATCACTATTCGTGAGAATACAGAAGGAGAATACAGTGGACTTGAACACCAAGTAAGTTTCTTTCAAGAATAGCTGATGTGTACTAACAAGTCTACAGGGTGTATAAAATTAATCAGATCGTTTTATTTAATTGTGGTGCTAGGTGGTTAGAGGTGTAGTTGAAAGTATCAAAATCATTACTCGTCAGGCAAGTTTGAGAGTGGCTGAATATGCTTTTCACTATGCAAAGATCCATGGACGAGAGAGAGTATCTGCTATACACAAAGCTAATATTATGCAGAAAACGGATGGTCTTTTTCTCAAGGTATTCCTGTTGTAACTTATGCTTACATCAGATGTTTCTTTATTGTTTTAGCCAAGAATCTTCATATTTAGTTGATTTAATTATCTGCAGTGCTGTCGTGAGGTTGCTGAGAAGTACCCTGAGATCACTTATGAGGAAGTTGTTATTGACAACTGCTGTATGATGGTATAATAAATTTCTTTCTTTGAGTATTTATAAATTGAGGGGGGTTTAAATTATGAAATCAATTTTTTCACCTATGTGCATTCCATGCTGTTAACACGTGGGTTCCTCTTCCTGCACTATCAATATTGTCAAGGATATGCTATTATCTTTCTGCTGAAGAATTTCCCTTGTTCAGCTTGTGAAGAATCCAGCACTTTTTGATGTGCTGGTGATGCCTAACCTCTATGGTGACATTATCAGTGACCTTTGTGCGGGGTTGATTGGTGGTTTGGGCTTAACACCAAGGTATTTAAATATCTTCATTCATCTCCAATATTATACATTCAGTTCTTCTGACAGGATTTGAATTCTTCTGCAGCTGCAATATTGGTGAGGGAGGAATCGCCCTGGCTGAAGCTGTGCATGGTTCTGCTCCTGACATTGCTGGGAAGGTTAGTGTTCATAGTTAATTTACATGTTTTCTTTGTTCTACCCAGAGTTTCACACTATACAGCCATGCAATGTGCTTTGATGCCTATCCATTTTATGTTGCACTACTTCAATTATTTGAATAGCTGGTCTCTCTAATTTGTTCTCTAATGCTCCTTTTTTTTTTCCCTCTGTTCTTGTCCCCTGACTTCTATATTTGTCACATACTAACCTCTTCTGTGGTTGAATGTACGCAGAATTTGGCAAATCCCACTGCTCTGCTGTTAAGTGCTGTCACAATGTTGCGCCATTTAGAGCTCTATGACAAGGCCGAGAGAATCCAGAATGCTATCCTTACCACAATTGCAGAGGGAAAATACCGAACTGCAGACCTCGGTGGTTCTTCATCGACTACTGATTTTACTAAGGCAATCTGCAGTCATCTTTAAGGATTCTTATGGCGGATTTTAGTCTTTCTTTGGTATCTCGAAATAGTTCTCTATGATGTCGCTTTTTGGGGCATTGTTTTTGTTCAGTGTTTTAAAAGGGATGAATAAGACCACATTATTTTGATGGGGTTGTATAGAAGCTCACGGAGTTGTTCTTCCAAACATCAAGGCCATATATAATTTCTCCTTTTTAGCAAATTTGTGTGTTCACTGCTCACCCCATGATGAACAAAATTATTAGAATGTCAAAACGCAAAAGGGCGCTATTATTCAACTGCTGCAAGTCTTTTGAGTTAATTGTCTTGTTATTATTCTTATTCTAAGAAAAAGAGATTATCACGATGAGCCCTTTTTTAACGTTTGTTTACGTTTGCATTCCATTTCCAAGACTTTCGAGCATGTCACTGTGACTAAGGTTGACAAATCACTCTGTTGGCTAATTTCTTCATAATGAGTTAATACAACTATTTTAATACCTCTCTAATTCTTGTCAAAATCGATTTTAGCCAAAGTCCCAACTCCAAAAGCATGCACAATCCATTTAATGGCATCTGATTAGCAAGAAATTCAGCCACCCATGTATTCATCGTCCTCAAAACATTCAGTCCAAGCATGAAACAGTCGAGTCGAATCCTATATATTCAGCAGATCTTGTGCAAAATGAGATGATTCAAAACGATACCGCTATGGGCATATGACAATCGAAAGCATCTTCCTTTTCCTTTTTTTGTTAAAAAAAAAACTGTTAATAACTATTTACATGCCCTTGATTTCTCCAATTTCTGTGCTGTGATTCAATTAGCGAGCGCCATACCCACTTTCCGACTGAAGAAAGTTATATGATAATGGCGTTCCATTGTAAGGAACAGGTAGGAATATGATCTAGAGGCTTGAAGGAGTGGAGCTGGGGTTCGGAACACACTTCCATTTTGAAAGCTTATTGGGAAACAGGTCATGGGACTGATACATGGTTTCGCATGACTAGCTGAGCGGTTCATCACCTTGACAGACAAAGCCACTAGCGGGCTGGTCATATATGGTCCAAGTCTTGAGGCAGGCATCTGAGAAGTTTGTGGGGTTTGTAGCTGGATAAACTTATTCGCATGAGATCCTGTAGCTGTAACAGAAACATGTCGAAAAAGCTGTCTAGAGTGGAAGATGTAACTTTTATTGAAAGGTTATGCCTGAAAAGAAGCAGCATGGCATAGATCCAAGCAGATGCCTAAGAATACATTCTGGGCACATATTTTGACATGTTCAAAAAAGAATAAGATTCCAGACATCCATGAACAACTTAACATCTCAAGATCAGTTTACATATTCCAGTGTATATGGCTGGTTAGCACAAACAAATACCATGAATCTCAACATCCAACCCCCATGAGATGCATTGAACGAAAAAATATAGAGAGAAGCACAATATCATTATCCATAACCCAAGAATTCCCTAGAAAATCACCTTGAGCTTCTTATGATAACGATAACAGGCAAGGGCACAGGGCACAATCATGTAAAATTACACTAAGAATGAATTGCCATGGAAGGCTCTAATATGGAACCAATACTTGCATGATTACTTCAAAGTATTCGGTAAAAATTACAAGAAATATTCCGAAAACATGATATCATCAATATTTTCCCCGAACTCAGCCTTGCATTCTGTCTAAATTTTCAATATTACCCTGTTGTCATCATTTTTTGTTGTTGCAAAATTTAGGAGAAAGTTTCAGAATTTGATACAATCCATAACCCCCCCCCCCCCCCCTCCCCCAAGATTATCCTTGCTTGCTTCTTTCTTTCTTTCTTTCTTTTTTTTTTTCCAATTTTTAGAAGACATGCGAACTACGCTGAGAGGGTGGGAATGGCGCTGAGAACAGGTAAATATCGGTAAAAAATGTGGTATGAAGCTAATGAAACATTTTTACACCTTTGCATCCCTCCCTCCTTTCATCCGTCCTATTAAACCTTGTCTAACTATATCAATCCTAGCATTGTAAAGTTATTCAAACAAAAAATGAATTACATTCAAACTTGCACTTGACATTAGTGTTTCATATATACAATCTCCAACTATCTAACTCAATAATCTAGTGAAATTAAAAACTATTTTAAGCACCTAACCACTTAAACTTTACAATTAAACTAGTTCTTTGATATTAGTGTCCGGTACAATATCCAATTATCTAATTCAATAATCTAATAAAATTAAAAATTTCAATCAAATATTAAATCCAAACAACACATTTCATAATTTAGTTGATGTTAGTGTTTATACCTTGTAGCCAATCAATTAGCTACATGTGACACTAACTTTATTCATGTAAAAACATGACATGTACACTGAGGTATAAGGGATGTTTGAAACTAATATGTAGGTGTTTGTCACATGACATGTACACTGAACTGGCCTGCATGAGGATTCCATAAGAAAAGATCACTCATATATATGAAAAGATTCACAAGATAGTTGTGTAAGTGATACTTAAAGATGAGATCATTAAGTTATTTTATATAAAAAATATTATGTTTTGATCCTGACTATATATTGTCCTAATTAAGGGTAATAAACAGACATATATTAGATTTAATATAAACTATATGAAGGTATCTGAATGATCAAGAGATGATTCATCACCCTAGGTTAATTATATAAAATGCTTCACATGCTCTAAAATAGTATTGATTGTGAAATCCTTGCGTAAGGTGGAATGAGATTTGAAAAGAGTTTCAAATTTTATTCAAAGAATTAATGACTATAGTGTTGAGAACAAACATGATTTGATAGAGCAGACACACTCCATGCTATAATATCTAAATCAAAATATTTTTTATGAAGAGATAATAATTATACTGTGAAACTACTTACTGCAAGATTCAGTTAAACAACTTATCACTTTTTAATATTTAGTGGATCATAACGTTGATAGACGATGCACTTGATCTTCAAATGTAGATCAATCAATTATTGAAGTGATAATAAATTAAATTTATTTAAGTTATTTAATCCTAGTTTGTTTAGGATTAAGATTTATATTTGTGTTAACTTATTAGGTATCTAATGGGTCACACACATTAACAACTATTGGTTAAGAACTAAATTGGGATAATTAATCAAGTGTGATTTGATTGTAAATATAATTTAGAAATTAAAAAGTAGAATGTAATTTATACAGAAAATTATAACTCTAGATCTAAAAAAATCCATCAAAAAACTCGATTGAATAAATTTATAAAAATTATGATTCATTTCCTTTTGCCTCAATCTCCGCCCCTTTGCCACCATACAAACCTAAGATGTTAGAATCGAGGATGTGTTGTCGGAGAAATCAAGGTATAATTTGAAGTGGTTGCATAAAGATCACGGGCTTGAGGAGTTTGAAGAAATGCCACTTTGATTTTATTGAAGTGAACTTCGTTTTATAAGCAAAGGAGATGTTTCACCATTGGCCCAGTCAACGTATACTTGTCATCTTTAAAAAAAAAAAAAAAAACTCTAATTTGAAAAACAATGCTTTATTTCTTCTTTTAAATCTTCTTTCATCAGGAATGTTTATTAAAATATGGTGATTGAGGTCAATGACGGGTTACAGAGAAAGACAAAAAGAGATGTTGATCTTGTTATCAATTCACTCATGAGAGCATCTACCTCACTCAAGTGTTAAAATTTACTCGGGTCTTGAATTTATTTTCTATTAGTTATGAATTCGAGTTCTTTCATGATTATTAAAGATTTATATAATTATTAATTTTAGAATTTATGGGATTAATCAAGATACATATAAGTTGGCTGAATATCTACATTAATATAAAAAAATTAGGGTTAAAAGGTACAATTGTGGAGAAATTGGATTTAGATTCAATTTAGAGCAATTTGTATATTTTGAATTGCTAGTTGGAGCTTGTTTACGAGACTAAAGTAATTGGAAGTCAAGACCTCATTACCAACAATGATAAGGATGATTTTGCTAAGCTGGACAGAAAGGGATTGCGATTTGAGGGTCGGGATCTTATAAAGTTAAAGTAGCATATAAAGTGTTTGTAGATATGCTATAATTACTGGATTACTATTTTTTATACAGTGATATTTTTATTATTTTATTTTTTAATTATTAAATAGAATATAATGATAATCTTATAAATAATTAAAATATTTTATTGATTTTTTTAATGTTTATATATTATAAATATATAAAGTTCAGTATATTTTATATAACTTTTAAAAATAACACTACTAGTAATGAAGAGAAAATAGCAAATAATAAAGAAAAAAACTTGGTAAGTGTAGCTCAACTGATCATGTTAGGGGTGAGTAAAAATATCGAAAAACCGATTAAACCGAGAAAACTGGAAAAAAAAAATAACCGAAAAACTGAACCGTGAAAAAAACTGATTAAAATTTTGAAAAAAATCGACCGGTTCAGTTTCGGTTTTATAAGCCTGAAACCGAAAAAACCGAACCGAACCGGAATCAAAAAAAAACCGAGCCAAACCGAGCAAAAACAGAGCCAAAACTGAAAAAACCGAGCTAAACCGCTTTGAACTGGTTTTTATCCTAAAAACCGAAACGAACAGAACCAAAACCGGTCGGTTTGAACCGGTTTCGGTTCGGTTTTGGTTTTTTTTTTTTAAAATTCGGTTTGATTATTTTTTTTTAATAAAAACCGAACACAACTGAAAATGATCACTTCTAGGTCAGGTTCTAGGTTTGCTCTCTAGAAGTTACTCGTTCTCACAAACCTTAGGAACACTATAGGTTTATATAGTTGTTAATTTCAGGGTACGTGAAATTAGTCGAAATGTACAGAAGTTGACCCGGACACCAACGTTAATAATAATAAAAAAACAGAAAATAGCAAGAAAAAAAGAAAAAAGAAGCAGCGTTTAGTCACCACTTCCATTTGCATCGCGTGAAAATGATGCCCTCCCTCCCCGTCTTTCTTAAACGAAAAAATATCTGAAAACCTAAAATCAAACCCAAAATTGCCACTATTTTCCAATCGAAATGACCGATCAGTCGTCTCGTCTGAGCATCACCAATCTCCGGACAGCTTCACAGCTAATCAAACAGACAGCCACAATCTTCTCATCCAATCTCTTCACCTTAATTTTCTTGTCTTTATTGCTCTTCTCTTTCCGTACATTCATCGAAAATGGGACCCACGTCCTCACTTCTTTCATCGACCGCGACCCTTCTCTCAAATCCCTCCTTTCCCGTCTCGACCTTGCCGGCCAACCCCACCCCTCCCACCCCCACCACCGCATTCACAC
Organism: Populus trichocarpa; assembly: GCF_000002775.5. Taxonomy (NCBI): domain Eukaryota; kingdom Viridiplantae; phylum Streptophyta; class Magnoliopsida; order Malpighiales; family Salicaceae; genus Populus; species Populus trichocarpa. The sequence goes on along the minus strand of NC_037290.2, from coordinate 10,162,961 downwards.
TCGCCTCCCTCGCCGTCGCCGCCCATTCCTGCACCTCACCCGTGTTGGTACCCTAGATGATGATTTCTTTTCTGCTGATGACGAAGCTGATTCCTCCCTCTTCCCAAAGTTCCCTCCCAATGGCAGTTTCGTGATTCTCCACAACTTCGACCCCAAATTTGGTTTCTCCGATCTCGTCATCGATAATGGGATTAAAGTCCCAGAAATTGTCAGGTCCGGCATTCAGTTCAAGGCTGCGGAAGAAAATCATTCATTTCTTGATAGTAAAAACAATAATAACGAGATTGAAAGCAGCAGCGAGGATTTTAATAATAATGAGAGTGGAAAAGAAGGGGAGGATAAGATTTTGGATTTGCAATTTTTAGTGAAGGGATTGGAATTGGGGAGACGCGACACAGCTGCCTTGTTTTTTCTTGTAAGTTTTCTATCTGCTGCTTATGGTTGGGTTATTTTGGGATTTACAGCAATATATTCGTGGATTTTGGGGGTTGTTTTTATTGTTGTTGTTAATGATTTGTTAGGAAGGTATGGTTCCTTTATTGGTGTTGTTTGGAATGGGTCTAGATTAGGGAGTAAGAGATTAGCTGGGTTTATTTTGATGAGGTGGGCTGTGAGGGATGCTTTGACTCAGTTGGTGGGTTTGTGGTTTTTTGGTGAAATTGAAGATCAGTATTCGTTTTTTAAGCTTTTCGTGAGGTTGAAATTGATGCCCTTTTCTGTTATGTTTCCATGGATTAATGGGTTTGACAAGGAGATTTCGGGGTTTTTTGTTACTTGGATGTTGGTGGATGTGGTTGTGGGGTTTATATTTGCTGTGGATGCTTGGGTTACTGTTGTGGATACAAGGAGGACTGGGAGAGAGATTTTGAAAGAAGGTTGTTATTTGATATCCACTATGTTTCATCAGGCAGTACAGCTTAAATGTTATGAAGAAATACTTTGTGGGTCAGCTGCAAGATGGGTTTTTGCTCGGGTTTTTGGGAAGTTTTTCGCCATTCTTTTGCAGTCAGCTTTTGAGGTTTACTTTATGGTGGCTTGGCTGATTTTTTACTTTGTGGCGAGGTGTAAAGAAGCTGATTCTGATGGAAGGAGGTTTGGGAGGAGAGAATTGGAGGTGTTGATTGATGGCCTAAGATGATATGCAGTGGTGATGAAACTGCTGCTCTTCCACTTGCAGGCTGCTTCAACTACAATGCTGAAATAGCGGGTCTGGTAATCTGTCAGTGCGCTTTGTGTGTGCCTGTTTCTTGAATTCCTAGTGAGTCAGCACTGCCACTGGTTGCTGTAGCCATCAGCAATGTTGTATGTATTTTTATCATGAGGCAATATACTGCTTGTGTATAAATCCACGAGTGCGTCATGTGTATATTTGTTGCAACCATTTTTCTAAATGCCTATCAATTCTGTTGCTGCTGTTGATCATGAAATGAATGAAGGTATTTATTTACATCATCCTGAGTATTTTTTATACTACTTAACTTCTAAGCAAGGACAGTGGAGTTCAGTTTTGTCGTGCATTTCATGACTTTTTCTTGATGCACCTTACTGCTTCTTAGAAGAAACAATCTTGGCCATGTTATTTTGGAATAAATTATCTGAATCAGAAACAATTTGAAAGAAACTTTATCACTTACTATAAGGCCCTGTTTAGTAATACGGAAAAGGCTTTATGTGTTGCCGTCTCATACTCTTGTTAACATTTTGGTAGACCTAAAAACAACATTAGGTATTTCAAAAGGTTGTTATCTCTGGTAGTGTTTGGATGCTGTCCCATTTAACTCCTGTCCTTGGACACAATCTAAACTCCACCCTTAAGTCTACATATTCCTATGTTGCTGAGCTAATACGAAGAGTTCCTTGAGGGAAAATAGATTGCATCTAAAATATTTAAAATTTATCATGACATTTGTCATAAAGCTACGGTGAAATTACTTTGTTTCAGATTTGTTTTCATTCTGCTTTCTATATTGTTTCTCTGTATACATATAGTGTTCATACATGTGTTAGACAAGGTGCTTGTATGTACTTGATTTGATTTATCTTAGATTCTCAATTCTAAGAATTATTTTGCATAGATGCTACCAAGTCAAGTGTGTTTAGAAGTCAAAAAGTTATTGATAAAGGATACTTGATTACCCATGCTGGGGTAAGAGAACTGATGGAGATATTCTCTTAGTTTCCTTGTTTACTTTGTCACTTCTATACAAATGGAATCATTAGTTTTATGGACAGTGATTCTGGTTTGAGAAAGTCTGATGTATTTGGCTTGCAATTTTAGATATATGAGATTTTAGATGAAGTTGCTGTTTTCAGTTCTTCAGCTGCTTTCTCTGTTTTTAGTGGTGTATCTAGAGACATCGAGTTTATATCAGGGACAAATCCAGGGGCACCCCCTAAATTCGTCCTTGGCTAATACATGTGTTTGAATACGTAATATTACATGTTCAGTTTGGTTCTAGATTTTATATTTTAGTAATTATTTTAAAGAGATGCTTATATTTTGAGAGTGTTTAAGCTGAGAAGTGTAGTGATGGATTCTTAGATTACCTATTTACTTTATGACATATTTTAACAATGGTGAGGATATTAGAATGTGGACAGTGCTTCAGATTTGAGGCATTCATCTTCTGGTGAGGAAAAAAAAACACTCTTGGGGTTATTGCCAGTATAGACTCTCATTTCAACTTCTGGATTATATAAACTTATTTCTCACCCTTTTTCTCTGTGATTTATGAGTTTAGTTTTGCATTGAATGTGGGAGTTTCTTTGATGAATCTTGCTTTGTATTAGGACCAGCAATTTTGGTTGTCACCCGTGCAGTGGATTAATTATCTGAATGAGAAACAAATTACTTAAGTCATGCAGCAAGGCCTTGCTCGGTCACTGCATCAATCCCTTGTTAATTGTTTTGGTTTACGTTCAAGAAAAGGAGAGTTTTACCATTTTAAAAGGCTGTGCAATGCAGTCATTCCTTACCATTGAGTTCTTTAAAAAAAAAAAATATTGATTCCATGTTTGAATTAAACTTCATCAAGGAAATTCATGAAAGAGCTATAATCAAGGGGAGATTACGGTGAGGTTACTGTTTCTATTATTTATCAATCTGCTTTATTAGCATTTAGTGTGCATACAAAGTGAACGTTCTTCTATGTTATTACAAGAGGTGCAATTTTAGCTTTTCTGTTTAAGAGATATGATGCGGGAGAGAGATTTGAGAAGTGGAGAAAACAAAAGAAGAGAGAAAAGCCGGGGAAGAAGCTGAAGAAGAGAGAAAAAATCTGCAACTCTGAAACTTTTATTAATTCATCATCTTTTTATATTGTTAGAAAAGTAGATATAAATAGCAAAATCTTAATCACAACCATGTCCAAAAGAATAACATAAATTAAGTTCAATAATAAACCCAAATAAAATCCAATAACACAAAGTTTGGGCTATTCTTTGTCATTTTTAACTAGTCATTTTTAACTATACACGTGTTAATCATTTTCCAGGTTTATTGTCCCCGCAACTCTTTAGGGATTAGAAAAACTCGATCTTATTAAATATTATCATAACCTAATTTTGGGTTCCTTAAAATTCTTTTATAAAAAAATATATTTTCCTTTTCTATTTTATTATTATTTGAAAATCCAATTAAAAATTCAAAAAAATATTTTCAAATCATAAATAGATGAGCTTTTGAGTTACAAATAGGGCAAAACATTATATGAACATTCAGATGAAGATATTGTTAACAAATTAGACTGAAGAAGGACTTATTTGAAATGAAGTTTAAGGTTGAAATCCAACTTGACCAAAATTGAAAGAATTAATTAAGTTTAAAGGCTTAATTAAATTTCTAGTGAGTTTAATTAACTTAATTAAAGACTTAATTGAAGAAAAAATTAAGTTTGAAAGCCAATTTGGCCATAATTAAAAGAATTAATTATGTTCAAGGACTTAATTAAACTTCTAATGAATTTTGTTTATTCAATTAAGGACTCAATTGAAAAACAATTAAGTTTGAAGGTCTAATTCAGATTAATTCATAAAAATTGGAAGACTAGAGACGTAATTGAACTTTAAAAAAGCCTAAATTTGTGCAATCATGGGATTAATTGAAACAAATTTGATGTTTTGAAGGTTAATTAAAGGCCAAATTAAAGAATCCTAAAATCAAAGACCATGATGAAAAAGGCGCGAGAATTTAGGGATTAAAAGTGATCAAATCGGGGGGTCAATTTGAGACAAATTAAAAGTTTGATGATTAATAAGGGTTAAATTTCATAATCTAGAAACTAAGGACTAATTTGTAAAAGGCACGAAAATTAAAGGATTCTAATCAATGTTTCCAAGGATGCAATTGCAAGAATTAATAATTTTTTGGGCTAATTGAGGATGCATACACTGAAATTAAAAATTCAGGGACTAGATTGAAAAATCTCAAAACCCCCAATTAAAAACCCTAATTTTTAGGGTTTAGCATAGACGACATGTCACTTAGACTTTAATGAAAAGAAAGAGTGACACGTTGTTCGATCATTTTTCTTCTTCTTCATCAACCTAGATGGCTAATAGTGAGGTCACCTTTAGACAAATGAATGTAGCATCTCTAATCACCTCAAGAGCTCTAATCAGGACCAATAGATTGAGAAACACTTCATTTACAAAGATCAAACATTCTCATCAAACGTTTACACCTTAAGAGCTCTAATCGGCACCAATATATTGAGAAACACTTCATTTACAAAAATCAAACATTCTCATCAAACGTTTACACCTCATTTGGCTCAAAGAACTTGGCAACATCTTGTTTCCAGTTAGTCTCCCCTATATTGACAGATGCAAGCTGATTGGGAACCAATCTTCCAATCAATAAATGTAGAGCTACAGATCTTCAAATCAAGTGTAGTTTGATTCCAATGATATATTTACTCCCTACCTACATGATTCAGGTCTATGAATGATGTATTGACACCCAAAACTTCACAATGGTTCCTCCAAAGTGCCTTACCTAGTCAACTATGACTAAAACAGAGAATCACCCATAAATGAGCTAACTTCAAGGTTGCTTTCTCTTATTAGGATTCAACTCACAAAGTGACAAAATAATTCAGACCGCAACTTTAGGGGAAAGGTTATAGAAGAAAGAGAGAAGAAGAATCTTTTATAACCACCTACCTTTTGCAAAACCATCATGGTTTTGTAAGCTCCTGGTTTTTCTTTGCTTATAAAGGAGAGTGTTTCTGAGAAGGAAAGAAAGGTCCAGAAGAGAAACCACAAAGAAAATCGAGAGAGAAATTATTGAGTGGATTGAGAGAAAAAACCAAAAAAATAGTGTGCAAAGTTTGGAAGAGAAAAGATAAAAGAAGAAGGGCATATAAACCAGGGATTTGGAGCTAAAAAAGAGAGGAAATAGATAATAAAACTCGGAAACAAAAGGTTGCATTATTGTAGTAGGTATATCCTAACTTTAATAAGAGAGTGTAGCCTAATGGGCATACCCCTCTTTTAATCTTATTTAATCTTTTTTTTTATTGTTGGTTCTTTATATTGTTGGTTTTAGCTTATCAATCACATCATTATGTGACTCATAGATTAATTAGATGACAATTCTTTGTCTAAACATATCATATATATCTCGTCTAACTGCCTCTAATCTTATATATATGATTATAAGTAACCCATCCTTCATATAAATTAGTTAAGAAGGATCCAGTTTTATAGCATTAAACATATTTGATTAATGGTAATATTGAGTAGCTTAACAAGTTATCCATGAATAGAACTCTGGTTTTATGCATATAAATTGGAAGGAAACAAATCATGTTCTCAATATACACTTAATAAATTAATGAGAGGTTTATTGTTTTAATTAAGTCTCATTCCATGGTATTAATGATCATACATAACAATTATATATAAACATACACTCATATCATGTGATTCTAGTTGGATTATTATGGACATAACTAAACTAATTTTTTTAAGCCATTTAAGATGGTCAAAACGTAGGTAGTTGCTATAAATTTTCATAAGTCCTTTACAAGCACCATAATTATAGTCTTTTTCACCATTCTTTCTTTGTTTTGGATTAAAAAAATAATTTTTCCTATCTAAATTACTATAATTGAATAAACATTTACATAATTGAATAAAAAACATAGAGTTACATTTAAGGGGAATTAAATGAGAAAAGAATTTTACAACCACAGAAGAAAAATAGAAAAAAAACAGGACACGTAGGTCCTAATTAATATTACAACCATTTAACCATAAAAAAACACATCACATTGGTCTTTAAATGTCCATAATCATCAATCATGTATAATAACACATTAATATGCATAAATAAATATATTGCATGCATCAATTATAATTATTGACTATACGTGCAATTTTTAAAATTATATTTATAACATTTAGAAATATTAAATCAAATCCAATTTGATAATTTCCCCAACTTAATAAATTTTATTTGATATATTTTCTTGAAAAACAATTTTTCAAATTTTAATAAGAAAATTAACCATATAAATTTTTTATTAACATCCTAAACTATTTTAGGAACAATTAAATATAATTTTTTTGATTTAAAAACTCTCTTTATTTAGGAAAAACTATTTTTCTAAAATATTTTAATTAAAAAATTTAACTAAATCCTAATCTAATTAGAATAACACAAAAAAAAACAATGAATTAAACACTTTAATTCAATCCAAATCCAATTAAGAAAAATTAATTATTAGTTTAATTTGGGTTTCAATTTTAAGATATAAAATCAACATTTTATATGTGTGGAGGATAGAATCGTAATTCTGCCTAAATACATTAACTTATAATTACATATAAGATATAAGGGTAAAATGGTAATTTTAGACCCCAAAACCCTAGTGTAATTAGATATAAGGTATAGAGATAAAATTGTAATTACACTTAACGATGTTAGTGTCGTCGTTGATAATTATAGCAAGCCACCCAAAAGTTTTTGAAGAAAATCTCTGGCTAAATCTGTAGATTCAAAAAATCTAGCCAAATATGGCCAAAATAGGTGTCATTTAAAAAAAAAAAAAAACATGAGAGAAAAAAATAATTTTTGGGGAAAATAATTTTGCACATAAATTTAATGCGTAATTAACGTCAATGTTAATTAAAACATGCAATCAACAACTCTAATTGTTTAACGATGGCTTTGATACCACTTTTTAGGTTTTCTGAAGCATATATACATAGTGAAAATGATAAATTTAATTTTTCTCAGGAGTTTCAAGGATCTAGTTAGATAAATCTAAGGTTGTTTAGAGTTTATACAAAGATTACCTACAGATCAGATGTTCTTTTTGACTTTGAATAATTGCTTCAAAGTTGGGTTATCGCAAACCATAAGTCATCCAAATGTCCATCTTCTAACGATAATCCACACGAACCACTAGTGCAAAATCTCGTAAACCCTTTTAAGTGAGAAAGATTATTATATCTTTAAGTACTAACTCTTTTCTTTTGTGTTTTTCATGTGTTATGTAAATTACACTTGATTAATCATCCCATTTTAATTTTTGACCAATGGCTCTTATGTGTGTGACCCATTAAGTTTTCTAATAAGTTGGTTCAAATATAAATTGTAATCCTAAATAAAATAGGATTATATAAATTGATTTATTATCAATTCAATAATTGATTGATTTATATTGAAGATCAAGTACAATGTCTAGTAACCTGTCATGATTCCCCAAATACTAAGAAAGTCAAAAGTGGTTTGACTTAACTTTTCAGTGATTACTTTCTTAATATAATTATTATTCATTCATCAATAATATTATGGTTTAGACATTATAGCATAGAGTGTGTCTACTTTGTCAAACCATGTTTGTTCTCAATATCATAGTCATTGATTCTTTTGAAATCTCATTTCATCTTGCACAATGATTTACAATCAATATTATTTGAGAACATATAAAATATTTTCTCTAATTCACCTAAGGTCATGAATTCTCTTTTGATTACTCAAATACCTTCATATGGTTTATGTTATACTCAATATATGTTCATTTGCTACCCTTGATTAGGACAACATGTAGCAGAATTAAAGCATAAAATTATTTATATAAGTTAACTTAGTGATTTCAATTCTAACGATCAGTTACATAACTGTCAGGTGAGTCTTTCTATAGACACAGGTAACCTCTCCATATGGAATTCTCGTGTGGGTTAATTTAGTGTACATATCATTGGACAGGCACCTACATATTAGTTCCGGGTATCCCTCGTACCTTAGCTTATGAGAAAAATTGTTTTCTGTCATAAATGATAGAATATATTATGTATCAGTTTCAACAGCTCTAATTAATGTTCGGTCTTAATAGAGTATTGGCCAAGAATATTTAGGAACAATGCTTTGATGCAATAGGAATCTCATATCCCTCGTACCTTAGCTTATGAGAAAAATTGTTTTCTGTCATAAATGATAGAATATATTATGTATCAGTCTCAACAACTCTAATTAATGTTTGGTCTTAATAGAGTATTGGCCAAGAATATTTAGGAACAATGCTTTGATGCAATAGGAATCTCATAATTATAACATCTTTATAATTTCTTTTGCAAAATATTTTTGTCTCAAGAACTTTATCTTTACTCTAAATTCATTAATCAAACATTAAATTCATTAATTAAATATTAAATGAATATTAAAGATAAATAAATTATTTATTAAAAATTAAATATATTTACATAAACAAAATCAATATCACGTGTAACCAATTGATTGGCTACAAGATATATACATTAACATTTCATGGAAAATTTTATGATGCTCAAGCTGTAACTATTGGCGTCTTATTAGTTACATAATGTGATCCACTTTGAAAGAAGAGACACACAAGTGTGAGAAGGAGTAAAATTCATTACCTATAAAAAATAATAAGAATATCTCAACTAATTTTTCTCTTTTCTACTTGTATCTATTTATTTTTATAAAATAAATTATATTAGGTAACTAATAGAATATTATTAGTTAAAACTATAGCATCACAAAATTTCTCACACTTCATGGTGAAGTGTTGAGAAATTCTTACATGGGATTTTGGAAATGGCTTCTGTTGAACCTTTGTATTTCAGGAGCAAAAGTCTATATTTATTCATCATCATTGTGACTATATATATAGCCATACAGAGAGCAACAGAAATAACAGAATAACAAAATATGGAAGGAGTAGTTTAATCCCTGATTTCTAGGAACCGTTATTAACAGACTAACAGAATAGAAAACAGAAATGCTGAGTCACCACCTAAGCTTTAGCAACATTCCCTCTCTTAAACTGAAGATATTGTATTCAGTTTACTTATGGATCTTCACAGACACCCATCAACATACGCAGCTTCTCAAAAACAACTCGTGGCAATGGTTTGGTCATGATATCAGCTAATTGTTCTTGAGAGCGACAGTGCAGTAGTGTTACTACTCCATCCCGAGTTAAATCATGAAGGAAGTGGAAACGAACATCAATATGTTTGCTTCTACCATGCATGATCGGATTTTTAGAGAGTTTAATAGTAGAACTATTATCACAGTATATTATCGTAGTTTCAGCTGAGGCATGATCAAGGTTTTCCAACATTCTTCTCAACCACACAGCCTGACAGGCACAGGAAGCAGCAACAATGAACTCAGCTTCAGTAGTGGAGAGTGTGACGACAGCTTGCTTCTTTGAAGACCAAGATACAGCTCTAGAACTTAGCACAAATAAGAAACCCGATGTACTTTTCCTATCCTCTAAATCTCCTGCATAATCATTGTTGGTGTAGGCAAGAAGCTCTGTATTGCCACTTTGTTTATAAAAGATGCCATATGAAAGTGTCCCCTTGATATAACGGAGTACTCTCTTAACAACTTGAAGGTGGAGTTCTGTAAGATGTGCCAAATATCTACTAAGCAAATTTACAACAAACATAATGTCAGGTCTGGTGGATGTCAAATACATCAGAGTGCCTACCATTTGCATGTACTGGGTGCTGTTGATTGCCATGCCAGCAGAGTCTGTAACTAGCTTAAATCCTGGAACTACAAGATTATATACAACATTGCACCCAACCATATTAAAGCGTTCCAACACCTCCTAAGCGTATTTCCTTTGGCAAATGAAAATACCATCAGCTCGTTGTAGCACTTCTAAACCAAGAAAATACAGCATTTTGCCCAGACCGTCATATCAAATTCCTTCATCATGGAATGTTTGAAAAAGCTGAACAATGTTTCATCATTTCCAGTAAAGATGAGATCATCTATATAAAGACACACAAGTAATAAAGAGGTACCATGTGCAGATTTCTTGATGAACAAAGTATGTTCATAAGGACATTTCTCAAATCCTTCCTTCAGGAAATAGGCTTCAATGTGGTTGTACTATGCCCGTGGAGCTTGTTTCAAACCGTATAAAGCTCTTCATAAGTGATACACTTTCTTTTCTTCTCCTTTGACTATATAATCAAAAGGTTGTTCAGCATACACCTCCTCATTCAACTCACCATGAAGAAAAGCAGACTTGACATCTAACTGGAACAGAGACCACCCTTTTTGAGCAGCTAGAGCAAGCACCAGCCGTATAGTGTCCATGCGAACCACAGGAGCAAATACCTTCATGTAATCCACCCCATGTGTTGCGTGTATCCTTTGGCAACAAGACGAGCTTTGTATTTATCGACTTCTCCATGTTCATTTAGCTTAATTTTATATATCCATTTCACACCAACTATTGTTGCACCATGAGGAAGATCTGTGAGGTCCATGTATTGTTTTTCTTAATGGTTGCAATTTCAGTCTCCATTGCACATCTCCATTTGTAACTGCGAGCTGCATCTTCATATGATAAAGGATCTGCATCAATAAATAGAGCAAAACTACCTTGATGATCCTCATTAGAGAAACCTTCCCCACTGTCATAGTCCCATAGCCATACTGGTGGTTGTCGAGAACGCCTCTCAACAGAGCTGGGAAGGTGATCAGTCTCAGCAGTTGTATGTGCATTAATTGTTTGATGGTGCTCTAAATCTCCCTCTGGAATGCCAACATGATGATCAATATTAGTGGATCCACTGGTATGATCTTCGACATGACCAGTCCCACCCAAATTATTGTTGTTTATAGTTTCATTTTGGACACTATTAGTGTTGTTGTCTTCATCTATATCTCATACACTCAAGAGATGCATGAATGGCCGCAGCACTCAAGGGCCAACTATCCTCTTCTTTAAATATAACATCACGACTGATGATTATTTTTTAAGAAAGGGGATCATATAAGCGATAAGCCTTAGACTCCTTGTTAATTCCCAGCAGAACACATTTCAAGCTTTTACTATCCAACTTTGTACGTTTGTTATCTGGGACATGAGCATAAGAGACACACCCAAATACTCGAAAATGAGCAACATATGGTTTAGTGCCACTACATGCCTCCTCTAGTGTCTTAATGTGTACTGCAAGTGTGGGACTTCTGTTAAGAATATGTACTACCCAGTTGACAGCCTCGGGCCAGAAGGTTTTAGGAACCTGCCTACTGGTGAGCAGGCTGCGAACCATGTTCATAATTGTGCGATTTTTCCTCTCTGCCACGCCATTTTGCTGGGGAGTGTAGGTTGCAGTAAGTTGACAATAGATACCATTGGTTGCACAAAACTCAAAAAATTCATTTGATGTGAATTCCCCGCCTCTGTCAGTACGCAATCCCCTGATACTAGTGCCGATTTCTTTCTCAATCTTTATTTTGAAGAGTTGAAACCGTTTGAAGGCAGCTGACTTGTCTATCAAGAAAAGGACCTAAAGTTTCCTGCTAAAGTCATCAATAAAGGTTAAAAGATATCATTGGTGACTGTTGGAGATAGGAGAAATTGGTCCACATATGTCCGTATTGAGAAGTTGAAGTGGTTGTGATGCTCGCCACATACTTTCTCGTGGAAATGAGTTTCTGTGTTGTTTGCCCAGTACACAGTCTTCGCATAGTAGACTGGAATATTTCAGCTGTTGCAACCCATGAACCACTGCTTTTGTTGTAGAGTTTGTAGACCACCAAAACTCAAGTGACCATACCAACAATGCTAGAGATAATCCAAATTCTGTGTTGGAGTTAGAAAACAGTTCTAATCATGAAGTTGGATCTTGCTAAGAAGAATAAACCCTATTAAGAGTCATAGTTGTTTCGATATTGAGCCCTCTCTCAGGATGATACACTTTACACTTATTATATTGAAATAGAATGGCCAAAACTTTTTCCTGCAATTGGCCAATGCTTAATAGATTGTTTTTCAAATCAGGAATATAAAATACCTCTGAAATGACTTGTGGAATATTATTGATTTGAAGATGAATACGGCCCTTTCCCATTACATCAATATTGGAGTTGTCACCGAGTTTGACTGACTTGTGAAAGCTCTCATCCAGTTTTGAAAAAAAATCTTTGTGTCCGGACATGTGATTACTGCATCCCGAATCTAGAAACCATGATGTCTCATCAGGTGCTTTCTCAACATGAGCCATTAGAAGTAACTCCATTGTGCATTCATCCATTTCAACAGGATCAGGTTCTGTGTATTCATCTACTTTAAGAGAGTCAGGTTCTGAAAAAAGATTCTTTTAATTCCATCTTCTCTGTATTATCAATGATTAGTACTTAAAAGTGCATTTTTATCAAGGTTTTATATCATCATTTTGCACTTGAAGTATCAATAACTCCTTAACTAAAGCATGTTTTATAATAACATATCTAATAATATAAGATACCTTTAATTTATGGTAAATGTTCATCTTAAATGCAGGCCTATCACATAAATGAAAGAATTGATTGATGAGTTGAAGTACTGCAATTGAAAGGACAAAGAGATGGGCAAACTTAGAAAAAAGATGATTGGTGTAGTCCAAACTTGAACAATGTTCGGTAATCGGGTGATATCTGGAGCTGCCGATCTTGGATTTAGGTCCATTTTATATGGATGGAAAGATAAGACATAGCCCTACAACTTTCATGTGGAGCCCAAGATTTAAAAAGGCCGTTTTCAAGTCCAAATTGCAGCAACAACAAAGAAGTCCGAATCTGTCCTGCAGCCCAGACACTGTTTAGTGTTCAGCCCATATCTCAAGTTCTAGAAGTCCAAATGATCTCAAATTTTTACCCTGGAAAGATGAGACAATTCTCTAGAACTTTCATGATTTAAGTTTGTTCAAATTATGACGTCATCAATGACGTTTTTGGCAGACAAGAAGATAAGGATTGTCACCAAGTCAAGATTTGGCCACCCACTCATCAATTAGTCAACAAATCAATAGTTCCGAATTTTGGCCTATAAAAGGAGGCATTTGCCATGTATTTAGGCATCTTGGTGTTCAGATCAAGATCATGCTCTTGCTTTCTCTCTTTATATTTTGTAATGCTTAAGTTTTGCTTATATTAATTTCTTGCTTATGCTTTTCATTTCCTTTCCTTGTTTCTTTATGTTTCTTTCCTTCATTATGTGTTGCTAAGTTAATTATGTCAAGGTGAAAAGGGTACACTAATGGTGTAAGAATAAGTATAATATAAACTTAATATGGACCTTAATATTGGATACTAACATGCTTTATATTTGTTATCTTATTCACTTTTAATACTTTGCTTGTTAAATGGTTAATCTAGATTTATGTTGTATAACACTTGGTACAACAAATACTTGGCACTTTCATAGCCCATACTGTATGGTATAACCGACACCTGAGCTATGAAAGGAACTTGATTTGTTGTTAACATAAGTTATAATCATGAATGCCTGACAACATTTACAAGTATTAGCATTATTCGAATAAGATAACTAATGTAATCATGTTAACAATTTATAATCTGATTGGAACCTCCTTTGTGTGTGGTTTCCAATTGAATAATAAGAGTTTATACTATACTTGTTTGAAATACCATTAGTGGATCCTCTAACCTTGACATTTGTTGTTATCATTGTTTAATCCTTACGTTAATCTTCCATCTCAAAGTTCTCATCAACTTCTTCCTCTTCTTCTTCACTATTATTATTATTGTTGTTATTGTTGTTGTTGTATTATTGTTATCTATAATTTATACAATTAACCTCCCTGTGGTTCGACCCCGGTCTTACCGGGTTATTTATTACTTCGACACTCCTGCACTTGGGAGAAGACATCAATCTTTTGATCGTGTCAATCAACATATGCCATGAGTAACAACGGTTCATTGGTTTCAACATAATAAGCTTGTGATTGTGATTCCCTTTCTTTGCTCTGCTTTGGACATTGATACTGGAAATGACCAAGGTCATGACAATAAAAACATTCAACAAGGGATTTGTCAAAGCCTTGCCTCCCACGACCACGTCCCCTTCCACGAAAAGTGTTGCTGCTACGACCGAATTTGCTACCATTGTTTTTATGAGTAATCTTCAATGCTTGCTCTTCCAAAGCATGACTGTGCATGCGCTGCTCATGAACCAACAGACTACTTTGTAGTTCATCAATGGACATGGTGTCCAAGTCTTTGGACTCCTTAATGGAGCAAACAACATAATCAATTTTTGAAGTCATAGAACGCAGGATCTTTTCAATAACAGTGACATCATTCAATATTTCACCAAGAAACCTCAGTTTATTAGTGATAGTGAGAGTGTGTGTAAAGTAATCAGAGACGGTCTTACCGTCCTTCATGTGGAGGATTTCAAAATCCTTGCAAAAAGCCTGCAGCTGCGCACGTTTGACCCTTGCATTTCCTTGAAATGTTTTTTTTCATAGAATCCCAGATTCCCTTTGAAGTTTCTTTATCCAAGATAGTCTCAAGAATTGAACGATCAATTGCTTGAAAGAGGTAATTCTTAGCTCGCAAATCTTTCAATCTTTGATCTGCTATAGCCTTCTGTTGTTCATCCGAGAGATCAGTATCATTTGTTGCAGCAGAAAAACCAGTTTCAACTACTTGCCAATATTCCTTGGAGCGAAGGAAATTTTCCATCACCATGCTCCAATTATTGCAGTGCCTTACAAATCGAGGAATTGCTGGCTGAACAAAACTGCCCTCACTTGTCATCTTTAACTGCGGCTACAAGATGAGAAAGAAAATAATAAAGCTCTGATACCAAATGTTGAACCTTTATATTTCAGGAGTAAAAGTCTCTATTTATTCATCATCATTGTGACTATATATATAGATATAAAGAGAGCAACAGAAACAATAGAATAACAGAATATGAAAGGAGTAATTTAATTTCTAATTTTTAAAAATCATTATTAACATACTAACAGAATACAAAATAGAAACACTGAGTCACCACTTAACCTTTAGCAACAGCTTTTTCCATTCATTTCTTTTGATTCCTAGCTTTGTCCTTCACCTATGCCCTCACATCGGGGATATCACTTCAAGATTTCTGAGTGTTAAATGAAAACAGTAATGGTACGTACAAGTTGTTTAAAATGTACAAAAGTTTATAGTTCTTTAAGCATTTGAAGGGCATGGTAATCACGCTAATGGCAAGTCTTTGATCTTCCCATCACAAATTAGCTAACCTGTAATTAACTTTTGGTTCTTTATTAATTTTTAAGCATTTGGTTCTTTATAATTCTTTAAGCATTTGAAGTATCTTATAACCTATTTGTTTTTACGTTTAAAAATATTTTTAAAAAATTTGAATTTTTTTTAAATTAATTTTTTTTTAATGTTTTTAAATTATTTTAATGTGTTAATATCAAAAATAATTTTTAAAAATAAAAAAATATTATTTTAATATATTTTTAAAAAAATAACTATAACTACATTTTGAATATACTTTACGATGATATGTTTGATGGCAGTGATATGAAATGGTTTGGCTTGCACGGATCCCAAAATGGTCCAAGCTGATGACTTCCCCTTCAGTGGACTTCACTTGGCAGGCAACACTTCAAATGCTGGGTGTAGGGTAACCACAGTTAATGTAGCCCTGATACCAGCCCAAGAATCTTAGTTTTTTGCAGGGGCACAGGAGCAGTGGCAACCAGCGTTGCAATGCTCGGTCCATTAAGCTTGCTGGTTCTGCTTTTTCCTTCCCTGGCTAAACGAAGCATGCTTTGCGATCTGATAACTTCTGTGTAGAGCAGAGTTTAGGCAAACTTTTTATTGGACCGAGCATTTTTATGAAACTGAGATGATTTTTTCCCAGTTCTATGGTATCCAAAGAAAAGAAAAAAATAGCTATCAACCGCAACCGTTAGCTTCCTGAAGAGGGTCATTGCCGAGCCAAGTACTAGACTATAACTTTGCTTTTGCCTCTCGAACCTTAATTCTCCTCTTACCAGT
The DNA here is from genome assembly GCF_000002775.5 of Populus trichocarpa. Taxonomy (NCBI): domain Eukaryota; kingdom Viridiplantae; phylum Streptophyta; class Magnoliopsida; order Malpighiales; family Salicaceae; genus Populus; species Populus trichocarpa. The sequence continues at coordinate 10,146,661 of NC_037290.2, read as the reverse complement.
TGCAGTTATTAATCTACAGAATGAATGGTTTGACAAAGTATAGAATATTAATAGTTAGCCTTCACTTGTATAGACTTTAAAGCCAGAGTTTATGAGACATCCTAGAGGAATTAAAAATGCAGGCATTTAATTTCTCTCTGTACTCCGTAGTTGATGATGACTCAGCTTGCCAAAATGTATTACATGTCTTCATTTTGCTAAGTTCTTTGTTTTGCAGCACGTTTTCTCGTCGAGATGGCTATGATAGGCGATCACAGCAGAGAGAGCCATAGCTAGCAGCCTATGAACATAGAGCAGGAAAGGAGTAAATTCAAGGAGCTGGAGGCTGTTGGCAGGGGAGGGTAGAATTCTCTCTTTATTCTCCATTCCCTGTTCTGTCATGTCTCTTTGTATCACCATGTCATCATGCCTTCTACCAGAGGTCTTAATTGAAGCTATAGCATCCACCGGAACGGTGATTAAAAGCTTCTCATGTGAAGAGCAAGATCCCCTGCAACTGTTTCCGTGCCGACCTGGAGACACTGATTTCAAATAAGGAGTCTGCAAGAATCTGTCCATTAAATTAACATTTCGGTCTTCACCGATGACCATGCATGGCAACGTCTCCAATATGATGCCTCTTGCACATCCATTGAACTTAATTTCTTCCCATTTTATAGTATTGCATGGCAAGTGATACAGTATTTAGAAGTATGGTAATGGTTGTTTACATTCTAGTTTTTAAATTCTAAAACTTATTTTCGATTAGGGGTGATCATTTTTTATTCGGTTTGGTTCGGTTTTTATCAATAAAAAAGTAGCCAAACCAGTTTTTTTTGAAAAAAACCGAAACCGGTTCAAACTGGTTTGGCTCGGATCGGTTTGGTTTTTTTGGTTCCAGACTTATAAAACCGAACCGGTCGATTATTTAAAAATTCTAATCAATTTAATCAGTTTTTTTTTCACAGTTTGGTTTTTTCGGTTATTTTTTTTCCAGTTGTCTCAGTTTAATCGGTTTTTTAGTTTTTTTGCTCACCCCTATTTTCAGTCAAGTCACATTTTATTAATCACCACGGTTTAATTTCTGACCAATGATTCTTATTGTGTGTAATTAAGTTCCTAATATGTTGGTACAAATATAAATTATAATCCTAATCAAAATAGGATTAAATAAATTAAATAATTTAATTTATTATTAATTCAATAATTGATTAATTTATATATGAAAATCAAATGCATTGTCTAGCAACATGTCATCATTCCTCAAATATTAAGAAAGTTATATGTGATTTGACTTAACCTTTCATTAAGCAATTTCTCGAGTTATTATTATCTTTTTGTCAATAATATTTTGATTTAAACATCATAGCATAGAGTATGTCTACTCTATCAAATTATATTTGATCTCAACTCTATAGTTATTGATTCTTTGAATAAAATTTAAAATTCTTTTCAAATTTCATTCCACCTTGTGTAAAGATTTCATAATCAATACTATTTGAGAACATGTAGAAAAATTCTCTTAATTTATATTGGGTGGTGAATTATCTCTTGATCACTCAAATACTTTCATACAGTTCATGTTATACTCAATTTATGCTTGTTTGTTATCCTTGATTAGGTTAACGTGTAGTTAGGATCAAAGCATAATATTTCATATATAAGATAACTTAATGATCTCAAGTCTAAGTATCACTTATACAATTATCATGTGAGTCTTTTTATAGACACAATGGATCTCTTTTTATGAAATTCTCATACGGGTCAATTCAATGTACATATCATCTAATAAACACTAACATATTAGTTATAGATATCTCTCATACCTCAGCTTATAAGAATAGTTGTTTCATTTCATAAAAAAAAAAATATAATATGTTTCAGTCTCAATACCTCAAATTAATATCCACTCTTAATAGAGTATTGACCAAAAATATTTAAGAACAATGCTTTAATGCAATAAGAATCTCATAATTATAAACACTTCATAATTTTATTTGCAAAGCAGTTTTACCCTAATGACTTTATTTTTATTATATATTCATTAATCAAATATTAGCTTTATTAATAAAAAAAATAAATGATTATTAAAAATAAAAAAATTATTAATTTTAAATATATTTTAAATTAAATTAGTGTCACATGTAATCAATAATCAATCGATTAGTTACGCCATAAATTAGTACTTAGGTCTTAATTAAAGCTTTTGTCTTAATTAAAGCTTTTGATCTTATCTTATCTACTTAAATATAACTGGTTCGTTATTTTATGTTACGGTTAACCGAGTTACATTTTATCCATAGGAAACAGGATTCTAAATCAGAACAAAATTATCGTACTTCTGAACTGAATTACAATTACGAGCTAGACAATCTTTATATTACAATTCTACTTAGTGTGCAGCATATTTTGGTTACATATTAGCATTAGTGTACATAAGTCTCTTGAATCAATCAATGTTTTAGCAAAAGCTCCACGGATTAATTCTTAAAGAGAAAAACAGGACTTTCGATCCTCTGGAGAGCCAGCGCAGCGCACAACATCAAGGAAAATGCTCTCATCGCAAGGAATACAGAGTTTGGAGTCAGCAGTGAAATCATTTTCATCCTGAGCTTGATCCAGCAATGCCTTGAAGAGTGGATTCTTGAGTAAGGTAATCTTGATTACAAACCGTTTGTTGTTCTCACCTACATAGACCACTAAATGACCCTTTGGGACATCCCTTGGAATCGATTTCCCTTCATGCATGGAAGGCCACAAACCCCATTGATACTCACAGCAAAGCATGGCTCTACTTCCCATCTTTCTCCATTTGTTAAGGGATGCCACAAGAAGGTTCCTCTTTGTATTCTTCATATTTGTTTGTGTTTGCGCACGGAAGATGTGGAGAAAGGAAAAGAGAGAGAAAGTGTTGCTGAAGTCTATATGAAAGAGAGCAGAAGAGGTGGGGGTGGAGGTATGACAGTGAAAGAAAGCCTTAAATAATCATAGAATCGGGAAGAACAAGCCGTTCTTTTTAAGCATGATATATTAAGTTATCTTTTTTCTAAAACGCGATAATTATCTTGTTATGCTTAAAAATAATAACATTTAATAAATGTCGTGTTTTAGAAACGCATCAAGATAAAAGTGTATTTTTTCATCAAAAATTTTTCAAATTATATTATTTTGTTAAAAATAATCATAGAATCGGGAAGAACAAGCCGTTCTTTTTAAGCATGATATGTTAAGTTATCTTCTTTCTAAAACGCGATAATTATCTTGTTATGCTTAAAAATAATAATATTTAGTAAATGTCGCGTTTTAGAAATGCATGAAGATAAAAGTGTATTTTTTCATCAAAAATTTTTAAAATTGTATTATTTTGTTAAAATTTTTAAATTCTTGTGTTAATTTTTTATTAAAAAAATCCTATTTTCTCTAGGCGCTCTTTAGTGAGGATGGTGCTTGATCAGTGATCTTTCGAAATCAGTGATCTTTCGAAATCTCGAAGTTAAGACCCCACGAGTTGAAAGAGTGGAAAAGATAAGATATGGAGGGAAGGGATAAGCTTCTTGGGCAAAGTGCGATCCTACTTATTTTTGTGATATATACATGTTCTAATGTATATAGTAATATATATATATATACACATCTGTTTGCTCTGAATTCTGATCAGAGACAAATAGCTAGCTTTTCCAGCTCAGTCATGTACATGTCAAGAGAATTCAATGCAAAATGTATATAAATGACTATATAATTGGTTGTATTGCAAGAAAATGGGGTTTAAATAATTAATTAAGCTCCATTAAGCAAGTTGGCTACTTTAGTTGAGTTCCATAACCAGTCAACCGATGAAATTGATTGTGTGGTGTTGGTATATTTATTTATCTCCGCTGTAATTCACGTTTGGTGTGAGCTAAGCCACCACTAGCCAGCACATAATGATCACCTGTATCTTTGGTGATAGAAACAGCAGCTTTTTCCTTTGGAATATTTTCCTTTATCATCTTTTTGGATCAGCCTTGCCATGCCTTAATTATTTATATATCAAACAAAGATTTTTAGGGTCGAAGTTGTGTGCTTTCCGTACAACAGTGTTGTTGATACGGGATATGTATTTTGGGATCTCTGCAACTTGACCATGCATGCAGCAAATGGGCTATGGCTTATGCACAGCAAAATGGAAGGAAAGAAAATATGACCATGAAAGAAAATAATCTTTCAGTCACGGAGTCGAAGACATGAAAAAAGGTGTTAAAAAACCAATTCAACACAATAACTAACTTAAGCTGACGGTTTTGCAGACATTTTATAGCTAGAGGAAGGCTCTGTCCATATTTCACGGTGTCAAAACATAGACCTGTCTTGATTTTGTGTCATGGTTTTTAATGTTCTTCGATCGAAAAAACGCCAGGTTCAGCTGTATATATCTTCCTTGCTGTGAACACTCACTTCCATCTGGACTAGCCTTAATCCATCTAACTATGCGGTGCATATGGTCAATAAATTAGCTTGAATTTAGGAATTCTGATTTGATATTACTTTGGGGTCAAGTCCTTTCATTGTTTGTGGGACTCATTTCATGTGGGTGAGGTTCGCGAAGGTGAGCCTAGAGCTTAGGCGATAAGTCCAGAGAGTAGTATATTTCTGCTGTTGTGTGATTCAAGATTAAAATAACATAGAAAACAAATACGGTCCAATCTTCCAAGCAGAATTTTCTTCAAATTTTTACTTGAAAGCAATTTCAAAGATGATTGTAAAAGCCTTTCGTGATCTATATTTTGCTGTTTAGCAAAATCTGATTTGAAAGCGAATGAATTTGGATTTTTCTGGTACCTGAGGAAAGACAAAACACAATAAGACAGCAAGAAAAGAAAGATAGAATTGTTGCAGAAAGGGGTTATCAATACTAGAACCCTAATTTGTAATATATTTTTTAATTTGATTTCTTTTAAGAGATTTACAGCTTTCTAAATAGGTCAGAAATCAATTTTACAAGGTTGATAAATCAGACTCCTAAAACAAATAGAAAAGAAAACATAAAATCAAAATTAAACTAAAAATTCAAAAATATAAAGAAAAATAATAAAATTTACTCAAACAACATCTTCTATAGCTATTATGATTGACCCCATTCACCCACCCACCCATAACTTCCTATAACTCCCTCCCATGCCTCCCAGGAGGAAGCAATGGCCTCAGATTTATAATCTCTATCAGTTCTGAGTTGACATTAGCCCAACCGAAGACAACACAGTTTGCTGTGTTCTTCTCAAACTTATTTGAGATTACTTTTTTTATTATTATTATTACTGTGGATATCTTAGTTAGCTTACGCGTATCTCGACTAATCTTATTATCCTGAAATTAACATTTATATAAGCTTCCAGTGACCATAAAATTTATGAAACTCGAACGAGTGATCTCTAAAAATAAATCTAAAAACAGTTGAACTACATTATTTAAAATTATTTATTCAACTTGCTAGGGGCCCATTTAGACTGGAGCCAATCGACAAAGAATAGAGCAAACAAGATATCCATCCCAGTGAACTGAATCGTGCAAGTAAGCTAGAATTATTGAAGCAAAAAAATCCTGTAATGGCTTATCCAAAGTCATTGTCTTTGTATATAATGTTTGCCGAAGCAGTTTACAATTTTTGTAAAAATTATTTTGTAATTTTCAAAAATAAAATAGAGAAAAGTTTGTCAAGATAATTGAATTAGATACGAAATATCCTACAGGAAAAATTATGGATCACATTTAAATTATGGACTGCACAAATTGATCGTGTACCAGAACACGGTGGAAGCTCCCCCATTGAATCATAAAGATGTAAAGCTTAGATTTTTCTACATTGGTTGGTACATTGAATTAAAAGGAGGGTCTAGTTGAAGAGACAAGCTTTGTTACAAAATCACTTGCCTCCAAAACTCTAATTCATTTCTAATTTGAGTTATGTCAATAGCAAATGATTAATTACAATGACACTTTTCATCATTCACTTTGGAGGAAAATCCTAGTAGAATACCATTGCCACGTTCAAAGTTGTTTTTTGTACTAAATTACTGTAACAACATTCATAAAACACTAATAATTTTTTTAAAAAAAAGTTCTGTTCTTTAAGTATTAAATTATTTTGGAAATCATATTTTGTAATTTATTTTTTCTTTTAGGTTATATATCAATATCAAGGATTTCTTTTTTCCTCGATTTCAACTTCTAACATTAGATCTATTAAAAGTGAGACTTCGTAGTTTTTTTTTTATTTTCTTTTTATGAATTTATTGTGATCTTATAATTCATGTCGCGGGTATAGCAAGTTAAGTCAAGTTGACTCGGGTTATCTTTTTTGCTGCTTTTTCCTTTTGATTTTTTTTATTTCATCCTTCAATATTGGGTTGGTTAGAAATTAGACTCCGTAATTTTATTTTATTTTTTGCTTTTCATGGGGTTATCTTAAGCTCATAATCTAGGTCGCGGGTTTGGCAAGTTGACCCGAGTCGACTCAATTCAATTTTTTATTTCCTTGTTTAATTGAATTTTTTTCATTTTTTCACTTTCACCCTCCAACATCTCAATCTTCTTTATTTTATTTATTTATTTATTTCAATCTCATTCTCCAATATTAGGTTTTTTGAGAATTGGGTTTCGAAATGTTTTTTCAATTTGTTTTATGTTGAGTTATCATGATCTCAGAGATTAGTTTAATTTCTTCTTGATTGTAACCTTCAACATTGGATATTTGAAATTTTTTATATATTTTTTATGAAGTTATCTTAATCTCATGAGCCACGTCATGAATTTAATAAGTTAGCCCGAGTTGACTTAGGTTTTTTTTATTTATTTTTTTTATTTCATCACTCAACATTAGATTAGTTGGAAATTAGGGACTTCGTAATTGTTTTCAATTTTTTTTTTTGGTGAGTTATCATGGTCTTATGGATTTAGTTTTTTTCTCGATTTCAACCTTTAACATTGGATCTATTAGAAATGGGTCTTATAATTTTTTATTTGCTAGTTGTAAAGTTATTTCAATTTCATGACCTGGATCGCAGATTAACAGGTTAGTTTGGGTTGACTTAGGTTGTTTTTTTTGTTTTTTCAATTGATTTTTTTTCGATTTCATCCTCTAGTATTGAGTTATTGGAATTGAGTTTCATAATTTCTTTCGATTTACTTTCTATGAGGTTATCGCGATCTCATAACATGGGTCACGGGTTTGGCAAATTAACTCAAGTTGACTCGAGTAGCTTATTTTGACCTTTTTTAATTTAATATTTTTTTAATTATGTCTTTCAACAATATTGGATTGATTAGAAATTGACCTTTATAATTTATTTTTATTTGTTTTATATAAGGCAATTACAATCTTATAACCTGAGTTGTATATTTGACAGGTTAATTATGGTCAGTCTAATATATCGTTGTCTCTATATTTAAAAAATAAATATTATTTAATATGTCAATATATCAATATTTAAAAAATATATATTATATTTTAAGTTAATGATTAGAATTGTTTTATTAGAAAACATGTTACAAGTGATTGGATATTTCTTTTACATTAAAAACAAAACTGAAGATGAAAAACTTTTTGTTACCATATTCTCTTTTTTTCTTTTTTCTTTTTTGGAGATTCTGATGTAGGTGGAAAATTCACCTTAGAATACGGTATCAAATTCAATTATGAGCTTGCATACTTATAGAAAGGCTTTTAGATATGTGAAAGCAGATATGTGAAAGCACTTGAAGAAGATCTAATCTCAATCCAATCAAGCAAGAGCATTTCAACTAGAATATGAAGTTTTTTAATATAGTTAGTAAAAGAATAATATAAATTATATCATGAATCTCACCTAACAGCTTAAGCTATTGGGTTGAGATAATTCTTTAATATGGTATCAGAGCCTTGATGACCAAGCGGTCACGAGTTCGAATCTCACCATTTCTATTTATTTAATAAAAATTAAACACAAAGTAATGTGGATCTGTACAAGTTTCAAGTTCAAAGGGCTTTTACTTGAGAGGGTGTGTTAGAAAATAATATAAATTATATCCTGAAAATTCACCTAATAGCTTAAACTATTGAATTGAGATGGTTTTTTTAAGAATCAATTTGAGAAAGATATTCAGACCTCTTATTAAGGTTTATGGTACTTCCGTCTTAACGAAGACTTTATTATGTTAGCATCTGTTAGTATGTCATAAAAGAGCGTAAAAAGAGTCAATTAATGCAATTCTTGATGGAATTACGCCCGGAGTTTGAATCAGACTGCCATCATCAAATAATACTGAATCAAATGTCGACGATAACTTCATTTGGATTCTCTTCACTAGGTCTTTCGTTACTCAAATACACATTTGGACAAGAACCATATCTTTCCTTCAAACTATTTACTTAATCTTTCTTTCTTTTTTTGTAGATGTTGATTAGGCAGGATGTTCAGACTCTCTGCTACTACTAGTTGGTGTATGTTTCTAGGAGAATCTTTGAAATGTTGGGAATGCAAGAAGCAAGAACGTGTATCCAAATCATCAACTAAGGTTGAATGTCGTTCCATGTCTGCAACTTGTTCTGAGACTATCTGGCTTACTTGCTAAGCTTGGAGAACAGTTTCAATGTCCTTCATCACTTGACGCTGGCAATATAGGTGACTGCAAATACTTCATAAAAAGACGAAGCACATTGAAATGGAGTCTCATTACATAAGACAACTTCTTCAATAAGCTGGTATTATCACTTTATCAGCTTGTGATGGATCTAAATATCATATGTTTGCTAGATTCATAACCCGAAATCGACATGATTTTCTTATTAGCAAATTTGTGCTCCAATCTAACTATCATCAATTTAAGAGAAAGTGTCAATAACATATATCAGTCATGATCTGTAATCATGACAGTATCTTATATCATTATGCGTGTAAATAGTAGTGTAGCTGTCATTTATTGACAGCAACTCCTTTCATATTTAATGTCAGATATTCTCGTGTATAAATCCACTGTTAATTTCAGAAATTTATATAAGCAAAAAGCTTCTTTTGTTTGACTGTTGGGTCACTAAGGCTGTGTGATAATTCACATTCCACATGAACAATGTAAGGAGAGGACCTACAGATTAATCTATATAATGTCCAATCACCTCAAAGTAACTCTAATCTGTGGTGTTAGTTACTGACATCCTCTATGCATATATTATATATACTAAGATTAAAAAAAAAAATTAAAACAACTTAAAATAAATTGTTTGGTTTTTCTTCTCAAGTGCTATCATCATAGAGCACCTCAAACAGGAAATCCATTATGTTTTTTTCACTTCATATAGCAATAGTAAATCCATCCACTTAAGAGGTGGAGCTTCGATCCCTATTGATTTCCGCATAGAATATGGACAAAAATTCATTCTCAGCCAACATCATACCTCTTGCTATAAAGTTTAAGGGTGATATTTTATTTTAATCCCACTTGTATTTCATTTTTAATTTGGTATAGGGCTCCATGATTTCTGTTCTCACACCGGATGATACAAACCTAACAAATTAATTTCCTATATAAAGAGTATTTTGGACTTTGAAATGTGGTTACATACAAGTAAAGGTCCAAAAGCAAGAGGGAAGTTGCTAAAGTAGGGAAATGAAGCAAGCGATAGTGTTTATTTTCGGTGTGATGTTCATGGTGGGATCTTGCATGGCAGCACCGAGAAGGGAAATGATCGGTGGAATATACGGGCAAGAGCAGCGACAACATGTTGGGAGGGGAAAAATAATTGAAGGCAGAACGAGCAAAGTTCACTACCCAGACAGAAACATTGACAACCACCATAGCATACCTAGACAAAACTACAACGACTGGGGTGCTGGCAGCAGTGGCAGTTCTCAAGGAGATAACGGCGATGATGGGAGTGGGTAATTATAGCTAGCCAGCGATGCTTACATGAATATCTTATAGCTATATGATATGTGTGTATATATTTACAACTTAATAGGTTCCTACAGGCTCTTGCTCATGGCATGAGAAATGACTTGCATGCATTTATAGCATGTTTACCGATTTCCCAGTCGTGTGACTCTTGTTGCCATGTTGTTTTCTTAAACTACTTACTGCTGTGGATAGATAATAGCCGAGGTTTGCTTGTATGATAACATCTCCTATATCACAAGTCATGTAGGCTCCTGAAACCTGAAATTATTGTTGAAAGCGAGGTGTCATGTGAGAAATATGATGGAAATCAAGATTTATTATATGTTATTAATTAAAGAAGCATTATACATATCATGTAGTCGATGATAGCTATGAGCCTAGCATCACACTTGATGCCAGTACCAGATTGCCGAGATAGGATGGTATACATCACGACTGACAGTGAAAGGGTTCCACTTCGAGAGAGCTTGAACTTGGACCGAACTTATAGAGAGCAGAGAGCCATTATTTCATTCAACCAATAGCTCCACTTTTTCTAAGAAATCAGAGCTTGGGAATCATAATCAAGTAATCAACCTTATTGTTGGACCCAAAGCAGTTTCGACTTTTGATACTGGAGTAACCAGGCTAGTTAGCCAGGCACCCCTGGCCCCATGGGCAACGGATTTCCACGAGATCAGGCTGCCTGTTGCCGGCCCGGAGCCACTTCAAGGCTCTACCAGACCCCTTTCCTTTTAACTCCATTTAATTTCAAACTTGTTACAATATCACAGCTAGCCATAACTTGCACACACAACTTCATTCTCTCGTGAAATGCCAGTAGGACAAGGTGACATAACTGGTTTTAGTCTAAATGATTTGCATTTTGTTTTCTTATGCAGGGTGAGAAAAAAACCCAGAAAAAAAAATTGAACTGAAAAAAAAAATCAACTAAAATATTTTAAAAACATATTCAGTTTAGTTCAGTTTTACTTTTATAAAACTAGTTCAGTTTTAGTTTTATAAAACTAAATTAAAATAACTGAACTGAGCTCAACCGATTCAAATGAGTAATAAATAGAAAAAATTTCTTTCTAACCCTAGTTCCCTAGCAAACCAGCTCCCAGTGGCGGAGCCACATGGTGTTAAAAGGGGGCAATTGCCCCCTTAATTTTTTTTTTCAACATATTTTTTATATTAAAATATACAATTGCCCCTTTAAATTATTTTTTTAAATACTTTTTATATTAGAATACTTTAAAAGGGGGCTATTCTTCCATTATGCTGTGTACCTCACTGTCAATCAGCAGCATTAGGATAACGGATGACTGGGTTGTCGGCACCACATACCCAAGATGCTATGCAATCACAAGAAACCTAAAACATTATAAACTAATACCTGCTTAGCATAAGATTGCAGGGAGTCCCCTCAAATCGGCTCCCCTTGGAACACTTTATGCACAAGGGGCGATAATCTGAGACAACGCTACCGAAGTTTTCTACATGAAAGGCATTGCGAAAGAACACTGGTTCAAAGACCAGCATGCCTTCCAGCCCCTATTACAATTGAAAATTTGGGCCCACTGTCACATTGGAAAACAATCATCAAATTCTGTGATCAAATATTTTTAAAGATCTGTGAGTAAGATGAGCATGTGCCCGGCCAGAAAATTAGGAAAAGAGAGACTACTGATATCCAGCCTTTTAAAACTAAATCCCCTCCTATGATTTAGGACAGATCGATGAAGTGATTCATTGAGTTCAGTTCTTCCTGCGGATGTATCTCCCACCAGGACTAAACCTTGGATATGGATGAAGGGAAGCTAGCTCACGGACTCGGCGAAACACAGAACTTGGTAATGAACGCACCACATCCTTCAGCTTTTCCTTAACCTGCATCAACCACACCAATTTGGTTGCTCCCCATCTTTGGATAATATACTATATTAACTTTACCATAATACTAGCAATTATTCTTGCAGTAGCACCAAAAAAGAGTTCACAATTCGTGGACATTTTATCAAGCGGTCATGTCCGTACTGAATGACATGCATTTCAACACACAAAATATTGTATTGCTCATTCAATTCCACATCTCCGATGCATTTAACATAGATTCTTGACTCTTGACCTATTGTCCATGTAGACCAAGAGCCAGAATTAACACCATATGTAAAATTTACCAATCCTGCCTCCATTTCCACACATAAGTGGCACAATAGATGCAGAACAGTGAGTGTCACCCTAGTAAATTCAATACATAGGTGCTGTCCGATACAAGTTAAGGGAAACAATGATCCACAAGACGAATAATTAACAAGTTAAAACTCATTAAACACCTATACACTTGACATTTGCAACCTTGAATACATTCACTGGATAATATAACACAAGTTTCTTCAAAGTCAACTATATATTTTAAGCACAACAATATTTTGAATTGACTCTTCATTTGATTTTGGAAGCCAGCACAATTTTTTCCAATTGATTAAATGTAGATGAGCTTGAGGAACTACAAGCCTCAACAAATTGAGAAGAACCACAGCCAATCAGGTAAACCTCAAATATAATCAGTTATTGATAAATGGAATGCAGAAAACTAACTGGTTAGTGTTCTATTTTTATTCTGTTTTTGGATCATGAAATTCCCGTAGGCATGTAAGAAAAAATGGATTAAAGATATCATGGAAACTAGTTAACCACTAATTTGGCTACTATACTCAACCAATCATGTTGCACTCGTATTAAGGCAATCTAATTAATGGAGAGCAGAAGCTCCACTCACAGACAAATCTCCAGCAGGAAAAAAAAATGCTAACCTCTTTCTTGTTTGATTTTCGTTTCTGTGCGCCGCTAGCTCTTAAAAGATTCCGCCATTTGTCCTGCAGAGCTTACTGTTAGTAACCAGATTGGAATCATGAAACAGGTGGACTTCTTTAATTGGATGAAGTGCTTGAAAGTACCCTCAGATCTATTGGAGTTCGGTAAGCAGTTGATGAGAACATGAGCTTCTTTATATCAGTCCACCTTCCAGTTCCATACTGAGCAATACCATCAATCAACTTCATCACCTCAGGAGTGGTCCACATTCTTTGATGCTTCCTTCTGTCATTGCTCTTCTTACATGTTCTTTTCTTAACACAGTCATCTTCAGACTCATCATCTTCGGATTCCAGAAACTGTTCAGGAAAGGCAAAGGTTAGTATAAAAATTCAAAAACTCTTACCAATCAAGGGTATTTCTAAGTGAAATTCATGATCGAAAGGGAAAAGTAAATTCAATGCTCAAGAGAAGTTTTTATTAACCAAATATCAGGTGACAATCTTTTCATCTGATTTCTGAATCTTTAACCGTTCACTCGCAGTGCATTGATGCACGGCAGTGTATAATAAAAAGATGCATTTCATTGTAGGAAAATATCTCCAGTGTATATGCTTCCAGAAGAGATTCCACCTCTGTTGCAGCTGATGCACGACTATCCTCAAGCACAAGGAAGGAAAGGTTACAGTAAGTTGACGTCCAGCACAAAACTAGCCACTGTTTCCATCAAAATTGTCATAACCAAAAGCAGAACATAATAGATAGAAAGGACCCCATCTCGTTGAGAACTCAAGCTTGGAAACGCTGAATCGAGTTGGGATATAAAGCCAGGAGTGAAAACACAAGCAACAGAAATTTTTTGTCTATGAAAGGCATATCCACACATTCAGTTCAAAAGCTGCCACATGCACACTTGCAAACTGCCAAATGTAAGTCATAGATACATGCAAACACATGACATTTGGCACACAAATGAATGGAAGAGAGTGAGAGGGTATAGGATTTCCATTTCAAAGAACTAACAGAATAGGTTCAAGAAGATGAGAATTGTTTCCCTACCGAAAGAGGCAAGGATTTCTTTGGACGCCCTCTCCGTGGTCGGGATTCAAATGGTGCTTGAGCACTGGGTCCAGTTAAGGACAACTCCTTTGGAGCAAATTTCACTGCTCTCACTTGATAAGGTTCATTCTGAGATCTAATACTCCAGCGTCTACCCTTTGAAATAAATGAAGGATTTGTTCGTCTTTCAGAGACAGGCTTTGACCTTAGATGTAAAGGTTCATCAGTGCCTTTAGATGTTGCTTGAGTAATATTCTCACTAAAAGGCTCCTTGGGAGTACATGTCAATGCTCCCCCACTATGAAGTTCATCATGAGATCTGATCTTTGGGCGTTTATCCTTCAAAGTGGCAGACAAATAACTTTTTCTTTCCATCACATGTTTTGCCTTGGGATCTGAAAGTTCTTCAATGTACCTCTTTGTAGGCTTACGCAACCTCTTCTGTCTGACTGATGTACCAGCTTTGGCAGCTTGAACAACTTTCTTTGCATTTTTACCAGATACGAGACTTATCAAAGGCTTTGCATCATCATCCAACTCATCAAGATCCTCTATATCATCTGAAGTGGGGCACATACTATCCTCACCTGGTTCTTGACTATTCCATTTGTCACCAGAAGAGCAACGTAATTTACATTTGACTGTCTTTTGATGCCAACCATTTTTGCTTTCAAATTTTGGAATAGTTGCTGTTGACGATTCTGACATCCCAACAGCACCATTACTACTTCCACTGCATCCAGGGGATTGACTTTCTGAACTCGAGTTTCTTAACCGTGATCCTCCACGTGGAGTATAATCCAGGTAAGACACCTTCTCAGCTAATTCAATATCTGCATTCAACAGTTCCAAAAAAGAAAAAATCCATACAAATATTTAAATCAATGCATCAAAATTGACACCCAGTTGAGGATCATTAGGTGTTTAAGCCACGAGATTTACCCAAAATAAAATCTTCATATGCCCCGGAGAAATCATTAGCTGCATGAATATCATCCACCTCATCAACTTCATCCAGGAATCCATCAAGAACCTACTAAACAGTAGTTCATCAGAAGATCATGATGCCCATAAAATTATTACCAGAGATAAAGAAGTATAAAGCTAAGCACAAAATGTTGTATGTTTAGCCTGAGGAACAAGAGAATATACTTATTTTCATGAGAAAAAAATAGTATAAAAGGGATTTTGAAACAACAAGTATTGACAAGGAGAAGCACATACTCCAAGATCCAAGTCATCTGGTCCTTGAGTAATATTTGAATGCAGCCCACCTAAGAAAACAGCACCAAGAAAAAAGATCATCATCATTAAAAAGACTAATGGAATACCTTCAAATATTTAAGTAGACAAAAAATCCAGAAAAGCCACTAGTGTTCGTAACATTAATGAAAGGTTCATATACAAGATTCTAGTCGAAGCATATCTAAGATTTTAGAGAACACATAATGTAACAATGCAGAGGCATGTTTAGAAAGTAAGGCAGAAAATGCTTTTGAGTGAAGGATGCACAGGTGGACAACCAGGACAAACCAAGTCACAGAAAACTCCTAACTGAATGTCTCAACTTTGAATAATGAACTTATCCACAAAACATACAATTTTTTAATATGAGTATATCATCTGAAGTTCTCTGCTTTTTTACCTCAGCATTCCCAACATTAAGATATTCCTGGTCTAGACAGGATAAAGAATCACTTTGGGATTGGGTATTCAGAACCCCAAGGAAAACAGGCAAGAACTTTCTAGCCATCTTTTATCACACTAGAAAAAAAAAAAAAAACCATCTTTTTTGAATTCCCATGTACTGGTCACATACTTTACACACATGCATGGGTGTGTGTGCAAACTGGAGACATAAAGTAGTTTTTTTAAAAACAAAAAAGCATCAGCAGAAAGAAAGCAATAAGCAGTTAGAAAATTACCAATATTTTTTCTCATGCCATCATTAAATCCATATGAAAAACCATCTGTCTCTGAGCATTTTGATGAATTCTCCTTGCCCAAACATAACACACCGTCTACTGAAACATGATCAGTTTTAGGTTCCGCAACTAAGTGCTGTACTTCAATTGCTTCATCTTCTAATGCAGGAGCAAAGGAATCATCTACCTTTACCTAACAAAAGAAAATAAGAAACTGTTGTAACGACAACATTGACATGGATTTTTGAGGGGGGGGAAAGATGCAGAATTACTTGTATGAGAAAAATAGCCTGTTAACAAGAAACATCAGCAAAACCATGAACCAAGGAAAAGTACATAATATTACAGAAGGGTTATTCCAAAAGTATGTCACCTATATGCCATGATGAACAGAATGAAGCCATCAAGAAAATCATATTGCAACACACCTCCCGTCATCAATTAAAATGGCACAATACCAACCAACATGTCAAATAAACACACAATATCACACACAGCCTCAACAAAATCACTTTTCCCATATAACAAACAAGATGTCTGTCCAGCAATTGTTGAATCCAAAAGGGTCAGCAGAGCAAGGTACAAAGATTTTCCCAACCACAAACACTTTGTATCATTTGATTTTGACATCAGCACATTTAATGGAGAGGAGCCTACTGCATACATCACCAATTTGAAGAAATATTGAAAAACAGTAACCCACTAACTGTTTAATTTCTGTAAAACATTTGACTATTTTTTCCAACCTAAATCCAATAGTTTGACTGACACGTAGCCAACCTCTTCTGTCTTTGTAATTAGTCCAGATTATCAAGTACCTTCAACATAGCAACCAGAGAAAATGGATGGGGAAATATCCTTCAGCATTGAATGATTCCAAGCATTTCAGAGAACAATATTATGACAGTAGAAAGAAACACTAATAACAAAAATTTCTCACCCTTTGACATTTCATACTAGCAAACTTCTTCGGAAAATGCGCTTCTCGATCCAACCCATCCATCCTAGGCATAAATTCTCATTGCCAAACATGCACCACTGCTTTGTTCAGTTCCTAGAATAAAAACTGAGAGGAAAAAATAACAGAAATTACTATCTGTTAAAATGACAGAAATTACTATCTGCTGCCAGTAAAAAAAGACCAAAGTGAATGACTGATTTGACAATCCACATGAAAATTGCATGTCAATAATATAATTTCAAGAACCAAGCAATCAACATAAAGTAAAAAGACCCAATATAGGGTGTTAGAGATGCTGAATAAGCATGTACCCCATTCAACACATCTTGCACGTATTAGTTATGAAACCGTTTCCACTTTTAGAGAGTTGGTATCTTCTAAGCTAGGTTTTCTGAAATGTGAGGAGCTCATCACTCATTTGACAATCACGAGTTGCGTAGTATAGACATACCTGCCAGTTATACCCATCACTTCAGTTCTAACCACAAACAGAATATATTTTTCTACTTTTATAGCATGCATATTTTAGAGTTTCTTTGAGCATTGCATCCTCCCATTAATTACAGATTGCTGGGCTAGTACTAGATTGGAGTTTCTCGAATATCAAAGCCCTACTAACTGTCCTTTTCAAATGCCAGGGGACACTATCCTGCTACAATGCCTCTCACTTACCATAAGCAGACTTGGGAAAACAGAAACTGTTGTCCCTCTAATGCAGGCACTCAACAACTTGCTCCTCAACAATGCCAAACAGGAACAAAATGCTAGCCACAGCCCACGAGTACCTTGATAAATTCATAATCCAATTGCAAATCCAATGTACCAAAATATATGCTATTTCTCGTCCCTCTATGTTTTTTTAATGCCACTATACTCTGCCACCAAACCAAACTACCCATAGATTAATTGCAATCAACAAGAAGTCTATATTGGTGGATTTGGTATATGATTGAATGGAATGGCACACAAGTATCCATGTAACTGACCCCAGCTAGTTTGGGATTGAGGCTCTGTTGTTGTTGCTGAGAAGTCTATGTTCTTTTCAAAACTCACTTTTATTTATTCACTTGATCAGGTATCATCACAACCAATATAGTCATTAATTATAAACAAACTCATCACAAATAAACCAAGCCTGCCCCAAAGAGAATCATTCAAAAATAAAGAAGCAAAGTGACAAATCTGTATGTACATAAAATGGTGCAGCAAGTTGTAAAGAATAATAAAGTAATGGAAAACAAGTAGATGATTACGAGTCAGAGGCAAATGCAGTGGAAAACTCTCTTAAACCTAGCATCCAATCATGCAAGCTCGTTATAGACACTACCCAAGCAAGAAAATGAAAATAAATATTAGAAAAAAAAAATCAAACAAACAAACAGCACAACTTCGAGTTTAAGCGTTATTTATCCGAAATTGAAATTCGAAAAAATAATTTAAAATCTCTTTTGGCTGCTCAAAAATGCCAGTTCTTAAAATAAGAACTTTCATTTAATTTTATTTTATCAAAATTATTTTTTTTATTTTTTTTGCAAGAAAAAGAATCATCAAGTTAGCCTAAGCTTGAACGTATCCACTAAAAAGGAAAGGCAAAAGATAACAGATAAGAGCTAAAAAAATGAAAATAAAAATCAATTTATAATATTTTCCTTCGTTTTCCCGGGAAACAAACAGACCAGTAAGGAAAATAGTAAAGCAAGTTAATAAAAGGGGTATTTAAAAATATATATATAAAAAAAAAAACAACCTCGTTCATCGGCGAAAAATCCAGATAGCTTGAAATGAAACCGATCTGCAAAGCCTGTAGCCTAACAAAAACAAAAACAAAATCAAAACACGATCTAGCAAGTGAGAAACAGAAATAGACAGATACAAAGAGAGATGGCGATAGTGCGGCGTAAGAAAGAAGATCTGATTCTGACCCCAGAGAGAGAGAGAGTGTGTGGAAGGAAATTCGACCGAATGTTCGAAACCGAAAGAGCTCAAAACCGCCAAGAAGCGGCACGAGATGGAAATGTGAAAAGTATTATGTAATTTGTGTTCTGGTGCTTTCTCCTTTTATTCGACGGAATCGAAATGTTTTTTTTATATATATAATAGTAAAGGTTTTTTTTTGGACAAAAAAAGAAACGCTCATCTGCCTCTCTGTCTGTTCTGTATTTGTCTATTTGATATAATTTGGGTTTGAAGTCCGTCTTTGCAAATCATGGACAGGTGGATGTCATTAGAAGGATTTAACGCCGAGTTACTTTGTTTTGCGGTCCTCCACGTCATTACAGCGTTACGATCCTGGTAGCTGGCTGTTGGTAAGGAGGCTGAAGAGGTTTGGAATAGTTTATATTTTTACAGTTATTTTTGTTTAAAAATATATTAAAATATTATTTTTTATTTTGAAAAAATTACTTTTTATATTAGAACATTTAAGATAATCTAAAGATGTCAAAAAAATAAAATAAAAAACAAATATTAACAGAATAATAGTTCAATCACTGCACCAAATAAACCGAAAGATCTCCTATATCAAACCGTGCCCTACAACTAGCTCTGTATCTCCTAGGATTCATTTGTCACAACAGTGCATCCATCATTTTGTCAAAAGAAAATGGCTATAAGTTAAATTTTTTTTAGTTTTTTAGATTGTTTTGTATTATAATATTAAAAATAAACTTAAAAAATAATATATATATATATATATATTTTTTATTTTAATATATTTTTAAATAAAAATTATTTTAAAAAGCAATATATATATCATTGTAGTAGACACCCAGACAAATGGTGTTTTACTGCTCGGTATTAGTTAGTCAACTGTCACATGTTAGCTATCTAATAGCATATCTAGGTGGTGAGTCAGTGGTAAGAACTTGGAACCAAGAGGTTTGTTTCTTCTGTGATCTCAGGTTCGAGCCATGTGATTGCTCATATGATGGCCACTGGAGGCTTACATAGTCGTTAACTTCAGGGCCCGTGGAATTAGTCGAGGTGCGCGCAAGCTGGCCCGGACACCCACGTTAAACTAAAAAAAAAAAATAGCATATTGACTAATTTTTAAGGGGTGTTTGGAAGTGATAATAAATATTTTTTTAAAAAAAATTAATATATTAAAATAATAATTTTTTATTTTAAAAAAATATTTTTAATATCAACACATTAAATTAATTTTAAAATATAAAAAAATAATTTTAAACAAAAAAATAATTCAAATTTCGTTGAAACTCTAATACAAACACACCTCTAAGAAAGTGTTGGAAATATGGTTAGAATTACTTTTCAAAGTGTTTTTTACTTGAAAATATATAAAAATAAAATTATTTTTATTTTAAAAAAATTATTTTTGATATTAGTAATCTAAGAATATCAAAAAAAATATTAATTTAAAATAAATAAATAAAATTTAAAATATATTTTTAAAACACAAAAAAAAACTATAAACTCTTAATTTCCAGATACAAACATAAGCTTTAAATTTTTGGGCTTTACAAGCCAAGGGGAGGCTATGGTTGGTTCACTCACCAAAATAACCCGACCTCAAAGAAAAAACCCCAACCCGGAGCATTATTTTGAAGGTACTTAGAACAATGGTAAATGTTTTTTTTTAAGTGGTTTTTAAATATATTAAAAAAAATTATTTTTAACATATCCATATTAAAACAATCCAGAAATATTAAAAAAAATATCAAAATTTTTCAAAACTCTCCAATTCAACCACGACACCCCCTTCACCAATCACCAGCACAGCAGGAAAAAGGAAGAGAAAAACAAGTGACCAATAAAACCCACATGTCCCAGCTGCACAATTGAATGAAATAAAAAGACCAGTACCATCCTTTATACCGAATCCCACTCGAGTATTTAAAAAAATAATAATTTTTATTATTTTTTATTATTTTAAATTAATATTTTTTTCAAATTATTTTAATTCATTGATATAAAAATAAATTTTAAAAAATAAAAAAAATATTATTTTAATTCATTTTCAAATAAAAAATATTTTAAAACACAATATCAACACTCCACACACGTCTACTCCACACACGTCTAGGAGATCGCAAATGCCATGTTACAGTTATATGGAAGTAAATAATGACAGGGACATCAACCGGTGTGGACAACAATCTCAACTAATCACATTTCCTTTTGAAAGTTTGCTTTTCAGTATCATTAAATACCTTCCACCCACTATTATTTTTTAAAATACTTTTTAATTTTTATTAAAAATATATTACAATAATATTTTTTTATTTTTAAAATTTATTTTTAATATTAACTCATTAAAACAATATAAAATTATTAAAAAAATATAATTTGAAACAGAAAAAAAATAAAAAAAAATTCAATTTTTTTCAAAAATATTTTTAAAACACAAAAACAAATAAATTCTTCAAAAATATTTTTAAAACACAAACAAATAAATTCTTGTAATCTCACCTTCTACGAATTAGTCCCCAACCAGTCATAGATTTGTCATCCACTTCACCCAGAGGTGAGGGAACATTAATGAACTATGGGTGATAATCTTGATACTATTGTATAAACCCATTTTCAAATCCTCTTACTTTTTTAAATAATGAAGGGAGCCTTCCATCTCAGAATCTTTTGCATCAAAAACCAAAGAGAACACAATGCACAGATTCAAAGAGAGTTTTCATCAAAACTATTCACCCTCACCTTGAGAAAACAAAATTCTGGATTAACACATACAGTTACGATTGGTATCACCATCCTCCTTGGACCATCCCTCAAAAGAGTGAATCTACAGTATTTTATATAGCTGGAGAGTGGAGAGGTAACCAACAGTTTGATAGTTCTATAACCTATGATTCACCTTCTACAACTCCTTGATTGCCATTTGAATCACCAGTAGCCGTCAAACCTCGGATCTTAACATCATAGTACACTTCTTCAACTCTCCGTAGGTCATACTTCATGCCTGATACGGGACAGAAAATACTCATGAAGTCAACTCATATACAATGACATTTAGATTTAAAATTATTCAAGAAAACCAGGCAAGTGGAAAAGGGCTATATAAAATGAGTAAAATGAAAAAAAGGAGGCTACCATCAAACTTCTTGCGCAGGAAATCATTCCGGAGATTGAGCATGCGGAAGGCTGCGTGAAGATCTGTCATGAACTTCAACACCTTTCTTGGACAATCATAGTCCCCAGCGGTCACTTGGTTCACAACATACCGAGGCTGCAAAAAACATACAAACAATCACATTAAAAGCCCTTTTCTGCAAACTTTATCAATTGCTCACACGTAATTTCAACAGACTGACTGAAGCACATCCACTGCACATAGTTTACATAGGTAGCAGCCCATGTTTCCTTAAATTTCCATGAACTTGCAGCTTGTAAGCGTAAGATATCCTTTTGGAAATCTTACCATTTCATTGGACATAAAGCAAACACCTGTATAAACAGAGAATTTAAACATCAGCATTTCCAGTCAAAGAACAGAATGACCAACAACAGGATACTTCACATCCTACAAACAAAGACTGATTATCTGGAAACAGGCAGCAATTAAGATAGGTATTACATATTATAATAACTGAAACAGGTGTTATCAGGAATGATTTGTTACCATATTTCTAAATATCTTTATACCAGGGTGTTAGCAGAGGAAGGTATATCGCATGCCACTAACAATGTAACAGATACATGCATGAAAAGATTCATTGGCGGTATCTTGGTTATATGGCATTATATACAACACACAAGCATGAAATGAAAATTTATTATCCAAGAATTTAAACAAAGGAAAGGTTTAGGAGTTTGAATCATGGGTTTAGTGCCCAGAATTTCAAAATAAACTATTTGATTTCAACTTGGTACTTCTTCTGACAAGTAAAAAATTTGAACCATTTCAATTTATGCATGCCATTCTTGGGCAAGAGCCATGACAATCTTCTCTATATCATTCTAACATGGGCCTGTCAACCTTCAAACAGTTTGATTTCGACTTGGTATTTAATTCACAGGAATAAGCATTTCATTAGAGTGGCCTCCTGATACTGGTCAGCATTGGCTGATGAAGTCAAGTGGACAAAACCTGCAGCTATAACCTAAGCAGGTCAACACGCAATCACAAACAATCAGACACCACTACCACCTGAATTTTTATATGCCATTCATGTGAATATTTGAATTCTTTTACTTGCTTTGGAATTTGAACATATATTTACATGTATACCAGAAACCCTGAGTATATTCAAGCAAACCCACTTTTCACCATGAGAACAAAGTCTAATTACCTAATCCATATACATTATCACACAAATCAAACATGCTTTTTTTTTCAAAAAATTACTTACCAATAAGATAGTCCTCAATGTCCAAACCAAACTCCAAGCTGTTCACTGCAGAAGCAACAAGAAAAACGAAAGCATGAGCAAGCGTTTATTAACTAATCATGATTCGTAAACAAGATAAAAGAAAAACATACAGCCAAGTTTTTCCTGAGCTTCAGTGTGCATAAGTAAATTGCCAGTCTCTAACCAATGCATTAAAGTCAGCAGAGAAACAACAATTTGTGTTTCGCTCCTCCAATCACCATGATACCTATACCATAAGGCAATCACTAGCCAAATACACCAAAATGAAGCTAAAAAAATCAAAATAAAAAAAATGTCGCAGGTTCTTAACTACCTGTAATATTGACCAGGACACTCGAGGATGATTTCAGCAAGTCTATTATATAACCCCTTCAACACTCCAATTTGCGCCTTTGCTTTCTCTAAAACCTCTGCATCAAATCACACAAAAGATTAAAAAAATGCAAGTAAAAATTACTTCTTAGGAGGAGGGAGCATTAAGAGAAAAGAAAACGGTGTCGTTTCTTTAGAACCTGGAACGGGACGGGATTGGTGAACGAGAAGGAGACCAGAGTGCAGGAGTCGAGTGGTGGACTCGATCTCTAAGACAACAGCTCGAATCTTTTCGCGCAATCTTCCTGATTCTTCTAGCTTCGAGCGAAGCTCTTCGAATTGTTTATCTAGTGAGGGAGAGGGAGAATCAGCACCGCCTGACATGGTGAGAGTTGTGGAGAATGAGCGACCTGGTGCTTTTCGGTGACGAGAAATGAGGAGAGGGAGTGAAAGATAGATGGTGGTGGTGGAAAGGAGAGGGAGTTTGTGGAAAATGGGAGAGAGGTTGAGGTTTGGGTTTGTGTTAGGGTTCAAGGAGCGAGAGAGTGAGACTGTGAAGAAGTAGGCGTTTCGAAACGCTGATTTCATTTCTCTCTATAAAAAATCAAACGTGCGCTTACTGCTTGATAAATAGGATGGACGGAATCCGTTTCAATCGAGGGAGAAATTTATTTTTATTTTTAAAATGATTTTTGTTTAAAAATATATTAAAATAATATTTTTTATTTTAACATTTATTTTTAATATTAATACATTTGAAAATATTTAAAAAATTAAATTTAAAATTTAAAATTTAAAAAAAAATAAAAACATTTTTTAAACACAAAAATATTAGAGTTGTTTATTCAGGGAAATACCATTTTATAGCCCATGTGTTTATGTTGAATATATATATATATATATATATATATATACACGTGGATGTAAAAGAGCGATTAGTATAGATAAAGAGAGAAATTAATATTATCAAGTTGAGAGAAGAATTACAAAGAGAATAAAATCTAAACCACAAGTATTAATAATTAAGAAACGGAACGAGTAAAATTGATTTTTCTTTTTTTATTTATTCTTGCATCATACAAAATGAAAAAAAAAAAAAAGTATCAGCTCTCTGCTTCTCTAAAAATAAAATACAACGGGATTGCAGAACTTATGTTGGATCATTACAGCTGATCTAGAAGACTAATTTAATTATCTGATCATTGCAGAACTAATGTGTTAGCTATATATCTGCTGTATTCACTTTTGAGGATTTGTATGATCTCTACAACGGTATCAAAACTGAACAACTCTGATTTGTACACTAAGAACATGGACAAAGAACGATATGTAATTTCCCAACTCACTTCTTTTGGAAGGTCACCAGCAGGAAAAAAGCTGCAAAACGGCTGAGTATGCCTGTCAGAATGAGAAGTTGTAGACAAAGACCCCAATGACCAAGATCGTAGCCATTTTCCCTCAGTGAGTTGCAGCGAGTTATCAACCAGACACCGGAGTATCTAGAATACATAATGCAGGAGAACGTTAAATGGGCTGGGTAGTTCGAATTAGCTAGAGATAAGCTAAGTTACTGACACAATGACAAACCTTTCAGCATTTGCAATAACAAAAGCTTCCATAGCCCACTTTGGGTAGCACAGATATCCCAAATGCCTCACCAGTATACTATCTTGCTCCTGGCTTGCAACAAGAGTCAGGACAACAGGAAGAAGCACTGACCACTGCATGAAGTGAAAACAGAATTTGAAGCATATTTGGTAGAAAATGAAGAAACTACATGTATTGAAATGCGCTGTGAGATGATCGGTGGAATCTTCTATGACATACCAGCTGGGCAGGACCTGGTGCAAAGTAGATTGCAAAAATGTAAGCTATGCCAGTCACACAGTACACTAGGCAAAGCAGAACCACATAATTGTCAGCAAATGTTGATCTAGGACTGTTGAAGAAATAAAACATGGATAAATAAACTAGAGGCTTGACAATTGTGTTGAAATGATCAATTGTGTCCTTCGATAAAAAATAAGCTAGACTGCTGATTCCAGATTCACTCTCTCTCCAGTAATGTAATTTATCCTGCGTAAATGATCGTAATGCTGCAATCTTGCATAGCAGCGCTGCAATCAGAAATGAAGATTGCATGTATGAGAAAGAACACAGCACACATATTTAAGATTGCATGTATGAGAAAGAACGCAGCACACATATTTATTTAATTACAAGAAAACTCTTTTCCTAAACGATTGAGATTAAAGAGAGGATTATAGTTTCCTGGAAGATGCAAAACAAATTCCCATCCCCTTATTCTTGATCAAGAGCATATCAACTTCATTACTAATATGGCATAGTTAACGAGTTTGTGTTTGTCAACTTACAAACAGCAATGACAGTGTAAGTATAACCAAGGGACCCAAATGTTTCATCGTCCACTTTAGCAAGAGTTCCTAAGCAGGCTCCAGCCAGTAATAGAATCAAATAGTCAACTGCTTGTAGTCTAGCTTCTCGTAGTCGTTGCTTGCAAATCCTGAAAAGAAACGATATGTACAATAAAATGTCTGTAAAAATACTTCAAATTGCACAGCCATGCAGTGCTCTTTCAAATAATCGATGAATTTTGGACCACAAAATACCAGTTTAACCAACATGTATCTTGCCTTCACTAAGCTTAATTAAGTAAATGCCTATAAATCCTACAAAATAAAAATTTTCCCTTGCATGTAAAAAATAGCAAATATTCAATGGTTTATCACATCATAATTTACTAACTAAATACGCACCTTGTGGATTTAGGGGTTTCAGAAATGACCAACAAAATTGATTATCTTAAAACTGCATCTTCCAAAGCAAAGTTGCTTATTAATTTGTAAGCCTGGAATAATTGAGCTCTACCCAACATTTGAATTATCGTTTTACATTATCAGAGCTAGTTAAGCCAAATTAGTCATGAAATAATCTTTAGAGGATATGAGTTGACTTCAACAAATGCCTCGGAATTAGACAACTTTTTCTCACATATGCTTATTACATAGAAAATAAAAATTGATTTCATACCTTCCAACGAAATATCTATACTGACGGGAAACTCCAGGAGTTCTTCGGTTGGATAAATCCTTAGACTTCAAATAGTTGCGCTCTATATGATCTCGATGAAGCTCAACATTAGAAACAACATCTGCCCATAAATCCCCAGCAAAAGATTGTTCTGTGGACTCCGCAGCACTTGAGTTTAAGCCAGAAGAGATTGCACCAATGCTATCAGCATAGTGCAACATGTCTGGTGGTACTGGATACCCGTTATGCAGCATCCATCTGATAGGTAGTTGTTCATGAGTCACATTTGAGTTTGTTTTCACTATACCCTCCAGAATGTCAATATAGTGATCTGGAGGAGTAACACGCTCTGGTACAGTGATCCCAAGGCCAGCAAAGTATTCTTCAACTTTCTTTGCAGATCCATGATAAACAGTGAGGCCACCTTTTGCCAGAAGTATAAAATCATCAAACATCTTGAACAGGGCATAGCTGAATCAAAAGAAACTAACCATTAAATCCGGAAAATTTCTGGATCGTTTTTTTATGATGAATAAACCATTGTCATGGCTCATGTAAAAGGCCAGGATTGAAATATAACTTGATAGATAAGTATTCAGATGATCCCTTTCTCTGTCTTACTATTCATTCGCATCACCTTTCAAGTTTCTTAAGCATTCACATCAAGTTAGAAAAGTGAAAGGGCTGCATTGGGATCTCTTGGTAGTATCTTGTCTAGCAAATCTTTTATTTTCCTCAGATGCAGATTGCAAAGGCTTTACACCGAGATATGAACTTCCATTTTACTCTTCACTATATATTATTCAAGAACAGTATATTTGTGGTAAATTTCAGGGGTTGTGGAAGTTCAATAATCTGATAGGCTACTACGAAGAATAAACATCTGCAACAAGGGGCAGTGTTTTATCAGCTATAAGTCACACCTTGTGTTTTTCTTCTTTTGTTGCTCAAGCTACACTGATTAGAGAACCAGATACAATTATCAAGCATTTGATAGTTTACAGGAGGGAATATCTCTATGGCATTTTGGCTTCAGAGAGAGAAGAAACTTACCTTGGTTGATGTACTACCATGCAGATGTTTACCCCTTCTAGTGCTTCACGTCGTAGAGCTCTTATAAGTAACAGTGATGATGAACTGTCCAAACCAGATGTAGGCTCATCTAAAATCAGTAGTGAAGGTTCCATGACCATTTCAAGCCCAACATTCACACGTTTTCTCTGGCCTCCAGAAATTCCTCGTTTCTCCACAGTCCCAACCACAGAATCCCTCACCGTCTGCAGTCCCAATGCCTCAATAACTCTTTCAATAACCAGAACCTTATCAGCTTTAGGCATGTCGGCAGATAATCTCCAGTAAGAAGCCCAACAAGAAAAATATTAGAAAAAAACATAACAAGAGTGGAGTAGCAGAATCAGTAGAAATTAACTGCAAAGCAGAGAATTCAAGAAACTGTGAAGGGAAGATGCCACATGAACAATAGCAGTTGAAGGGAAGAAGTTCAGCGAGAAAGTTGAAAAGTTGATGAATGTTTGTGATGCCAAGTTAATAGACTAGGAGACTGGCTATCAAAATTAAGCATAATTTCAAGAGTTTTTTGTGTTCATTAAGCCAGATTTGAGAGGAAAAACATTAACCAAAAACAACAGATAAAACTGGATCAAGATTAAGTTACATATTTTTACGTGAGAAAAGAAAATTGCATCAATTTCCAGATCTGAAAATTGCAGATGTAATTGTTGAGTTGAGTTACAGTTATGAAACCATGAGCAGAATGATTTTGCTTATATATGCTACTGTCCTCTTTATATTTCTCCATGTAGAAACAATAATTACTTGCACTTAGGAAAGGAAATGGGAAAACACACGAGTAATAATAAATACATTAGCAAAAACTGTTAGATGTTGCTTACCGGCACCTTGCACTGAATCGCAGATTTTCTTCCACTGTCAGGTTCCCATGAACAATATCATCTTGTGGAACAAAACCAATAATTTTCTTATATGAATGGATTGATTCATTCTTCCCATTTATGAGAATTGAGCCTGTCATAGTGCATCCAGTTGCTTTTCCTGCCAAGGCAGAAAGAAAAGTAGTCTTGCCAGCTCCAGATGGTCCCATGACAGCAGAAACTCTGCCGGGCATGATTTTCCCAGTGACACCCCTCATCAGATGTTTCTTTTTTCCTTTCAACGTGAGGGTTAAATCCTTAAATGCAACCTCAATCACAGGCCTAGTCTTGACATCAGTATCAGTAGCCATTGAAATTATTCCTGAGAAAGTCAGGTTCTTTTGGTCCTGCTGCATAGCTTTCTCCTTCTCAATCTGACCATATGCATACTTGAAAATTTGGGTGTGAGAATGCAATTGTTTACCCTTTGGCATTTGCTTTTTTATATTTTTGTCTCCAATCTCCAATTTAAATCCTTCCTGACCATCAGGATCATCTTCAAGAGCATGCATCATTTTTGTAAGGGTGCTTGGTTCTTTTTTCTTTGCTTTCTCGGATGATGCACTTGCAGTACCTGAAGGCATAGGTGGTAACAAAGCAGCCTCAGTTTGAGATTTACCCACATCTGAAACCTTTGGCTGCTCTGCTTTAAATCCAGATGTTCTGCGAGAAAATGTCTGGGACAACTGTGCTTGCAGCGCGGATCCCCCTTTCTTGGCAACATTTTTTGCAACTTTCCACCTTTCACGTGCTTGTGCAGTTTCTCGTGCTTGCCTTGCTGCGGCTTCTCTGGATTTAGCTGCTCTTTTTTCTCGTGTAGAGAGAGCCTGGTCAGAGCAGTTAACAATAATGAGAAGAAGAGTAGTCACTGCAGCCTGCACAGGCAAGTGAACAATGTCAGATACTGGCGGATCCAGTTAATCCACAAGGAACGATCAACAAGTATTTTCAAAGGGGATGCTAAATTTCATTATGGAGGACCTTCTTTTTTTTTGTAGTAAAGAGTTTTCAAGATTCATCAGTGTAAGTTAAAAGAGCAATGAAATGAAGTCCCCTAAAGTCAATTCTGAATGACATGGTATCAAAAGCATCAAAAGCAAATATAAGTTCAAAGCCACAATTCAGAAATGTTTTATTCTGCAATCAAATTTCTTTTCTAAGACTAAATGAGGATAACTTACAATAAGCATGATTCCGTATGCATGAAGGTTTTGGTTTGCAGTATTAGGATGGCATGTGACTAACTTGAAGCACGCTGCAAAATGATCCAACAAAATCTTGTTGTCAAATATTCATCCCTTGCCTTGCAAAGTAAAAATAAATGAGTAATTTTTTCTGAGATGTGCAGTCTAGCGAAAATAAATAACAAACAGTGAGTTCTGGAGGATGATAAAAAGTATCTGCAAGCAGTAGCTGATATAAGGTGTGGTGCTTCAAACTGTCTTCGAGTGGTATATATACTGATTAGGTCGGTGCAAAATGTTTCCTGGTTCTTACTTAAGCATCTAACTATCAGAAAATTTTGTGGTAAGAAGAAAATTACAACCCTGTAATTTTTGTTATATTCAAAATCGATAAAATTACTAAATGAGAAGTATTTAGAACATATGATCTACTTCTATCGTTATGCTTGCTTCCTCTTACTGAGATTTGACTCTGGGATCTCGTTGGTTCTGCCAAACATCATGATCGCAGACTACTAGGACTAGGAAGACTGGAAAAGCTAGAATCCTTTTTCTTCAGCACTGAATTCTAAAACATCACAAGTTTCCATATCACCAGAAATAACCAAAAACTTACATATTTGAGAAGTGGAGCCCATCCTGCAGTAATGTCTGTATTCATGAATACAAAAGATTAGTTAGTGATGCTAAGCACTACAATGGTGCACCATCAAATGAGATTCAAGCTTAACATTATCTAGCAACAGATTCATGTTGTGAGCGATTAAATACATTGAGTTTTGGGATAAAGAAAACAATACCCACTACTGCAAGGAACTTTAAGCGTTGTTCTTGGGCAGTATGATCCTGGTGCACAGAAAATTTCACTACTCGCCGCAACAGGAGCCCATGCATCTGCACCACCACAAGTATGATTTGGATGTCCAGGGGGTATTTGGTAACCATATCTGCAAAATTTCTCTACCAATAAATATTACGCTCAATGACAAAACACAAAAGGTTTGGAAGAGGAAGAGAAAAGGATTTCAAGGACAAAAATACGAACTTACGGGGTACACATTCCGGTAGTTTTATTAAGCTTTGCGGATGGACAATAAGAACCTAATGGGCAAGCTGAATTTACAAGACCACAAGAACAATAAGAAAGGGCACTGGAAGATCATGGACATGTATAGTTGTACATTGCAAAAACAGCAGTAGCAACTATACTCACGTATCATGCAGGTAAGGCCTTGGGGGCAGAAAAATCCCTCACAACACGGTTGACAGTCACGAGTCCTTAAAGGCATGTCCTTTGAATTATAGAGATCGATTTTCTGATTTGGATTAGCACCGCAACCCCATCCTGGTTCACACCCATTAGGCCACGAGGATAAATTGCAGTTCTTATTTGGTTTTAAATAGTGAGTCTGATCTGTTGTCCCCTGCCCAAAGAGACTACCGAAGTAGAATTTGATTTCTGCTGCTGTACACAATCTCAGAGTGATATCTCCTGTTCAGTGAATCACAAACCATCATGAGAAACTAGGCAAACAAATACAAGCATACAAAATTTGTCAGCACAGCGAAGGAACCCTCAACAAAATAAACTTGAAATGTTTGTTTCCAATGGACTTTGTTTATCATCCTGTTGTCCACCATAAATTTGGCAAGCAAACCATCCAAGCATCTCATCGTCATATGTGACTTGGTGTAGTTTTTCTGAATGGCAAGTTGGTCATTTCTGGGGGATATGACGTTCATTTTCATGCAACACCTTCGTTCAATTTCTTACAAGAAGCTGATGCATTTTTCATTTGCGATATTCACTCCTTCAAACAGACCAAAACAGTGTTTTTGTCCCCCCCTTCTTTGAATAATGATGGCATGAATCTTTGAACATGTCAAAATTGTAAAGCTTCATATGTCATTGTTGCATTATTTATCCATATAGAAAGCATCACGGCAATGAATAGTCTAAATGGTCATACCTTTAATCTTCTTGATACAATTAGTTATGAAATCCAAGTCTCCTTCAAAATCGAATGCTCTTTTCCAATCAGCTTTCCTGAAAGTCAAGGAATTCACTATAAAAAAAGATAAATAAATAAATTAAAGCAAAGCAAGGCTAGATATGAAAAGAAACAGTACTCACACATTCTTGATGCAAAAACTCAGACTATCCATTATATCATCACCGAACACTACAGAGAGATTTGAAAGCCTTTTGTAGATCGTATCAGTAATAATAGGAAGCAATGCTGGGTTGCCTGTTTGACTATAATCATCCCCATCAACACAAAATGCATTTGGTGATAGATTGAAAACAACAATAAGAAACAATAGAAAACGTGACACCCGACAAATACTACTGATCTTCAGTGCACTCATTTCCACAAGTCTTTGTAGGTCCCCAAACCACAAATTTTGGAAAGACCACCCAATGACAACTAATTAAGAACCCACATTCCAATTTCTTTGAGCACTCAAATTTGGACTAATCCATTGGGGATCAATTATGGCATCCTTTATGATGGAAAATTATAAACCTTGATGGAACAAGAATATATGGCAAGAATTGGAAAGGAAAAAAAACTAAGAATCTTATCGGTAAAAAGACCATCCAATCCAATGGGAGCTTGAGAATGAGAGCGGAATGTTAGAAAACAATGGAGGTTGATGGTGGCGGCAATGAAGAGAAGAGAGAGAAGATTTCAGGGTCAAAAGCAAATGAGTGAGTTGTTTGGGTTGGAATTTGAAAGGGAGTCCTTGGTTTTAGGGATCAAGAAATGGCGGGGAGAAGTGAGTGCCTAAAAAGGTGATGACAGTGCCATGTACAGGGCACTTGAAACTGTTTGTTTTTATATTTTAAAGATATTTTTAATAAAAATTAAATTTTTTTATTTTAAATTAATATATTTTAATAATTTTAAATTATTTTAATACCTGATATTAAAAAAAAAATTTAAAAATTTCTTTTTAATACATTTCTAATAAAAAAAATATTTTAAAACACAACCACAATCACACTCTTAATCATCTATAATATCTTTTTCATTTTTTTTCCCTATCTTTCCACTTTACCAATAAAAATAAAAAAAATAATACAATAAATTCAAAAATATATAATCAAGAATTAAAGTCCAAAGTTGATAATAAATGAACATATAAATATTTTATAAGTGTTTGCTATGCAGGCTACATAGAATTTTATGATAACATAGATACAATAACTTGTTAAATAAAGGAAAGAGCGAAGCAGAAATCATTTTTTATTTAATTCTATAATAATTAAAATAAATATTTAAAACAACTTCAAAAATTTAAAAATTAGAGAAAAAATTAATTTGTATAGTCAAAATCCTCATTTCTTACCTATGCATTTATTTTCTTATTTTGATGAAACAAGTCTTTTTTTATTAACAACATGATTTTTTTAATAAAAAATTTAATGTAATTAAAATAAATATTCGCAAGAATTCTAGTAATGTAAACTCATGACAAAAAAAAATTATTTCTTGAGTCAAAATCCTCTCTTAATTATGCATTATTTTTTTATTTTGAAGAAAACATGTTTTTTAAAATAAAAGTCTATCATTATCTAAAAGGCAAGTATCAATAAAAAATAAAAAATTCATATATTTACAATTTTTATGTGTTTACATGAAAAAAATAAAATAAAAGAGTAATTAATTTGTGAAAACCATGTTAAAATTCATACTAAAAATAATATATATATATATTCTATTTTCATTAAATATTCATGTACATTTTTTCTTTTAAAAAAATTACATATAAGATTCCTATATAATTATTCATAAAGTAATTGCAAATATTACCATAAAAAGCTTGAGTTTTATTTAGAGATACTGATATAACTGAATTATATTTTAAAAAACAAATATCATTGTAATTATTTATCCAAAAATAATTTTATTATATATATATATATAATCAATTTTTAAGGGCAATGTAAATGAACATGAATAACTTAGGCTTAAGCCTAAGCAAATACCGTATTGTTTACTATAACATATTTTGATTACCTCTAGTAACTGCAAAATTAAGACCCAAGTTTATTGGATTCTTAAAATCTAAATTTCAATTTGTTTTTATCTAAAAACATCATAAAAACCTAAATAATTTTATTTTTAACTTTAAAATACCCTTTAATCAATCTAAAAATAAAAAGCCAGACTAAAAATTACGAATCCTAATCTACTTTATCCATCATGATTATAAAAGCAAAATCACATCCATTAAAATCTCATTTTCAAGATGAACCTTTTAATATTGAGATCGGCCTTTTTGTGGTGGGAATGTGGTCACCAAAATATATTTTTTTCTTCCCCTTTCAAAAGACTTTCTCTCTCCTCTCTCAATATTTAAAAACTAAACACACGAAAAAAATTAAGTTCTGGTATTGAAATATAAACACTTAAAACTACAAGTACCAGACATGTAAAAAATAGAAAAAATACAAACCAAATTGAAGTTTTGTGAAAACTATAGGGATCAAATTAAACGTTTAAAGATTGCATTGTCCTCCCTTGATGCAATCCACATTGTCTTGTGTCGTAATGAATAGTCCATGCTATAATGAAAATGCCTATCTTTTTTAGTTTATAATACTAGTTATCATGTCTGAGCTATATTACGAGTATGATTTCAAGTTAATTTTTAACATTGAAGAAGAAAGTGTTGGTGTTATATATGCATTTTTCGACATCATTAATTTTGTTAATTGAGGAAGAAAAAAACAATGCATGCATTTAATACAATGAATTAAAAAATAGATGAATTGATAAATAGTAAAAAGAGTTATGAATGTTGTGGAAATCAGTCTCAAAATCAGTTAGGATCTTAGAGAAATCTTAGTATATATGGTTTAGGAAAGAGAATCTAATATTAACTATCCAGATTCTCTAGATTATTGCTTTTTAGTTTAGTGTAGGATACTTTCCTATCTAGTATTTATTTCTTATTTTGAGGGTCAGTAGGTTAGCTTCTCTTTTCTATTTATTGTACAAACATACTGC
This sequence comes from Populus trichocarpa, assembly GCF_000002775.5. Lineage (NCBI taxonomy): Eukaryota > Viridiplantae > Streptophyta > Magnoliopsida > Malpighiales > Salicaceae > Populus > Populus trichocarpa. Next base: position 10,112,174 of record NC_037290.2, on the reverse strand, counting down.
TAGTAAGATTAAGAAAAGAGAAAGACTTCTCTCAAAATTCTTCATGGTATCAGAGCCTACTCTTGAAACCTAATCTGCTTCTCTAAGGCATGGCGGCAGCAGGACAAAGCTCTCTCTCTGAGGTGACCTCACAGCCAAGCAGCCAAGAATAGCCTCTCATGGTAGCCTTTCAGGAGGCACTGAAGGCACATCACACTAAATCACGGGACACAAACTCAATGGATATAATTATCTTCAATGGTCATCATCAGTCATGATGTTTATTTGTGGAAATGGCAGAGATGACTACCTCACAGGGGATATCATCATACCAGAAAATAATGATCCCATGTTCTGAACATAGAAGACTGAAAATCATATGGTAATGTCATGGCTGATCAATTCAATGACCAATGAAATTGGAGAAAATTTTCTCTTATATGGAACAACAAAGGAAATCTGGGAAGCAGCAAGAAAAACCTACTCAAGTTCTGAAAATACATCAGAACTATTTGAGATTGAGGCAGTGTTACATGATCTACGCCAAGGAGAACTTTCTATTACTCAATACTTCAACACTCTCTGTCGTCATTGGCAGCACCTAGATATGTTTGAAATTCATAGCTGGAATTGCCCTGAAGACACAATCCTATATAGAAGAATTGTTGAGCAGAAAAGAACTTTCAAATTTCTTCTTGGGCTCAACAAGAACCTTGATGAAGTCAGAGGAAGAATAATGGGAACCAAACCTCTTCCAAATCTCAGAGAAGCATTATCTGAGGTTAGACGTGAAGAAAGTAGAAAGAAAGTAATGATGAGACCTCACAACTCAGCTCATATAATGGAAGGATATGCCCTTGCTGCTCGAGGCTATTCAAACAATAACTATGATAACCGACAGAGGAAAGGAATACCCTAGTGTGATCACTGCAACAAACCAGGACATGTCAAGAAAAACTGCTGGAAGATTCATGGGAAACCTACTGATTGGAAACCATCAAAATCAATAAATGACAAAGACGGACGTGCCAACAATGTTATCTCAAATAACAACCGAGATACAAACACCATTCTGCCAACAGAAACAAGTCCTTTCAGCAAGGAACAACTTGAGATCTTACAGAAACTCTTCGGTCAGAATTGACTGTCTCAACCAAGTATGTCAGCCTTTGGTTCTGGATCTGGTCTGTTAGCACAAAAAGGTAAATTTTCAACAGCCCTTATAGTTAGTAAGAAACACTCAAGCCCTTGGATCATCGACTCTGGAGCATCAGACCATATGACAGGAGATGCCACTCTTCTTAATGAATACAATCAGTGCACTAATAATTCTACAGTCCGTATAGCTAATGGGTCTTCCTCCCAAGTTAAGGGAATAAGCCTGAGTAGAATCTCAAGGGACATGATCTTAAACTCTATTCTCCATGTTCCTAACCTAGATTGCAACCTACTCTCAATTAGCAAATTGACTCGTGACCTGAATTGTGTTGCTAAATTCTTTTCTCATTTGTGTATATTTCAGGATTTGGATACGGGGAAGAAGATTGGCAGTGCTAAGATGTGTTCTGGGCTCTATCTGCTCAAAAGTGAGATTCCTTTAAGGCAAACTCAAAACAGAAGCTATGTATCATCCAAGGGTCAGTTGGCTTTAAATTTTTATGTCAATAAAGATAGTGAAGTTCTGTTATGGCACTATCGTCTTAGTCATCCAAACTTCATGTACCTTGAAAAGTTGTTTCCATCCTTCTTTTCCAATAAAAGCTCACAATCCTTCAAATGTGAAATATGTCAACTCTCTAAACATGTTCGCAGTAGCTATCCCACCATTTCATATAAACCATCACATCCATTTGCAATGATTCATAGTGATGTATGGGGCCCCTCACAAGTGCATAATATAACTGGAACTCGGTGGTTTGTCTCCTTTGTTGATGATCACACTAGATTGACTTGGTTATTCCTTATGAAAGAAAAATCTGAAGTCAGCCAGATTTTCCAAAACTTCTATGCCATGATACAAACCCAATTCCAGACTAAAATCCAAATCCTAAAAACTGATAATGCCAAAGAATATTTCAATTCTAGCCTTAATACTTATTGTCTAAATCAAGGCATTATCCATATAAGCTCTTGTGTTAACACTCCACAATAAAATGGAGTGGCTGAAAGGAAGAATAGACATCTGTTGGAAGTTGCTAGATCCCTTATGCTCTCTACTCATGTGCCAAAACAATTCTGGCGAGAAGCTGTACTCACAACAACCTATCTCATCAACAGAATGCCTTTCAGAGTTCTAAACTTCAGAACTCCCAGCCAAGTCCTTCTACAAGCCTTTCCACACACCAAACTACTTTTTTCCTTAGACCCTAAAGTATTTGGCTGCTCAGTGTTTGTTCATATACACCATAGAGGAAAATTAGACCCTACCTCTCTCAAGTGCATTTTTATAGGATACTCTCCACACCAAAAGGGTTATAAATGTTACTCTCCTGTTCTAAAAAAGGTCTATACCTCTATGGATGTCACATTTTTTGAACACCAAGCATACTATCCCAAATCTGATCTTCAGGGGGCAACCATGAGAGAATATCAGAATTGGGATATACAATCTGATCATGTAATTAACTCAGGAGACAACCAACAGAGTCTTGTCCAAAGTCATTTGAGTCCTTACACTACACCTCCAGCCTCAATCCAATCAATCCCAGCACCACCAGCCTCGGTCCAATCTCCTGACCAGATTCATCCTACACCAAAACAGATCACAAATCATGAGCTTCTTACTTATTCTAGAAGAAAAAAACTTGGAAAGGAGATAGAGCACACAATACCTCTTGCACATGACCAAGATTCAGAACCAAGTCTAAATTCTGCCCCAATATACTCAGGTATGGAAACTTCTGACTGTGAGAATACTGCCTCTGTTATTGATGATTCAAATATTCCAATTGCTTTGAGAAAGGGTGTTAGATCATGCACAAGTCATCCCATCAGCAAATTTGTTTCATATGAAGGGTTATCACCAACCTATCATGCATTTGTTTCAGCCATTGACAGTGTACAGATTCCTAAGTCTATTGAAGAAGCTCTCAAAGATTCAGGGTGGAGAAAGGCAGTGAGTGATGAAATCAGTGCCTTAAACAAGAATAGAACTTGGGAAATTTCTGAACTTCCACCTGGAAAGAAACTAGTTGGGTGTAAATGGTTATTTACTATCAAACATAAGGTTGATGGAAGTATTGAAAGGTTAAAGGCTCGTCTGGTTGCAAAAGGGTTTACTCAGTCCGATGGAATAGATTATCAAGAAACATTTGCTCCAGTGGCCAAACTTAACACAATCAGAGTGCTTCTATCCCTAGCAGCTAACCAAAACTGGCCATTACATCAACTAGACATCAAAAATGCTTTCCTTAATGGAGACTTGGAAGAAGAAGTATATATGGAGATTCTTCCAGGACTAGAAACATCCTCCAATGTTAACAGAGTATGCAAACTGAAAAAATCACTATATGGACTCAAGCAATCCCCTCGAGCATGGTTTGACAGATTTACAAAGACAGTAGCACAGTATGGATATTCCCAATGCCAAGCAGACCACACACTATTTGTAAAAACCTCTCTAGAAAAGGAAATAACAATCCTAATAGTATATGTGGATAACATCATCTTAACTGGGGATTATGAGGAAGAACTGGTGAGACTGAAGAAACTATTAGCCAAGGAATTTGAGATCAAAGACCTTGGGTATCTCAAATACTTCCTTGGTATGGAAGTGGCACGGTCAAGGAAAGGTATATATGTTTCTCAACGAAAATATGTCTTGGATCTGCTAAAAGAAACAGGAATGCTTGGATGCAAACCTGCAGACACCCCAATGGATTCAACAAAGAAGATAGGAGCAGAAAATGATAGTATACCAGTGGATAGGGGGAGATATCAAAGACTTGTGGGTCGACTCATCTATCTCTCACATACCAGACCTGATATTGGCTTTGTTGTCAGTTTTGTAAGCCAATTCATGAACAACCCGACAGAAGATCATATGGCAGCAGTTAATAGAATCTTGAGGTACCTAAAAATGACTCCTGGTAGAGGTCTTCTATACAAGAAATGTGACAACAAAAATATTGAAATCTACACATATACAGATTAGGTAGGAAACATTATTGATAGGAGATCTACTTCTGGTTATTGCTCCTATGTTTGGGGAAATCTAGTAACTTGGAGAAGCAAGAAACAATATGTGGTATCTAGAAGCAGTGCAGAATCTGAGCTGAGAGCTCTAGCTCTTGGTATCTGTGAAGGGATGTGGATACAAAGATTACTTAAAGAACTTGGCATGGAATCATTGACACCTATCCAGATGCATTGTGATAATCAAGCAGCCATAAGCATAGCAAAGAATCCAGTTCATCATGACAGGACAAAGCACATTGAAATAGATCGACACTTCATCACAGAAAAGATTGAGAAGAACATTGTTCACCTTATCTACACTCCAACAAGATCTCAGATTGCAGACATCCTCACCAAAGCTCTACCAAGAACTAATTTTGAAGAATTGAGTCACAAACCGGGCATGTATAACATATACAACCCAGCTTGAGGGGGGTGTGGAAATCAGTCTTAAAATCAGTTAGGATCTTAAAGAAATCTTAGTATATATGGTTTAGGAAAGAGAATCTGATATTAACTATCCAGATTCTCTAGATTATTGCTTTCTAGTTTTGTGTAGGATACTTTCCTATCTAGTATTTATTTCTTGTTTTGAGGGTCAGTAGGTTAGCTTCTCTTCCCTATTTATTGTACAAACATATTGCTAGTAAGATTAAGAAAGAGAAAGACTTCTCTCAAAATTCTTCAAATGTAAATTAAAGACTAAAATAAAAGGTTAATTTTCATATTTACTAGCAAAAGATGGATTTGCAAATATTTTACAAGCATGGGCTATGTATAGTTATGGTAGTCAATGGTATGAAATAGAGAAAAGAGAAATGACAGTGGGATCATTTTCAAAGCTAATTTTTCATTTAATTTTTCTACAATTGAAAAGAGTTAGAATGTTTTAAATTTTGAAGAAAAAAATAATCAAAATCATCGTTTCTTATTTACACATTTACTTTCCTTTTTTGAGAAAACATGTATTTTCTTATTAACAATATGTTTTTTTCAATTCAAACTTAAGGTCATTAAAATATATATTCACATGAATTCTAATAATTTAACAAAAAAATATATTCATTTATTTTTTAGTTTCACAAGAACATGTCTTTTTTTATTTGAAATATGTTTTTTAAAAATAATTATTCAAAAAATGATACAAAAACAAGTTTCAACAAAAAAATATAAAAAAATTCATGTCTTGATAATTTTCATGCATCTCCATGTAAAAATAAAAGAGTAATTGATTCATAAATACTATATAAAAATTTACAATAACAAAACATATATTTTATTCTCATTGAAATATTCATGTGCCATTTTTTTAATTGAATAGATTAATATATAATTATTCACAAACCAGTTGCAAATATTACCATAAAAAAGTCTAATATTATTTAAATATAATGACATAATGGAGTGATTTTTTAAATATAATTGTAATAATTTTTTTAAATAGATTTTAACTTTAAAAATATATTAAAAAAAATGAAGGGCCAAATAAATGAAACTCATGTGCATCCAAGCTTAAAAGGATGTCCAAACACACTAGGACTTATAAAGCCAGACCTACAAGCCTAACTTTAAAGAAAAAACTCGAGCATGCCTATTTTTACTTAAAAAATAAGTGGGCAACATAGTTTGTTTTTAATAGAATTGACAAAACGTCATCTATTGAAACATATTCTGGTCATCTTCGATGACCAAGAAATCAGGGTTCAAGTTTTAGAACCTCTAAAAATCAATTTGTTTTTACTGGAAAACACTTTGAAAACATTCAAGAACCTTGATAACCTCATTTTTAACCTAAAAATAGCCTACAATCAATATAAAAATTAAAAAATATATATAGAATAAAAAAAATTCATGGATTGTGTTTTTTTTTTTTCAGAGAATCACTTTCATTAAAGGGGCTCCCTTCTTAAAGACAAACCCATTAGCATCATTATTAATCTTTTCTTTATGGCTAGAATGCATAAAGATTGAATCTTTCTCTTTTTGTTTTTTTTCCAACAACTTTTTATTTCTTTTCAATATCTAGTGATTAAGATGTGAAAAGAATAAAGTTTTAGTATCAAAACATAAATACCTAAAAGAACAAGGATCAGAAATATAAAATAAAACACTACAAGGACCAAATTGAACTATTGTGATAACTTTAAGGACCAAATAAAAACAGTTGAAGAGGCATTGATCTTGAAATAATATAATACACTGGTCCCATTTAGTTTGTAGTGTAATAATATAATAATTTTACATTTTGTACATTTTATATGCAACAAGAGGCATTGATCTTGAAATACTTGACCACATGAATATCCATACAACTAAGATGAGTGGGTTTGGTTTAATTGTTCATATGAATAATTAACCATTTTAATATATTATTTTAGTCATTTGGTAACAAGCTTAGTGTTGTAGCTTAGTAGTTAACGACTGACATGACTTTTGAGGTAGGTAGTTTGATTCCCAGCGGAAGCTAATAAGAGTGTGTTTGGCAGTGTGGTTGCGGGTGCTTTTCAAATAACTTTTCGTGTCAAAATACATGTTAATGATGTTTTTTCATTTTTTAAAAATCATTCTTGACATCACCACATCAAAACGATCCAAAACATACAAACCATATTAAATTTTAGCAAAAAAAAAATTCAATTTTTTTGGGAACGCAGCCGTAGCCGCGTTCTCAAACGAGCCCTAAATCATTTTAGGCAACAATTTTTTTTAAATTTTTTTTCACATTTATTAGAACACAAAATGCCCTTTGAATAACTCGACATAACAAAAAAATCACGATGAACAAAAAATAAATAAATATGGAAGATAATCTTATTAATTTTGAACCAGTAATTAAGGAATTTAACTTTAATAAAAAAAACAAAAAAAAAACATAAAAGTTTTGGATCAAGCCGTTTTTTTTTATCTCCTTGGTATTTTAGTAATTTAACTATTTAAAAAATTAAAAAAACTAGTTTACCACTGAACAATTTAAAAATAACATTGAATCATGGTAAAATAATTATCTTACCTCCAAATTCTTGGTTAAAGGTTCTTGGGTAGCGATAAGTTCATCTTAATATTATTTCAATATAGTATTATGAGTTTTAAGGGATGTTTAAGGGTGATGTAGCTACTGTTTTTTTAAAGTATTTTATTTTTGAAAATATATCAAAATATATTTTTTAAAAAAATAATTATTTTTGACATTAATAATTTAAAAATATTAAAAAATTAATTTAAAATAAATAATTTTTTAAATATTTTTAAAATAAAAAAAACAAACATATTGAAGAGTTATAGTAATACATCTCCCCCCTCGCTTAGTTTTTGTTTTTATTAATTTAAATTAATTTAATTTAATTAGTCACTCCATAATCAAATGTGGAATGTGGAATGTGGAATGGAAGAAGAGGTAAGCTTGTTCAATGGGTGCCAATTCCATCCAAAACCGACTTGACTTAGATGACTCATACCCATGCCCCACAAAAGACTTGAAACACTGTCCTCTCCCTCCCTCCGTCTCCATGTAATACCCCTCTACTCTATTCACATCCACAGAGCAAGCAAGAATTGGATTTTCAAGGTTGTCATGTTTTCGTATCTAATTAAATACTATTATTTAATAATGACATGGGTCCCTTTTGCTTTTTTTTTGGGTAAGCTGACTTCCACACCAAGATGCCGTGTATAGACTATAGACTGCAGACTTTCACTAGTTTCTTGAGGCCTTTTGATCTAAATAATTAGTTTATTAAGGTCTTTTTGGGACATTGACTGAAGGGTCTCTTCTCAAATTACTCGTTGTTTAGGAACTGAGGTTAAGCAATCCCGTCTAGGAAGATTTGAAGGTGAGGTTTGCCGGCTTCCCCAGGATTTTGCACCTTTATTTTGCTGCAAATTTGGATGGTCTTGCTGTTTTGCTACTGATAGAGAGATTGTGTGTGTCAATAGATTGTATCAGTATCAGTATTAATTTTGATTTCTTGATTTCACTCTCACTTGATTTTGAATTCATTGAAGGATAACCTTGGAACTGGGAGAATGAGAACGGTAAACATCTTGACAGAAATTATCAAAAGAAAGCAGACAGTATTGAGCCAGTAGTTATTGACTTGTTCATGCCTTTTAATTTCGTATAGGTTATTCTTGTTTTCTATTTTGCTTATGTTGCATGAACTTGGGAAATCTTGTTGGTTATCAATTTCCTGAATCCGGCAAGAAGTGAACCACAAGCACTGTCTCTCTGTCCTGTTCTTTTCTTTCTTCTTCTTTGTTTTTTAAGAACTTTTTTTGCACAAATCAATCTTGCGGGTGTTTCTGGTTGGTTTTCAAATTTAACCTCACAAAAATATGCAAAGAGAGAATTTTGAGTTCCAACTATTGCTAATGATCTGATCCACTGTATCCTGAGAATGAACATCATATTTTGTGCAGCTTTTGTTTTTATACTTTCCTTTTGCATTCTATTTTGTGGACACATTTCTAATGAACACTGTTGTTTTTGAGTTTTTAGGTTCCTGCATCTTATCAAGGCTTTCTTTCTTTGCTCCTGAATTCGTGACAACCAGATTTATCTACGCGCATTCGTTGGGGGCAATGAAGTGCTTTTCATTCCACAGTGGAGACAAGACGGATGAACCAAAAACTCCAAAGTCAGTCTCTGTTCAATCTGTGAATTCTCCAGGTGCTGATCGTGAAATAGGAAGATCTGGTTCTGAATTGAATTCTCAAAATGTCTCTGGTACCAGCACAGAGTCCATGGTCAGGCCCTCACTTCCTAGTATGTCTCAAAGGCCCAGCAATCTCAGAGTGTTCACAGTTTCTGAGCTTAAGTCAGCTACCAAGAATTTTAGCCGTTCTGTCATGATTGGAGAAGGTGGATTCGGTTGCGTTTATAAAGGATCTATTAAGAGCACCGAGGATCCAACTACAAAGCTTGAAATTGCTGTGAAACAGCTGGGTAAAAGAGGGGTGCAGGCAAGTCTTATTCCTCATGTCAACACCTAGTTTTTAATGTCATTGATAGAATTGTAGAAGATATTTATTTTGCTATACTTTCAAAGGTATCTACATTGCTAGAACAAAAATCTTTTTCAAGATTTGCCCACAGTTTTCAGAAAGATGCTTTGTTGAGCTGATGACAGTCTTGCATTTATACTTGTGTTTTGAGCAGTCTTAATCTTAGCTCACACCATTTGGTTGGCAGGGGCACAAAGAATGGGTCACCGAAGTAAATGTTCTTGGAGTAGTCGAGCATCCGAACCTTGTCAAATTAGTTGGTTACTGTGCGGATGAAGATGAAAGAGGAATGCAGCGGCTTCTAATATATGAATTTATGTCCAAGGGAAGTGTTGAGGACCATTTATCCATCCGATCAGATAAACCTCTTCCATGGGCCATGAGACTGAGGATAGCCCAAGATGCTGCTCGTGGCTTAAAGTATCTACATGAAGAAATGGATTTTCAGGTATGGTGCTTCAAAATTCCCTTTCAGTACACCTAAGATTTGGCAGCCCCCTGTGGAAATGCTTCATTTTTCTCAAGGTTGTATTTCATTTCCCATCTCCCCAACATTGTTCTTGTAGCTTGCTATTTTTTTCTAAAATTCTGTAGTTTTTTATTCCCTGTAAAAGAAAAAAAAAAGAGCCTAAACGTGGTTGCGGGTGAGGGATTTCTACATAAAGTCAATTGTGAACAATTAATTAAAGTTTGTGGTAATCTGTGATATGTGGTTAAGCTATCAAGCCTAATTGATAATGCTGACTAGTTTTTTTTTTTTTTTTAATTGACTGTCATAGATCATCTTCAGGGATTTCAAATCATCAAACATTCTTTTAGATGAGCAGTGGAACGCCAAGCTATCAGATTTTGGGTTGGCAAGGCTAGGACCTTCTGAAGGATTGACTCATGTTTCAACTGCGGTATGTTCAGGCAATGTGATCTAATTAATACTTGATATCCGTTTCACCAATTGGTGCTTACTTTTAGCATGCTAGAAATGAACCTTTATTCAATATCTGGATGGGATTTACTCTTTGAAATCTCCTAAAATTTCATCACTACTGAGCTAATTACCGGAATAGAATCTTGAATTATGTTGCTTATATATTCTGCATATTTCTTGTGCAGTCAATTATCTTATCTGGGTCTGCTTTTGATCACCCAACTTTCCCTTTGAAAGCTGCATCAATATGACAGTTGAAAATCATACAGTTTGCCTTATCTCTTGTGGGATTATTTAGTTTTATTGATCTCAACACAATATGCGGATAACTTGAATAAAGTGATTGCATGGATTTGAGTACCTTGCATTCTAGGCATTATGCAGTTCGAAAGGCTCATATAGATGGAAATCGGCTTACTATCAAGCTCCAGGACCCAAACCTAGCCTTATTTTACTGCTTCCAGTGTACTTGATAAGCTCATCTAACAGAATAAAATATATTAAACCTGGCCATTCCAAAGATAATGGAACAACTATTGGGAAATTGTTCATTTGAGTGCTTGCTTGTTTAATAGTGTGCATCAGAGCTGCTTCAGCATTTTTGTTCTTTTTATTCTTTCTTGTGATTAGGATGCTTTTAGTTCTGTGTACTAGCGTGTCTTAGGGATTCTGGGTTTTGCCTCAAAGGAATATGCACAATAGAGGTTGAGAACTATGAAATGCATAAACCTTTTCCACATACATGATAGAAGAAACGGGTTCATTTTAAATAACTCAGAAACCGAATAGAATTTTTTATTTATGCTTTTCATTCTTTTTTTTCCTTTCAGAATGCAGTTTAGACTTTATGCTTTGGCCGTAGGTTGGTGCACTAACACTATGTTAACATTTTCTTTATAATCAAAACTGTTCATTTTCGTGCAATAATTGCAATTGGTTATTTCCATCAGGTTGTAGGAACCATGGGATATGCAGCTCCTGAATACGTCCAAACAGGACGTCTCACATCCAAAAGTGATGTCTGGAGCTATGGGGTCTTCCTTTATGAACTCATTACAGGAAGGCGCCCTTTGGATCGAAACCGACCCAAGAGTGAGCAGAAGCTCTTGGAATGGATAAGACCATACCTATCAGACGCCAAGAAATTCAAGCAAATAGTGGATCCCAGGCTTGAGCAGAAAGACATCCTCAAGTCAGCCCACAAGCTTGCAAATATAGCCAACCGATGCTTAGTTAGAAACCCAAAATTACGTCCCAAGATGAGTGAGGTGTTGGAAAAGATGAATCAGATTGTAGATGCATCTACAGGGACCGAAAGTGCCCAGCAGTCCTCCAAGAATTCAGCACCAATAAAAACTTCGCACGGCACCACAGCAAAAAATAAAAGGAGAAATGTAGATCTCAAAACTGGAGAAAGCGGCTGGTTTGGTTGGATGTGGAATCCAAAGCATGTTAGAACATGCTAATTGCAGTAAACTCGAGCAGATTTATTGTCTGGTAGGTTTTGTGGCTGGTGGAGTATAAATAGGAAAAACTGTTTGAAGCTGGAAGGCTTCCATCATTTATTGGCTGATCAACAAAGCTGGTTGAAAAACTTTTATATACACAATAACTTGTAGAAATCACTGAAGGGAAGGGGAGGTATAAGAGCAACTCTAGATTCCTGCTTCTGAATAAGTGCATCGCTGGTCCAGAATTTAATGAATTAGTAGATGCTGGTCTGCATTGGAAAACTTTCCCGAGGTTGTAGCACTGCGACATGTAAACACTCTTTGGTGGGTTTTGCATGCTTCAATGTATGTCTTGAGTAGAATATGTTTGCCTAATTTTACCACTTTACAGGAGAGTTACTAATGAGTATCATATCATTCCTTGTAACATTTTTTAGATTGGAATGTTTGAAGATCGATTCCTCGAACTACATAGTTGTTTATGTAAAATTGTCGTTACCTCGTTTGTTATTTACTAATTGAAATTAGGCCCTATTCTAGGCTTCAAGGCCCTGGTGTGCTTGAACTAAGGGTTTTTATTTTTTTCATCATCTCTGTTTCTAGCAGGTAAGGTAGAGGGGTGGCAATTTGACCCGATTAGCTATTTAATCTGTGTTTTACTGTGAATCGGAATAAATGAACATACAGTTTTTGGTTTTTTCAGTGTTTTTTAACACAAAAAAAAAATTCCTAATTATATATTAAAATTTATACAATCATCTAATTAAATAAATTAAGAACTATTTATATCAATAAATATATAAAAAAAGTATTAACATGTTTATTCAATTCATTTAATTACGAGTCAAATCATTTTTTTTTTCTAATGTAAAAGAATAAAAGTGTGGATGTTGTTAATGTATTTTTTGACATCAAGAAAAAAAATATAAATTAGAGAGAGGATGTATTAATTTAAATATAAATTAAAAATTATTTTAAAAAATACATATAAAAAATTATCAATTAAAAATAAAAAATCAAATGTTATTAGGCCCTCGTAGGACGACCCTTGTTTTTTTATTTGGAAATGTGATAGATGACATTATTTTTTTGAAAAATAAGAGGCATGTGACATATCACTTGTGTTTTCCAAGATTCCTACCACAATGGTAGCTAAAAAATTGAGGATTTTGTTTATTTGATCTAGAAAGTAGAAACCATAGTTTTGAAATCTAGCCCAGCCCGACGGGTAGATTCGGGGCTGGAACCGGGCCGGGTTGAAGAAAAAATAGGAAAAGAAAAAAACCGGTGTGACCCGGCTAACCCGATAAAAACCTGGTTGCAACCCGTTGACTTTTTTTTTACTAAAACGACGTCGTTTTGATTTAAAAAAAGAATTGACCCGGGCGACCCGATCAAAACCCGGAACCTGCCTTGGACCGGCGCGGATAAAAAAACTATGCTAGAAACTCATTTTGACATAAAATACTTATAAAATACCCTATACACCTTGATAAACTTGAACATGACCTTAAATAACCCAAACACCAATCTATAAACCCAAAATTAACTCAAAATCAAAAAACTTTCCAAGCTTAAATCTACTATTTTAGGCAGGGGGGATGCCAAATAACACCTAGGTAAGACTTCCCTAATCGAGAACCCATTAACACCAAGATTGAACTTTTTCGTGATCTAAATCGGTGTTAACCAAAATTTTCTTTCTCTATCATCAAAGTCTGATGATTTTTTCTCTCATCTCTTAAATTAGAAACTAAAAAATATTAAAAATAAAGTACTAGATCGTAATTGAAATTTCAAAAACCAAAGGGACAAAAAAAAAAAATTGCAAAGTATAAGAATCAAACCTAACCCTTTTTTTATATATAAATTTTAGGATTATTACCTTTTTTTCCGCTCTTTCTATTTCGATTCTCTATCTTTTATTTTTGTCTTTACTTAACAATTTAACTTAAATAGACTTTCAATTCAGTCCTAAAAGATAAAAGAAAAAAAAAAGAATAGGAATAAAAATAAAAATATTAGGTGCACATTAAGTCCATAATACACAAAGTGTGTGCCCCAGCACAATAGCAATTTACTACATGAAAAATCCCACAAATTTTAGAGTTTTGTTAATAATATCACATTTACCTAATTGAATTTTATCCAGTTTAATCAATAAATTACCTAAGATATGAGAAGGGATGAAGAGTTTAACAATTCTATAATTCTATCCAATACTTTTATAAACAAATTAAATATACAAAATTGGTATAAAAACAAACCTAATAATCCAAACTTTGCATCCTATCTTACCTTTTTAATTCATTTTTAATTTTCTTTTAAAACATAACATCATTATTATTATTTTTATTAATTTGTTTTCTATTAATTTGATCATTTTAGGACTTTTGGGATTAGTAGTTATTACTATAGAACTCAATCGCTGTTATAGAGCACTTTTTGAAATTTATTTTTATTTAATTATATATAAATTAAAATATATATTCATAAGAAAGGTAATGAATAAGATTATGGTGAAAAAAGTATTTCCTAATCAAAATTGTGGTTTCTTATTCATGTAATCTCTTTTATTTTTATAATTATGTATTTTTTTATTAGTAGCATGATTTATTAAATAAAAAATCCCAATTAAAAATACTCATAAAATTTTTGATGATTTGAATTAAAGATAAAAAATATAAATTTTTAATAAAAAAACTCAATTTCACTTTTCATATATTTTCTTTTTTGTTTTGACAAAAACATGTTTTTTTTCTTTCATAAGTATTATTTCTTAAATAAAACTTATTATAATCATAAAAGCAGATTTTAATTTAAAAAAAAAAGAATTATGAAGTGATTATTTTTACTCTCAATAATAAAATATATATATTTTTTTCTCATTGAATGCTAATGAGCAAGTTTTTAAAAAAATCTACATGTTAGTCTAATAAATAATTGTTCATAAAATAATTGTTAATATTGCTATAAAATACCCAAATTTTCTTTAAGACTATGACATAAAAATAACATATTAATATATTTATTTAAAGAGAATTTTATTCTAAAATTAATAAAATAAAATAAATGTTAAGAGCTATTTAACAAAAAAAAAAAAAACTAGGCGCCTTTGGGCTTGAAAGGATGGGTCTACACGCCTAACCTAAGAGGAAAAGTCCAGGCCCGTGCACTTGACTTTATTTTTTAAAATAGATAGACAACATGTTGTCCGTGCTATTTTTTTTAATAAAAAAAAGAAGTATCGTCCACTTAAAAAAGAAGGTGCATCATCTTCTTGTTCAAATTTCAGCCACGTCTACTATTTCAAAAGTCATGGGCTGTGTTTTTGAACTCTAAAAAGTCAAATTTTAACTTGTTTTAATTTAAAAATACCTCATAAATACCCTTAAAAGCTATATAAAGCCATACCAACCTAAAAAACACCATATATTAAGCTTAAAATCGTAAATCAAATCGAATAAAAAAAATTAATGGGTCTTGATCTATTCTTTTCTAGCATGTTTGAAGGGCAAAACCACCTCAAGTAAACTCGTCTCTTTAAAGCGAACCAATTAACATCAAGATTTGACCTTTTGCAATGTGACCACTCAAATATTTTTATCTCTTTTATATTTTTTGATGATTTTTTCTCTCTTCTCTGAACAGTTATGAATCGAAACATGATAAAAATAAAATTTTGAGACTGAGATGTAAAAACAAAAAAGGACCAAATTTTTTTTTAAAAAAAAAACTTTAGGGACTAAAGTGAAGTTTTGCACTCCCTTTGAACAATAAAAATGAAAACTTCTATGTTTTTCTTATTGTGTTAATCTAGGTCAATGTTGTTTTAATTCTTTGATATAGTCAAAAATTTCATTTAGAAAATTAAAACTGGAATATTTTATGACATCTCAAGAGTATATTGATCAAAACAAATATTAAAAATATAGAACATTTTTTTGAAAATGTTGGGTATCCTGGACCACCTTGTGCGCACCAGACTAAGTCTCTACGGTTCGGAACTAGCTTTTATATAGGGTTAAACCCTGCAGCCGATGGTCCAAAAAGATTTGGTGCTAGTGGGATTCGAACTTGAGACCTTAAAGGGAGCAAACTCCAAAACCCCTAGCTAAATGCTACTAGAACAACCTCTTGAGATTTAAAAATACAAAACTATACCAACATGACATGAGAGGATGAAATTTAAAAAAATAAAAAATTCAACCACCGCATGTATCGTATAATTTTTTCAAGAATAAAAAAAAAATATTGTGGATTCTATCGTAGCATTACACAATGCATCGGTATTGCATTACAGTAAAAGATCGACTTTCTTTTTAATAATTTAATTAATCAACTCTATTGTAGCATTACACAATGCATCGATATTGCATTACAGTAAAAGATCGACTTTCTTTTTAATAATTTAATTAATCAACTATATATAGGGGCGGAGCCAAAAAAATAAAATTAAGGGGGGCTAGTATTTCAGTTGTATTATTATTTTAGCTAAAATCATATAAATTATTAAGAAAGGGGCTGAAAAAACAATTTTCTTGCAGGGGCTCTGGCTCCTACCAGCCCCCCGTCTCCGTCCCTGACTATATAAAAAAGAAAACTTCACTTCCGATAGAAAAAGGATTTCAGTGTTTATTAGTATTGTCCATCCAAGAGTGAACAAGGATAACAAAAAAAAGAAAAAATGGTTCATATTGACTGCAAGTTTGGCCTGTAACGCAGAAATTGTGTGGTGATGCATGAATGCGGTGTGATCCAAGTTTGAAGAAAGCTATTGCTTCATGACACATTTTCAACTCTTGTTTGTACCTCTTATGGCAAACAACGACTTGTGCAGCAATTTAGACTCTTAAATGACAAGGATTTCAAACAAGGTAAGCTGTAAATGATGGTAATATAAAGTTGTTTGAGCGTTACTAAATTACTAATATGTCGTGTTTCAAATTTTGTTTTATAAAAAAATTAAAATTTTAAAATAAAAAATATTATTTTAATATATTTTTAACTAAAAAATACCTTAAATATTAAAAATTCAACGATCATCCAAGTTTGAAGAAAACTATTGCTTAATGACACCTTTTCAACTCCTGTACCTCCTATGGCAATCATAGACTTGTGCTATAATTTAGATAGAAATACGATGCAAACTGTGTTTTTTAAAAATTTATTTTTTTTGTTAAAAATTAATTTTTTTTGTTTTAGATTGTTTTGATGTGTTGATTTAAAAAAATAATATTATTTTAATACATTTTAGTATAAAAAATACTTTAAAAAGTTGTTTAAGCGTTACTAACACGTCGTGTTTCAAATTTTGTTTTATAAAAATTTAAAATAAAAATATTATTTTAAAATAAGAAATACTTTAAATATTAAAAATTCAACAATCAATCAACATCATCTTCTAGGTATTAAAATTGCGGCCAAGAAGTGGAGGTCATTCATTGTTTAATAGTTTCTTGCCGTGTTGATTGGAGGATTTTGCGTGTTGTGTCAACGCGTATGAAAAAGTAGGTGCATTATGTCATCCACCGAAAAAATAAATAAAATAGGACAGCACAACCAGTTATATAGTTCAATTAACATCAAGATTTCTCTTCTTTAAGAAAATATCTGAGATCATACATCTTTGTCGACAACAAATAAAAAGGATAGAGAGAGGGAACCTTTGATTTGGGTTACAATTATACAAACATAGAGTGAAATGTATTTTAATTTAAAATTATTTCCAATAAATTCTTGCTTTTATTGTGTTGTTTTTGTTTTTCAAAAAAATTATTTTCAGCTCTCCAATAATTAATTGAAAAATACTACAATGTCAGTGCTAGACGAGGACACCTCTTTAAGATTATTTGTTTTTGCATTTCAAAAACGTTTTTGAAAGAATTAAATCTTTTTATTTACTTCAAATTAATATTTTTTTGGTGTTTTCAGATTATTTTGATGTGCTGATGTTAAAAATAATTTTTTTAAAATAAAAAAAAAATTAGTTTGATGTATCTTCGAGTAAAAAACACTTTGAAAAACTATCAGTACCACACTTTCAAATACGCTTTCTTCTCCAAGTTTTTTTTTGAAGGGCTCACTCACATTAGAAGTTGTATTTGATGAAATATTTTAAATTAATTAATTTTGTTCAAATGCGTAAAACTCCCTTTCAAATAAAACCATGTTTGAGTTGGCCTCTTGTAATCCAGTCAACTTGGTAGGTTTAGAATCAACTTGAATAATCAATAAAAATATAATTTAATTAAAAATAATTCAAGACGAGATCTAAGTTATGAATGATCAAATTGAAAAGCAATTTAAATAAATAAAAAAGATAAGAAAAAATAATTTTAGTCAATTTTGGTTTACTTACTAAATTTACAATCTAAGTTATGTAACTAAGATAATTCTATAATTGATTTGTTGAAGAATAAAATTAATATAAAGTTTTTGTTAATTATTAATTAATAATATACCCTAGATTAAAATAATGATACCGAACAAATGACATTTATTTTGATCTCCAAATAATTCAAAATTGGCGGGCATAAGTGAAGAAGATTAATTAGCGAGGACAGTTAGGGCAGTCCACGTGCTCACGCTTATTGTATATGATAAAGTATCTGGTTATATTATACAAAATTAATATAATTGATGACACATAATTAAGTTAATATTATAATTGCGTATCAGATAGTTTTATTGAGCGAAGCATGACCGAGTTTTGTGATAAGATTGAAGAATTAATGCACATAAACTAAAGAAATCCAAATTATAAACTACGAGCGGCGCCTAAAGTTAGAATTTTTGGTGGGTAAATTGAATTCCATCATGCATGGGTAATAAATACTAACTTATTACCGAAGAAAGCTCACAAAATTCACTATTACGGTCATTACCCGTTCAATAAGATAATTGCATCGCCCAATTATACCACAGTTACAAAACCACAAGCACGTTGGTTTCAAAAAAAAACAAATTTTGAATTTTTTTTAAATTGTTATTATTTTTAGATGAATTAATGTGTTGATATTAAAAATAATTTTTTTTTAAAAAATATTATTTTAATATATTTAAAAAACACTTTAAAAAATAATAACCGCTATCAAATTACTCAAAATGAAAAAATATCACCTCCCACTGATTTAGTTAGTGTTTAGAAACACATGGCAACTTGTATTTTTAAAAAATTTAATTTTTTTTGTTAATTTTTTTTAATATTTTGGATAGTTTTGATGCGTTGATTTCAAAAATAATTTTTTTAAAAATAAAAAAATATTATCTTAATGTATTTTAATATAAAAAATACTTTAAAAAACAATTATAACTCCACTACGAAACAGGAACTTAATGCTAAAGAAAAAGCCAGTTGGAGGTAAGAAACCGTAAAAATGATATCTATAAGAAGGAAAGTGTATTTAGAAGTATAGAATATAGTAGTGTATTAAAATAATATATATATATATATATATTTAAAATTTATTTTTGATATTATTATATTAAAAATATATGAAAACAATCTAGAAATATAAAAAAGGTCTTTTTAAATTTAAAATTTTACCTCATTTATGACGCAATTACAAACGGGGCGAAATCCAAACCATTCATTCACCGCCTTGAGGTACTTTTGATTTGGACATTTAAGAGCCGCGGCAAACAGTGTATAATAAACAAAAAGAAGAAAAAAAAGAAGTGCTCTCCCTGTTTCCCATTCTATTATAATTCATTTATTTGATTTAGTTTTTAGTTTCCATGTTAAAATCAAGTAAAATGATTCACAGTTATCTGCTTCGCTAGTTCTCTGTCTAGCTTGTAGTTTCCTCTATTACACTCGACATAAACCCTATCTACCTACCTATCTGCCCCGTCTTGTTTCTTTTTTTCTGCCTTTCCATTTCCTTCATCAGGTTAGTACTTTGTCTTGTCTTGTGATTTGATTTGATTTGATTTAATGTTTGATGATTTTCTGTGATTTCTGGTTTTGTTTTAAATTAAATCATGCTATATTATGCTCAAATCTTATTATTGGTGTCGGCTAAAATAGACACAAATTAATTAAAAGATTTGTGTTTGCGTTAAACTGGTAATGATGATCTTTAATTATGGAAATGATTTGGAGTTATTTGCAAAGATGGATGGATATTTTGGTGCTGTTTATACTTGAATTCTGATGGGTCGAGGTTGATGTAACCATTCGGGTTTTGAGCAGGGGGAGGAGATTGGTTTGGTAAGAAAGATGGTTATTTACGAGCAAGAGTCGGATGTTATTCAATGGGGTCTTCGTCTTCTTGATGGGGACCCACCCTTTTATTCTGGGTACTATGGTGAAGCAATAGTACAGAGTGATGATGGATACCATGGACATTATGTGAGGGATCATTATGATATTACGGACTGTAGCCATGTAGAGAATGATGAGATGATTGCACGCACGTTGCAAGAAGAGTTTTCGCAGCTTGCAGTTACTGAAGAAAATGGGTATTCACATGGTGGAGAAGAGCTTTCAGTTACTGAAGAAAATGTGTATTCACATGGTGGAGAAGAGCATTTGCAGACTTCTGTTGATGAGCATGATTGGCATTGTACACCGATGAGGAACTACCGTTCAGGTTTATGGTTAAGATTATCCTTTTGTTTTGTTTCATTTTTTGTGGGAGGAAATTTCTTACGTTGGTTTCACTTGATGTTTTTAATGCGCAGACAATGAGTGTAGTCATGAAGAATCAGATGATGCAGTACCCTCTAGTTCATGCTCAAGTCCTGCTAATGGAGAAGAGTATTCCTATTCACCAGAGTTTACTGATGAAGATGGCCTGGATGATGAAGTAGGCAAGAGGTTGAATCAGTTGATTCCAATCCGTGTAAGTTTGGCCGCTTTAGATCATCATTGTGGTCTTTTATTTCTTTTGGTCGAGGAAATTGAGAGACTTTGGTCATGTTTGACTTCCCCTAGGAATCAGGAATAGCATTTCAAATAAAATTTATGTTTAACTTTATTTAAATAATTTTACTTGTCTTAGAGTTTTTATACTACCAAATGACAAATAAAAGAAGTAAATTTTTCCACTAAATATAGAATATCTCATTTCTTGTATAATCTTAATCCTTATTATTGGCAAACCAAACTGCATTTCACAAGGAATGGGACACGATACTAATTTTTATTTCCAATCCCAAGCGACCCGAACATAATCATCACATAGTCATTTATAGCCTTTCCTCTCTCTTTTATTGCAGTTTTTTTTTTCCTTTTCTTTTTCACCAATTACTATCTTTAATATCTAGGTGATTGCATTAAAGTAGCTAGTACTTAGTTAATCCGGGAAAAGTATCCAAGGTATTCTGAGCCATGAATTTAAGTACAGATGGCACACAGAGTCAGGGTGCGTCTTTTTTTCCGCTCCTGGAGTCTCGCTTCTCTAATGGCACTGCATCTATAATTCTACTAATGCTTTTTGACTGGGATTTTGAAACTTACACGTCCAAGTTCAGGATAATTGAGTGTTTTACCAGTTCAATGTTTCCATCACTGAGCCAGACAAAATAGTGTATACTTTATGAACTATCATTGGATAAACTGTCATATTATGGCTAAAGACTGTCAACGTGATCTGTGGTTCTTTATTGTGAAAAGACAATCAACGCAATCCGTGATTCTTTATTGTGAGAGAACATTTGCATGTGTTCAAACACTTTTAAGCGTGGTGTAATGTTTGTTTTTTCTTGTGCAACTTATATGGTATGTGATTAAGTTCAGTGTAATGTGCATCATAGAAGTTACATGTTAGCATCAATTGGTGCTCATTTGCATCACACGATCTTGTGGTTTTGCATCATTTGATACTTCCTGTTGAAAATCTTTATAAATTGTAGTTTTCTTGTACAACTAGCTTGGTGAAAATACTGTGCTTGTGTTCTTGCATACATGCTTGCAAGGACATATCATTTCCCCTATTGTTGGTTTTGCTTATCACCTGCCAAAATTTCTTTCATGCTTCGCAGCATGTTCCAAGAATTAATGGAGAAATACCTTCAATTGATGAAGCAACATCAGATCATGAAAGGCTTCTGAACAGGTATTGTGTACAGATATTATTGCTGCAGATAAAGCAAAATTCTTTTCCCATTTTGTCTGATTGGGAGTTAGTTCAGTTAATGTGTTCTATAGACATGTGATTACTATAACATTGCTCATTTTCTTCCCTTTTTTTTTTCTTTTTACCTCGGAATAAACTTCATGCTATTAAATTATTGTTCTCACCAATCCAGACTGCAGTTATTTGGCTTTGAAGAGCTCAAGGTTCCAGGGGATGGAAACTGTCAGGTTAGCTTTTCCTTGTCTGTTTCTTTTTGAGTATCTTCACTATGACCTCCTCCATGAGATGTTGCTGTAAATGGATTATTATTAGGGTTTTTCTAAGATTGGCCCTAAAGGTACACGTCAACAAGCAATAAATGGAAGGTCTTCACTTCCATAATTGAGTAAAATCCTAATCCTTAATTTGTTGATACTAAAGATAATGAAACCTTCCAGATATTGATATTTGATATTTGCGAGTGCCCTTAGGACCGCATGTTGGAAAAGTCCTTGCTGTTATTGTTGCTGCTGTTGATCTTGCTTGTCAAAGTGCTTATTGACAAATTAATGATGACATGTTAATATTTACTTTCTAAAACTTTCTCATTCTCCAGTTCCGTGCTTTATCAGATCAAATATATAATACACCTGATCGCCACAAAATAGTAAGACGACAGGTTGTGTATCAGGTTTGTTTTATTCCCTGCCTTATTATTAGTGGTTGAAGTTGAGTTAGTAGAATTGTAACATATATATCTATATTTCATTGATCTTATACATTTTTGTTATAATGGTTTGTGATCACCAGCTTAAATCTCACCCAGAGATATACGAGGGATATGTTCCCATGGAGTATGGTGACTATTTGAGGAAGATGTCGAAGTAATAATGGAACTGTTTGCTTATTCTATTTCATTAACTATAAAGAATCTTGCGTGTTGATTCTAATAGACAAATACCCTTTGCATTTGGATGCCAGGAGTGGTGAGTGGGGTGATCATGTGACATTGCAGGCAGTTGCGGATGCGGTATGGATCATATCAACTTGTAGTTGCCTGTTTTTTTTTGGGCTCAAGGACTTGATGTTGTTCTTGAAGGACATTGATTTTGTTTTCTTTGTTCTTAAAACATTTTGCCAATTGCTTCCTTTATTTGACATGCATTGTGACTATAGTTTACCTTTGGTGAAACCCTGTCCCTCTTTGCCGGTTTCACCATAGCACTGCTCTATTTTAAAGCTTTATGCATTGTTTCATTTTGAAGACAAATGTAACATTCTGTGCTATCTTCCATGGCTTGTACCCTTGTTTTATTGCAGTATGGCGTGAAAATACTCGTCATGACTTCTTTCAAGGACACATGTTACATAGAGATTCTTCCTGTCAGCCAAAAGCCAAAAGGAGGTAAATTATGTTTGTTTCAGTTGTCCTGAAAAAAATTAATTTCCTTTTCCTTTATCTTACCCCTCATCTTCCTTTTTGAGATGTTGTTTCCATGATCATATTTTTTCAAGTTTATAATAAATATTGTTGACAATTGGTTGTGGTAATAAATATTGCTTGTTTGATTGCAAGTTTGATAGTTTTACCGATTCCTGATGAAACATAAAAAAAAATTGAGTGATTGTTTTGTTAAACCTTGATCTGTATGCGATGTTTTCGATTGGTGAATTGCTTTTCCCATACACTACTTTACAGAAGAATAGAGGCAAAAACTCTATCTGATTGCTACAATTGCTTCTCTCTTTCTTTTTGCAGAAGCACCAAAGTAGAAACACTGAAAATTATTATAATGTTTCCTGTGCTAATTAATCCATATACAATGTAATTGGTCTTAAATGATTGACAGCAACCTGAAAGAAATTCCAGTCCCATCCCAGACTTCTTTTTCAAACAATAATAGCATAGCATTAATGTTTGTTTTATTGCTTATAAATGACCTGTGAACCCTAATGAAATTATATGTTCTGAATGTAAAAACTTCTGGAATTTTTAAGCTTGTGTTTTGATGAAGAATTTTGGGTTCCTTCTGCAGTCATTTTCTTGAGCTTTTGGGCAGAGGTACACTACAACTCCATCTATTTTCAAGGAGGTAAATATTGTTTATTTTTTTGCTTCTTTTATTGGGCAAAGGGCACGAGTTAAAAAGTAAGCACAATGGAATGCTTGGGCAAAGTTGATGATAAAACATAACTGAACTTCTTGTGACAGAAAAGAAGTTTAGTGTTGAATCGAATTTTCTTGCTTCTGACAAGCCTGACTTTGGTTTTCGTATCAGTTTCTCCCTCACTTACGTGACAATGATCTTGGTTTCATGTGCAAAGTCTAATTTGGTAACTTTGCATTAATTCTAATGATGCCCCTGTGAGAATAATTTATCTCTTTTCGTGGTTTTGATACAGATACATCTAGTGAATTCAGAAAGAAGAAAAGGTGGTGGAATTTCGGGAATAAGAACTAGATATATATTCTGGTAATCTGAGGGAACCCCCCCCCCCCCCCCCCCACATCTTCTCTTGCTGCTGTGCTTGCTATTATACATATGCACATGCAGCCTCCTTGGTGCGAAACTTGTATCTTCTCTTTCTATAAACCATACTTGTCCAGATCAGTTATTCTACGAGTGTATTGTATTTTTCCGGGAAAGATTTTTTTGTCTCGAATTTTGCATACATGCTCTAGAATTGCGTGTCATATCTTTCTCAAATAAACAGAAAAAAATAATCAAATGAGTAACACTGTTTATTCTTTTAATGCACGGGGACAGCGAGATGGATGGATGGAGCTTCAGATAAGTTGTTTGGTTGG
The DNA here is from genome assembly GCF_000002775.5 of Populus trichocarpa. NCBI lineage: Eukaryota > Viridiplantae > Streptophyta > Magnoliopsida > Malpighiales > Salicaceae > Populus > Populus trichocarpa. The sequence goes on along the minus strand of NC_037290.2, from coordinate 10,087,769 downwards.
GAAATTTAACGTGTATCGAAAGTGTGAATCTTTACCTGATCAAAACTCAGAACTTGCTCATGCATTCAAAATAAGATATTATTATTGATTTGATAACGTTTTATTCCCATTGTCATGTAGGACCGTAGATACTTTTAATACTCAAGCTTGACTTGATTGCGACCTCTATTTTGGTTTATTTATCAATCCAGTCGTCCTTTCTTATGATTGTTGCATATTTGTGGGAGAGATGAGGATATAGTTTCACAAGTTCTTATAGAACCAACAATGAGTCACATTTATCAAGAGGTTTGCTCCCTCTGTGGTCTCAGGTTCGAGCCCTGTGGTTGCTCATATGATGGCCACTGGAGGCTTACATGGTCGTTAAGTTCAGGGCCCGTGGGATTAGTTTAACGTGGCCCGGACACCCACGTTAAACTAAAAAAACAATGAGGCACATTTGCCTCTTTTATTTTATTTTTTTATTGGGGGGGGTTCTTCTGCATTGGATCTCTACAGTTCGCAGATCCAAATGTTTCTATCCGAGGCAAGTAACTAAAACTTGAACCAGGGTTGGTAGCAGAATTTTATCACGTGAAATGCTGATTTATTTTTGTGTTTTAAAAGTGTTTTTGAAAAAATTAAAATTTTTTAATATTTATTTTGTTGTGTTGATGGTAAAAATAATTTTTTAAAAAATAATATTATTTTAATGTATTTTAAAGTAAAAATTATTTTAGTGTTTAAAATTAAAAATTTTTGTCAATAGTTGGTAGTGTTTAGTGTATTTAAAAAGAGAAAAAAAATTCATGACTCAACATCATAGGAAAAAAAAATAAGGGTTGTCAATCCTTAATAATCTAAACATGGGTTGTCAATCCTTAATAATCTAAACATAAAAAGATGAATTCAAAAAAAAATCAGTGAACAAAAAGCAGTTCAAAAAACAAAGAACCTGAAAATTTAGGCGAGGTAGCTAAAACTCTTGAGCGAGATTATATAAATAGGATAACCCAATAGATTGCAAAATAAAAAAAAATAACAAGCTTATTTTTAAAAACAACTGAATTTTAAAGGATGAAACTAAAAAAAATAAAAAAAGAGCGACCTAAAAAAAATACTTGAGTCGCCCAACCAAACCTACTGTCTAAATAATGAGATGAGGATAACCTGATTGAAAGAAAACCGAAGAAAATAACAAAGTTTATTTTTTAAAATGAATAACTTTGAAGGATGTAATCAAGAAAAAAACGATGTCAACTTGTGTTAACTTTTTAAACCTGTGACCCAAGCTAGTGACTAAATCGGAAGTGCCTCATTTGGAAAACCACCATTTTAAAACTTGACTCAACCCAATAGGTTGACCCATGACCCGAGAGAATCGAGGTGTAACATCCTCTAATTTTAAAGTCAATTAATCACGCGATTAGTAACACAATCAAGATAAAAACCAAAATTTTGTTTTCTATCAAAAATCTAGCAGAGTTTCTTCTAAATATTGGTACCAAGTTATTGACAACAACAATAACAATACAAATCCATTCTTCACAATTCATTTTATCTTTATGTTAACATGAAGCCCAATTATCATGGATTCACCCAACACAACATCTCACCGGATTAGAATATCTAATCCAAATTTCAGTTACATCACATTGCATATTGCAATGTTTCATTAACAATAAAAAAAATTTAAATAAACAAATTCAAAAGAAAATTAAATAAACAGATTCATAGGGTAGCATTATAAAATAAATAACTCAAAATCATATAAAGTATTTCCTTAAGAAAATTACGTAACAAATGCATAGAGTAACTAAGTTTAATGTACTAACAACTTAATTATATCGCCACTGAACCAAATAAGAAAATCATCCGAAATAATTACAATTTACATCAATTCAACATTGGATTACATATCAAATATTTAACGCAAAGGATTATCCCTCCAAAAATACATTTCTCCTTTTCCTTTTCTTTAACATAAAAGACCCTAACTAGATACTAATCTGCATGAGTTCGTGGGGTACTTGAAATTAATTTAGCATATAATAGCATAAATAACTCAAGCAATAAATCAAAATAATAAGGATTCATTTAATGATTTTAACAATAAAGCTTAGACTTAGAGAAAAAGAAAAGGAAGGGATAACAACTAATGCGTTGCTTGAAGAGCGCGAAGTTGGCCCATATACTGGCGCCTGAGTAGCTGGCGCCAACTTTTTTTAATAACTTTTAGAAATAGAAAAGGACTAGGTTTTCCCTAACCCAACTTAATAACAACAAAAATAGTAATGAGAAATGACAAAAACACTTCTTGATGCAAGGCTTAGAAAATTTAATTTTAGAGACAATTTAGTCAATTCAATTTTTAAAATAAAGTAAAAAATTGAAAATGCCCCTCAATGCTGATTAAATGAAAATAACTTTTAGGGCAAATTAATAATATTACTGTGCAATAAAAAATGAGTTGACCATAATGTCCCTTATGAATTTGGCAATGACTTTTGTATTCTAAGGAAAAGACTGAATTACCCTTGTAACATCCCCAAGTTTTTAAAACACAAATCAACGTATTTATAGTTATAGATAGATGAGAAAATAGGGAATATATATTACTGAAATTTCAGTAAATTTTCCCTTAAAAATGTTAGTTTATCAACAACACAGCAAGCATGCTATTCTAATCAATATATCGATAAGGTCCAACCATCCTGGACTTTACCCATTCTCATTATAATTCAAGATTAGAATATATTTAATCCCACCATTCAACCACTTCATGTTTTATATAACAATTCACAATAAGAAACAATCATGTCAAATAATATTAACAAATTCATAGAAAAACATTATAAATTGAATCCATGCATTTCTAAATTTATTATGTAAAAGTGAAGTTCTTAATACTTTATAAGCCTAGTGAGTAAATATTATTATCTAGATTACATGCATCATTAATTCTAGTATTATTTACATGCTAAAACTAATCCCAAAAAATTACATTACAAAATAAGTTAGCAATTCAAGATTACATCATCATTTTCTTAAAAAAAAGATATACTAAGAATATCTATTGCTTCACATGAGGTTGTGATGTACCTGAAATTTATATAACACATAATATAAATAAAACCATATGATCAATTCACCCAATTCATATAACTTATTTTATTTGATTCAAAAATATATTTTCAAAAATCAAACACTATTATATATTTTCCTTTCAACTAATTTTATGGCTCCACTAGATAATTTTATCAAATCAGGAATCATGGTCATCAGTCTCATTAATACCACTAGTACCACCCAGGTACCACTCAATTGAATTCTCGATCGTCAGACATACTGATGCCATTAGCTACACTCAGGGTAACTAATCAAATAAAAATCTCGGTCGTTAAACATACTGATGCCACTAGCCCCACTTAGGGTAACTAGTCAATTACAGATCTTGGTCAAGAGACAAATTGACGCCACTAGTCCAATCAGGGTGACTAGTCAAGTACAAATCTTGGTCGTCAGACAAACCGGTTCCTTAGTCCCATTTAAGATAACTAGTCAAGTACAAATCCTGGTCATCAGACAAACTGACGCCACTAGTCCCATTCAGGGTAACTAGTCAATTTATCATCTTTTCGATGCTCATGTCACAATTAATACAAATGCATAACACATTTAAAGAAATTGCAGTTATATCATATTAAAAATTTAAACATAATAAATGGTAGAGGCGTAAAACACCTACCTGATATCTGTGTTTAAGCAGAAATCCCTTGCTGTTGAATGAATCCTGTAAGCTTTTCTGTACCAACAATAGCAATACGTCATATACAATTCAATTATTATAGAAATCCAATTCAAATTCAAATTCTCATTCAAAGTTCGAGTTTCAAATCAATGATAAGGAAAACATAAAGTTTTTCATGCTTAAATACTTTTTATTAACATATCATTCAATATATTATTTTACTTTATGTAGACAACATTAAATACATTTTCTTTATTAATTCCGAGCAAATTAGGTAGGAATTCTCTTTCCAATAAAATCCATTACCCCAAACTCATCAATTAACACATTTCAACAAGGTTTTCTCATCAATTTGGTCAAACCAATCCATTATTTCTTTATTCTATTTTGGCTGAAACTACCATCCAAGAAAACACATTTTCATTTATTAATTCTGAGCAAATTAGCATATGATTTATACATTACACATTCTACTTAACATCTTAGAATACAATTTTAATACCAATTAAATTAATTCCATCCATTATTCCCTTTACTCTTCCATGGTCGAACCTACACAATAAAGACAAGGAAATCCTTTCAAGTTTCTTAAAATTACACACATCACCCCATCATTAAATGATCAATCACACACATTACTATTTAAATTCCATAACAATTAAAACAAGAATTCATTCCTCTATTTTTTTTTTTAGTATTGGCCGAACCTATTATGGAAAAAAAAGGATGTATGGTTTCGTTCAAATTCATCACAATTAACACTTCATCCACACCGTATCCCTTATTTTTAGCATATCTAAACATAATTCAACCATGAATTAAATAAAAAAAATCATATCCCTTTTTACTTAGCATTTGGCCAAAACTTCCTTTCTTAAGAAATGCATATGTTTTTCTCATTTTTTTTCCCAATTAATACATTACTCATTTATTTAGTATTTAACTAACACAATTCAATATGAATTAAAGGTCAATTTAATAAACCAACAAGTATATATGGTGAGGACACCAAGATTCTTGAAATTCTCTACAATCCAACTATTATCCAATCATTTTGTACCTGTCCTAACACAATTCTATCCAAATTTCATAACAATTAAACCAAGCAAATTCTAAACCTTATCTCAAACCCTAACCAAAACTTCATGCACATATGAATGCATATTTTCTCTTCAATATTTCTTAATCAACACCCTTTTCGACACATGTTAACATGTTTTAAGCATCAAATAACCAATTTAAACAATCCCTTTTAAAATTCAAATTTTCCATAATGTACATCAACACCAAATTCTCACCAATTCATTACAAAACTTTAAATTAAGCTTAGATTAGAATTCTTCACCTCTTAATAATGATAAAACAAAGAAAATCTAACAAAGAAATCTTTGATTCCTCTTTCTTCTTCAACTTCTTGTTACCACCCTACTCCTCCCTTTTCAAGCTTAAACTCATAAAAACCTTTCTTTAATCATTAGAACTCTTTCTTTTCTTTATATTCTATTCTATTTTGGTAAGATTTTGTGAGGGAAAATCAAGAAAATATCAATTTCTTCTCCTCTCTTTTCATTATACTTGGTCGGCCATTCACATAGAAAATAGCTTCCTTGGTAAGCCAATAAATTATATATACTAACCACATTTCTATATATTTATAAATATGTCAGTATTCTTTATTTGAATAAGTTATTTTCTTCTAATTGAGTATATTATCACGGCAAACTTTCTTATACTATATTCAACCGTCATTTTTTCCAAGAACTTTCTTCATATTTATTCGATAATATTTTTATTTCATTTATAATTAATTTTATTCAAATTACTTAACCCATTTTACCTACTGGTTAAATTTAAGTTCTTGCATATACAGGGAAATCTTAGCAAGCGTTTACTAACCTTGAAAAAAACTATTCTATGTTATTGTGTGGTAAGGGTAAAATAGTAAATTTATGTAAGAATCCATAATAGTACAGGGTTTAAATTCCTATTCCTACTGGTATTTTTAATGACAACCACCAAGCAAACGACGGTTCACTCCAGTCTTGTACAAAACTAATCAAAGTACTTTAGAATAATATTAGCTTATTGATAGCTGCTTCTTCTTCCTTTAATTTTTTCACCCGAAAGATAGAAAAAAAGACTGATTTGTGGTTTAATTAATTAAACAAATAAACATTAGGCTCCACCACCCAAAACCCTGAACCTTGTGTTTGTTTTGATGCAATGTTAGTCCTACATCTTCTGTTCCCCGATTACCTCCTCCTGCCGACCCTCCTCCGCCTCCAAATCCACGTTCTCCGACAGCGGCTTCAGCAACAAAGCAGTAAATGGCATGTGCCTATAATCCAGGTCAAGCCGACAGCTAGCTTCCGTCAGAGAGAAGCCATCGGGCCCCGCATCGATGGCGGGGTGGACCTCGCCGGAAACAGAGGGCGGAGAGGCGGAAGTCGGGGCAGACCCAACAGTGGTGGAGATGGGGATGGAGGGGATAGTTCCGGTTCCGGTGGCAGCGATGATGGATGCCTCAGCGTTGCGAAGGAGCCACTCGATGGTCTCGCCATCGGAGCGGTGGCCGAGTTCACGGGTGAGCTGGAAGACACGGGCCGCTGTTAAAGCGGGCATCCGGACCCTCCTGCCACGGCCGTTGACTTTGGTGTGGCGGTCTTTGGATTGAGAAGCAGTGGATTTGCGAGGGTGGGCCAGCTTAGAGTCGGACCCACTACTTGCTGCTGGGATAGTTGTGGGGACCACATGATTGTTGTTGTTAAGGTTTGAGTTTTGCTGGTGGTGGTGATTGTTTGAGGTGGAGGAGAGGTTGTAGAGAACCATTTCAGAAGCCACGAGGATTGAGGGGCTTTTGTGGAGTGATTTGAGGAGAGATTGAAGTTAGGGTTTGTGCAAAGGAGAGAAGAAGAGAAAGAAACAGAGGTGGGTGCGTGTCTGAGGTCTGACTCTATTGACCCTGCACTGTAACACGGAGAGAAACGGCGACCCCTTTTATAGTAGCGGGCCAGACCTTGATTTCAACGATTTTTTTTTCAACTGAAAAGTTATTTTAAAAAACATCTCCCAATTTATTATCCTAGTAAAACATTAATCCTGTGACCGTGATATGATTTTAAATTAGTTTTTAATTAGATTGGTGATACGTTAATTTTTTTTTATATAAAAATATATTCAGGTGATAATATTGTTTCTATAAGAGTAAAAAAAAAAAAGTTAGAATCAGGGTCATTTACTTGAATTAGTTAAAATGTTCAATAACCTCCATTAATTTAATAATATTATTATAATAAAAAACCAACTACAATAAAATAAAATAAAAAAACACTATTATCACATCAACAACAACCATAACAAAAAAAAAAAAATAATGACTATTTAAAAAAAAAAAGCTTGTCAATATTATAAAAAAATATCATCTAAATATTCTTAAAATAACTCAATGATCTTATTTGATAACAAAAAAAAAAAATTGAATGAGAATATGATAACCTCATAAAAAGAAAAAAAAAATCTAAAGCTTAATTACCTGCAAATTAAACGTTGAATGATGAACTGAAAAATAAATATCAATTTTAAAAAATAACAAAAAAATTTGACTCGAGTCAACATACTAAATTTGCAGTTGGTTGTGAGGTTGGGATAACCTTGAACAAAAAAATAATAATGAAGGTCAACTCTTAAACAAACTAAATGATGAAAGACAAAACTGAAAAAAATTAATTAAAAAAAATATAAAAAAATCCAAATCAATCCGGGTTAACTCGACTAATATGTGAGCCAAGATATGAGATTGAGATAACCTCTTAGAATGGAAAGCGGAAAATATCATAAAGCTAAAGGCCAAATAGCTTAATGTCGAAGAATAAAATTGAAAAAAAAACATTTAAAACAAACCTACAAAAGATCAAAGTTAGTTCGGGCTAATCTTTAAAATCCATGATCTGGGTCATGAGACCAGGTTACTCATAGAAGACAAACTTGAAAAAGCAACGAAGAAAAATTTCCAATCAACCAAAATTTTAAAAAAACAAATAGCAATAAAAAAACGAGAATAAAATCTAATATAAATTAAATGAAATAAAACAATGAGAGAAGAAATTGAAAAATGAAATAAAAGAATAAAAATAAATAGCAATTAAAAGAAAAGGAACCAAATCTAGTATAAAATTAAATAAAATAAAAAAAATGAGAGAAGAAATTAAAAAATAAAATAAATCAAGAAAAAGAGAAAAAAACAATAAAATAACAGTTAAAAGAATGAGGACCAAATATGATATAAAAATTAAATGAAATAAAATAATGAGGGGAAAAACTAAAAAATAAAATATATCAACAAAAGATAAAAAGTAAAAAGACAACAATAAAAAGAATGAGGATCAAACATGATAGACTAGGAGGATGAAATTAAAAAAAATATAAATTATTTCAAATAAAACAAATAGTAATGAAAAGAACAAGGATCAAATCTAAAGAAAAAACAAATTGAAGGGCTACTTTGAAAAATGAGAGGGTTAGGTATGGAAATCGAGGAGAAGAGAGAGAGAAAAAAGGTTGTTAGCACCAAACCGGAAGTCCATAGGCCACGTACACCATCAAAGGATGGAGAGGTTGTCGAGACAATTCAAATGCCACCTCGAAAGCCATTGTTTGGTTGTCGGATGGCACGTCATATGCCGTCAGAATGACACTAGTGTCCCCCACGTACATGCCAATTACTTTTATTCTTTGAATAATATTTTATATTTATTAAAACATCAAATTGTCACCGTATCAACTTGATTATAACTAAAAAACCATGTTGAAAATATAAAAAGCTCATAGATGCCATCTTAATAGTTTTTTTTAAGGGTAATTAGGTCATTTCACTATGTTTAAAAAAAATTAAAAGATGAAGAAGCCAGTTTATATATATAAAACAATAATTAAGTAATTTTACTATGCTAAACAATATAAGAAAGTCGATTTGTCCTAATCAATTTGGTAACGTTAAGTGAGTCATGTGTAAAAGACTCTATTACCCTTATAACAAGTTTGTTGATTTTTTTTTATAAAGACAAAATAATCATTTCACCGTTTCAATCTATAATGAATTATGTCTTAGTGCATAGTGAAAGAGTGAGCCTTTTTAGCTTTTTCGTTTTTTAATGCAAATAAAAAAATATTAATATTATGTATGTATGTTTGTTATTATGACTTTTTAATTAAAAAATACATTATTTACATATAATAAAATAAAATTTAAAAATATTAACTAATAAATCAAAAAAGTTAGTAAAGCTAATTAAACACTGAAATAAAAAGCTAATATATCTAATAAAAAGCAAAAGATAGATGCACATGCAATATTTAACCCAAACTATCCTTTTTATTTTATTTATTTATTTTCTCTTAGAGGTTAATTCTAATTGTTAAGGATAAATGATTTCTATTTTTAAAAATATTTCATGTAAATATGATTTATTTATATAAAATATAAAAGGGAAGAAATTTAAAGATAAATCTCAATAATATTTTCAAAGCATTATAAAATAAAAAAATAAAAAAAGACTAGTTACTAATTTAGGAGAACTAAATAATTTAAGAAACTAAGAGGACATTAATAAAATTTATATAAAAAGTAATTCAAAGTAAGAAATAAAATAAATAAATGAGAGAGGAGGTATTAAATAAAATCTAAATAACACCAATCAAAATTGAAAAAAGGATCATGTATAGATAAGTCTAGCAAGTAAGACCCATATGCCTCGCTAAGGATCCAAAAGCTTAGGCGCACCTGGGTTGGTAAGCCAATACTCTTGTGTCTGACTACATAATTTTTTCTAAATGGATCGTATGCTTAGGTTTTTTTTTTCCCTCTAAGTGGATGACACATCGTCTATTATGGTAGATGACCTACTATCCTCTACATTATTTTATGATTGAAAAATCAAGGTTTAAATTTTTGGATCCTAAAAATTCATTTTTCAATTTGTTTTTACCTGGAAAAACCTAAGGCATTATTTATTTTTATGTTCATTTAAAAAATATTTTGTTAATATAAGGGATTATTTATATTTAGTATTTATTTATGTTTTATTAATAAGTACAGAGTAAAGATTAAATATTGATATACGTTCTCATTAAAGGATTTACAAGTATATTTAGTATTTATATATTTGGTATTTATATACGTTCTCATTAATATAAATATAAATATTGATATAAAGGATTTACAAGTATTGAAATCAGTAATTCAATATACATAATATAAATGTTCCAGCGTTGAGCTAAGAAAATTATAAACATTGAGGACTTAATTTCATGTTCCTACTATGCCAAAGTTTTAGTCTCAATTGACTTTTTACACAAATTAAGAAAATGTCATGATTATTTGTTTTTAAATTACTTTATACTATTATATTTCATTTGAATATAAACAAGAAAGAAAAATTAGATATAGTTTTTTTTTTAATATATATAAAGGGTCTACAGCTTTTGTAAATTGTAATTGATATATCTAATCAATGTCAATACAAAGGTGACCCGGGTTTAACCCTGGGTAATCTCGACCCGATGTCTAACCCTCCGGTTTAATGATCCTTGGGAGTTTCGAAAACCTTGAAAACAAGAAAGAGAAATTAGATGGTTTCGAAAACCTTGAAAATACCTTTCCTTGGAGTTTCAGCCCATAAAGAAGAAGAAAATCAATGTCCATATACATCAAATTGGGCTATAAAAGGCCACAAAACTACTGCCTTAAACGACAGCATGTGATAGCTGTCTAGTTCTGGAACGAAACGACAGCGGAAGTGCAAGCGGCACAACAACCTGATCCCATTTTGAGGTGAGAAATTAGTCACTCAAAGCAGCACTCCCACTGGCTTTCTCTGCTTCTTTCTTTATCCAAGAAACCATTCCTTATTATCTTGTTTAGGGGAGTATATGATTTTAAGTTGTTGTCAGGATTCAGTCGAATGGAGGCTGGCAGGACTTTGCTTTCTTCATCTCCATCTTTTCCTACAAGAACCCACCTCAAGAACTCTCTCACTTCTTCAGGTAACCTCTGAATTACTGCAACTTTGCAGCTTTGTTAAAGTCTATTCCTGTTCTCTAGTTCTCTTTCTTCGGTTGCTAAAGAATATTAATTTTCATGATATTGTAAAATTTATTTTTTTTCATTTATTTTCTACATTTTGTTAAGCAACTGATAGGACGGACCTTCCTTTCTATAATAACTCATATATTATACATATCATGAAACGTTTATTACTTTAGGATCATAGAAAAGCCCGTCATTGGCTCTCATGGGTGCAAGTCAACATCAGTGGGATTGTTGCCTAGGCTATTGTTGTTTTGCTTTGAATTAACTTGCATGTTGAGTGAGGTTTTATTGTATATCTACTGGAAATTATGCTTGTTTTCCTCGGTGTATTAGAAATTAGTTAATGGGTTTATGAGAATATTACCTCTTGTTTACGCTCTTAATTTTGCAGTTCTGATACTTCGGGAACAAGCAACTCCTGCTGTTTCTTCTATTCCAACCACTTCTACAGCTCAACATTTTCCTACTTCAGTTCTTTTACAAGAGCAGCGTGATGAGTTTAGGCCTCTCCAGAACATATTCAAGGAAGATAGAGCTTCTCAGGTTAGTTTTTCATTGTACAATGCACCAAACTAAAATATTGAGGAGATTCACATATAGTAAGACACTTGTGTTTTAACATTGATTCTTTACCTTGTTGCATGAGCTGACTGTATAATTGCTTGCTTTGAAGAATTTGCGGAGTTTCAAATGTTAAGTGTCCTTGTTTGTGTAATTTAAAAAGAAAAAGGCCTCGCCATGCTTATAGTCTCATGTAATCTCTTTGTCCATATCAACTCCTAATTTGTGCATTGTAAATTATTTGTCTGCCTCCGTTTCATTCAAGGCAACATTGGATAGGAGGAAGACAGAGATTGGGACATCAGGGCATGAAGGGAAGGACTCTGATGAGTTAGATCAGCTGGTAGAAAACTTTGAGTACCAGTTGCATCATTGGCCTGCTTATTGGAATCTGTAAGATGAATAAATCTTCATTTCCTGCTACTTGCATCAGCTTCTTATGATTGTCACTTATTGTCCTGGATGGAATCCTTACATGGTGCTCTATTTTCTGTTAAAGATTGCCACCTTCACAAAAAGGGCAAAATCCATCCATGTCCTTGACCACGCAATCTGTTACAAGTAGTACCGACAAGCTAATTGATGTGGAACCCACTAATGTTATTAACCTCGCTAAGAGAGCTTTGTCAGCCTCAAAACATGCGGCTTTTCTTGCTGATAACAACACTGATCTTGATAATTTGGCATCCACTAGGTTTGTTTCCCCATTAATTTAATTCTAACTTACAAACTCTTTTGTTTCGGGACTGATACATAAAAGCTTTCCAGTTCATCAAGTTTTTCAGTTGAGGAGGTGAAGATTGTAAGGTCAAGACGACATTTAGCGAGGCAGTCTCTAAATCGAAGGGCGCCGAAAACAAAAGATTTGATTTTTGAGACCTATGATTCTAAAAGTGCTGATGTACAGAAAAGGCTAAGCCAAGGATTTGATCCAAATGATCCCCTTAGATTGTTCCTGTGGGGTCCTGAAACAAAGCAACTTTTGACTGCTAAAGAGGAGTTTGAACTGATTGCTCAAATACAGGTGTATTTCCCAATCATATCTAATTTGAAATGGAGTTTTTCTTGAATGTTCTTCTTAAAAAGAGAAGATGCTTATTTATGGACAACCTTTTCTTTTTCCCTTTAAAATGAAAAATGAAACAGGATTTAATGAATTTGGAGGGGGTGAAGAATAGGCTTGAATCTCAGTTTGGCCGTGAACCAACCTTGGTTGAATGGGCTCAAGCTGTTGGTCTTAGTTGTCATGTTTTGAAGTTACAACTTCACTCTGGTAACCGCAGCCGGGAGAAGCTGATTAATGCGAACTTACGGATGGTGGTTCACATAGCTAAACGTTATCAAAACCGTGGTCTTGGCCTTCAGGATTTACTGCAGGTTAGCTGAAACTTGTATTGCCTTCTGGGGCGCCTTTTTTTTTTTGTTTATCTTTATCAATGTGTAGATAAAACACGTAAATCTTGGTTTCTGTTTCTGGATGGGATAATTAAAATGTGGTTCTTGCATTTTTGTTGAATACTATTCTGAGTGAGGGGAGGGAATATGCAAATATTACTTGTTTGGTCTGATGGAAATAGTTACGAACCTTTTGCCCCTAAAAATTGTTTGATGCACATGGTAGCTACGCTAGAAATTTTTATACTAGATCATCCTTTCATGTGCGTGCTGGAATATCATACAAAGCAAATAATTCTCCTCAACATTTTCTATATAACTGGGGTGTTGTGCATGCCTTTACACTCATCCTGGTGGTATCATTATATTCCTTGTTGATCATACCATTTCGTTGTGGAACTAAAAAAAGGGAATAACTGGAGAAACATGTCTGAGTTAGCTTGTTTTTTGAACTCAAGACTGAATGAGCATGAATTGTGATTCTCAAACTAAGCTTCTTTCTGTTTCTTTCCTAAAACTGCTATAGGAGGGAACTGTGGGTCTTATGAAGAGCATTGAGAAATTCAAACCGCAAGCTGGTTGCCGATTTGCCACTTATGCTTATTGGTGGATAAGACAAACTATTACAAAGGCTATCTTTCAACATTCTAGGACAATTCGTTTACCGGTAATGACAATTTTCTCTCATAATTTCTGTTTCAACAAGAATTACTTGTCCATGTTTTTCTCCATTTTCTTTTATCTCTCACCATCTCTGGTGAGTTCACAAATGTCAATAATTTCAGCAATAAAATAATTGTTGTCGAGGATAAGAATCAATTTTACCTTTTTTGTCTAAATAAATTCTCGTTATTTTCTTGGCATGTAAAGTATGATGTTTTCTCACTAATTTTCTAACAATGGCTGGACTTTTACTGTCTGAATTCCTGATGATTTATAACTTCAAAATGTATTTAAAAGCATGATGAGCTTTAATGCTCGTCTGAGAACTAATAACATTTTCTTTGTAGGAGAATGTCTATGGCCTCTTAGGAAAGGTGATGGAAGCAAAGAGGTCATATATTCAGGAAGGAAATCATCAACCAACTGCAGAAGAAATAGCAAGACGTGTTGGAATAGCTATTGACAAATTGGAAAAGTTGCTATGTTTTACAAGAACACCACTTTCGATGCAACAAACTGTGTGGTCTGACCAAAATACTACTTTTCAAGTAAATGCTTCTTTGTTCTCTCGTGTTTCATTTAATATCCACATTCTTGAGCTTCAAATAGAAAATTCCAGAGGGAAAGAAACTTAATATAAGTATTTAGAACACTTAACATGCTATTTATTGTGCTCTTTGAAATCCCCACCAAGGCCTTAACTACTCTGTAAGTTTCCAGTGCCTGTAGCATGCATTACTATTATGAGCTGCTCTATACATAGTCCTATGCGAGTAATTCAAAGATCAATACTGCTTCCCTCAAAAGAAACAAAAAAAATCAGCACTGGAACATTTTGTTTACAAAAGATGATTTCAAATTTGGCAAATGGTTTCCTCTGTCAAATGCTTACTTGGCATGGGTCCTTTATCAAAACAAGTTTTCTGAAAATTGATTGAGAATTTGTAGAAATCATGCATTTCCTCTTTATATTGCAGGAGATAACTGCTGACACAGAAATCGAGATACCAGATATGAGTGTGGCAAAGCAACTGATGAGAAAACATATTCGTGGGCTCCTAAATATTCTCAGCTTAAAAGAGAGACGGATAATCAGGTTAAGGTTTGGCATTGAGGATGGAAAACAGAAATCACTTTCTGAGATTGGCAATGTGTTTGGGTTGTCTAAAGAGAGGGTACGGCAATTGGAGAGCCGTGCACTGTACAAGCTTAAGCAGTGTGTTGGCAGCCATGGCCTCGATGCTTATGCAGATTTACTTAGATGAAAGTCATTAAGGCAAATACCATTTAAATGGATGTCATGTCGGCCTGGAATGGTTTTCCAGTGCCACAAGTATAGACTTCCAGTTTTTGGTAGGTGGAGATCATGCATTTTTATTGGCACAGGTCAAGTTTATGCTTCAATGTTCTAATGTTGCTGTACAGAAAAGTATAATCTTTGTTCTTTGAATCACCCGTATCTTTCTGTCCATAGTAGTCAATAATTGCTTCATAGTACTTTGGAAGTAGTCAATGATTGCTCGTTATAATGTGTGCTTGTGCTTCCATGGGTACCATGAGGTAGGAACTAAGAGCACTCATCTTTTAACACTTATTTCGACGGATTAATCTAAAAGTAATTAAAACACAAAAAGAAAACAAAATTTTACACTAACATACAGTACCATAGAGGATTGTTATAGGGGGTTGAAATGAACTTTTAGTGCTTCCATTCCCTACCACCCCGGCTCATCAGTGAATACAATCCAAGAAGGTTGAATAAAAAAATTTAGATTCTAATATAATTATATGTTATTAAGTATAATTTTCAATTTAATTGTTGGATTAATTTGAAATTTTACTAGAAGTTTTCAGATTTATTAGCTATATTAGGTTAAAATTTCAGATCAATCAGAGTTCAAGAAGGTCTTATAATATAGATCAGCAAATGCACTATGAATTTTGTTATTTGTTGTCTTTTGACTTGTGAACATCTTATTTGGTGATGATTCTTTTCCTAATAATACAAGGAAATTCAACAACTAATTTTGAGAGCTTTCCTAATTCTACAAGGATCTTTAATTGGTAGTTTTGTTACCAATTTTTGAACCTATAAAAAATCAAGAAAAGAAAAAAGAAAAAATATAAAAAGAAAATTCAAAATACAAGAGGATATACATGAAGAAGGCCTAGAAGATTGTCCAAGTTGGTGGTGAATGACCAAAATAACAAGTGAAAAAATTGGAAGACCAAAATGTATAAAATTAGAAAAATTGACAATCCAATTCTGATTAACAAAGGGTCCTATTGGTGAAAATATTTTTATTTGGGGTAAAGAAATACAAATTTGGATAGGTAAGGATTCAATAAGAATTTTGGAAGGCTTAATTAATCTTATTGAGGACTTGATTGCAAGAAAAATTATTTTTCGGAGTCAATTTAGGTGTTAATTAGAATAAATTAAAGTCTGGGGACTTAATTGGTTTTTTGGGAGGTTTAATTGGATGAATAAGAGAATTAATAGTAAGAATATTGAAGCTTGATAGACAATTAGGGACTTGATTGAAGAAATCTAAAACCAAGGACCAAATTGAAAAAAATATGCGTGATTATAGGAGCTGAAATTGACCAAATCAGGGGCCAAATTAAAAAAAATTAAAAGTTTGATGATCAATAAAGGGTTTAAGTGCACAAATCACAAACCAAGAACCAATATGAAAATGACGCTAAACTTTGGGGCTGATGATTCAGTTTGACATGAGTGAAATTGCATGAAATTAGGAGTTTAAGAGGAAATTACGGGTGCAATTAAAAGAATTGGAAGAACAAGGACCAAAATGAAATTTATCATATCCCAAATTAAAAACTCTAATTTCTAGGGTTTAACCTAGACGACGTGTCGTTCGACCACTGTTTAGCTTCTTCTTGGCAGTTTTAACTGATCGAGTAAACACCTTCAAGCGAATGAGCGTGGCGTCTCTGACCATTTCTAGAGTTGTAATCACCACCATTCATCTGAGAAACACCCCCTATACAAAGATCAGCTACTCTTATCAAACATTTACATCCTATTTTCTTCAATGAACTCAACAACATCTTATCCCTGATCAGCTATCATTGCATTTTCAAATTCTTGGTTGTTCGAGTTGACACCTTCAAACGAATGAATGTAGAGCTAAAGACCTCTAAATGCAGCAAGAATGGATCAAATCGAAAGACATGCTTCTCCTCTACCAAGCTTAGGTGGTCTCCGATGACGTTTACATCGAAATTGCTTTGAAGTCTCGAAATTGGTCAACTCAATCAGCCTTGACTAAGATACTCATTTATGCAAAACCACTTAATTTTTTCGTGTGTTCACACTTAAAAATTTCTAGAGTTTCTTATCAAGAGTCATAAATCTTTCATCCAAAATCAGAAGGTGAGAGATGCATGCTTTTATCTCCAAGTAAAAGAAAACCACTTAGACAAGTTTGTTACAATACCACCATCCCAAAACCATTAAAGGACCGAGGTTTCAACTATTAACATTTGTCTACAACTCTTCCACTTTGACCACTTTATGTTTGAATCCATCAAGAACCCTAGAAAAACCCTATAAATACCCCCTGAAAAATGAAAAAAAGAGAGAAAAAATATGGAGAAACACACTGTGAAAAGATCCTGATATGAAGGTTCAAGAGCCTAATATAAGGGTCTAATAAGCTTTGGAAGAAAAAAGATAGTGAAAAGGAAAGAAGAAAAAAAGAAGAAGCAAAACAACAGTTCATAGCCAGAAATCTTGGAGAAGGTATAACCATGTAAAAGTTCAAGGGTGGAGTCCATGTAGCTTTTCTATTCATTATTTCTTAATGTTTAAACCTCTTTTAATGTTGTTTAAGCTTATCTTGCTTTTTTTGGTTTGATTTTGGTGCTGGAATAATTCGATGTTTTTAGGAAAAGTTTTTTTTTTTGTTTTTGGTCTTTTTTTAAGCATGTTTTAGATTGCTTAAGCTTTTGTTATGATAGTTTGTTTTAGTTTTGGTCAATAATGTATTGGAGAGGCTTACATTAAATGCATGATTCTTAGTTTTTAATGCTTATTTGATTATGCGATTTTAGCCCAATAACATGTTGATGATGTATTTGAGATAGTTTTATTGGTATTTAAATCTGTTTTGTAATAAAACAATAAGTTGCTTTTGTTTGTGGGTTAAATATTTTGAAAGCATGTTGATCAATTTGATGTCTTTTAGTGCAAGTTCATAATTCATACAAGTATGCTTTGACATATAATAAGTTTGTAAAATTCCTTAAGGATTTGACCAATATTTCAATAACTCTAAAAATTTTAATTTCTGAAAATTAACGGTCAATATTCTGATATAAATGTTGGACTTACCGGTAGGTTGGATTTAAGTACCAGGAGTTGACTAAAAAAATGAATTATTTTGGATATTCAACAATTTTAATTGACATTATTTTTCATCACAATACACGAGTTGTGAAAAATACTTTTGCCTTTCAAGATAGGTGAACCCTATCAGGGCACTCACATGGATTCTTCCTGTAAGAATTTACCTTGGTATATGAGCCCATAATAAATTCAAAAAGATATTGCTTTATTACTTGAGTTGTTGATAGATGATGCTCATATTATCGATAGAAGATTATATGATAAGGATGAAATTTGTTGGAATTTATTAGGATATATACCTCACAATGAAGCTATTAAAAAAGATTACATTTAAGTTAAAGTTGCTAGAAGAGATATTTCTTAGACATACCTCTAAATGACCCCACATATAGAAAGTTGCACAAATATGCTAGAGCGTACCTCATGCATATGT
Organism: Populus trichocarpa; assembly: GCF_000002775.5. Taxonomy (NCBI): domain Eukaryota; kingdom Viridiplantae; phylum Streptophyta; class Magnoliopsida; order Malpighiales; family Salicaceae; genus Populus; species Populus trichocarpa. The sequence continues at coordinate 10,069,525 of NC_037290.2, read as the reverse complement.
TTGGTAACATGTTATTTATAGTCTGGCTAACGATACAATACTAGTCATATTTCAATTGTTATTGGAAGATTTTGAGCTGATTATGAGATATAGGTAGGGATGTGCAATGCTTGCCTATCTATATCATTAACCATGTCATTATTACATGGTTGGCTCGAAACAAATTAGGGGTTGTTCACTAACATTACAAGTATAATTATTTTAGATTTGTATAGGTCTAGGAGATTTCATCAAAATCCAACCCAAGTTAATCATTCTACCGCAACGAGTATGATATGCACTGCATTAGCCTCATTAGATGTGAATTATGAATATGCATTTTATTTGTTTCTGTAATATTATTTTTTGAATCAAATTGTTAAGGTACATGGATTCTATGTTTTAATTAGTTACATTCTGAGAGGATGCAGTACAAGTAGCTCCTCCATTTTGCAGTGAGGGTAGGGACATATAAAGATCAACGGTTTCAATACATTATTTTATGATAGTCGAGTTGCATTGTTTTGATAATGTTATAAGGTAGTTTGGATTGCATCAACATATATTACTTGATGTTGATACCAATAATCAATTGCATGATATTAGTCATTGAAAATGTATATAGATTTTTTCAATCAATGGCATGCGAAGAGGGTAAGAATCGATGAAGCCCTTGTTAGGCATTGCGTTCCAAACAGGGGTGACCAAATTTTGAAAAAAACGATTTTGCTTAAAATTATTTTTTTTAATGTTATCGAATCGTTTCGATATGCTGATATCAAATTTTTTTTTTTTAAAATTACTTTAATGTATTTTAGAGTAAAAATCATCTTGAAAAGCAACCGTTACTATACTCCAAGACATCCCCGAAGATCAATATCCAACCATTTCAGTTGATACCTACATGCATATCAGGCACTGCTTTGTCAAATAGCCATGGAAATGAATTTTGAGGTGTCTACTTATGCACTACGAGCCTTATGCACACAAATAAATGTCTTGTGTATGTATTATAAACTGATTTTTTATTAAGTAATACATGGCATTTCTTATACCGGAGGGGGAGTGAAAGAGTTGTTGCTGCAATTCATGACATAACCAATGGGGCTCTATGCACCTGCGCCACCATTCAGTTGGAAGACCGAGGAGCACACAATATTAGATAAGGACAAAGATGTGATTTCCATGATGTAGGACCATTAACAAGCACTTAGAAACAAATTTCTATCCATAAAAATGATTAGATGAAGTTAGATGTGATTAGATGATGTTATATTTTTAATGAATTTATTGAGTTGTATTTTCTTCAAATATAAGTTTGCATTTTATCTCGATTTTATAGGATAAACAAGTTAAAAAAAAAGAGTTCTAACGCAATCTACATTCTTTTGGTCGGTTACACTACTAGGGTTAGCAAAACATAAGCTATTGCACTACTCCCGATAGAACGACTCTTTAAAAAATTTATTAGGTTGGTTGCTAGAATTTCTGAAGTGTGCTAGTTCATCAAAATATTATAATAGTTGTGCTATGCTAGATTTTTTTTTTATAAAAAAACTTTGAACCTAAGTGTCATGAAAGTTTTCTATTAATTGTGCTAGTTCATGCTGAAATTTGAAAATAAAAATATTTTTTATTTAATGGTATATTTGAGATTATAATAACCTTATAGAAAAAACAATTATGAAAACCAATTCAAAATTAACCAAAAACTAAAGGAAGAAATTGCTAACAAAAAGCCAAAAAGGATTCAAAAAGAAAAAAAATTGGCAGATGGAATTTGAAAACAAAAAAACTATTTGGCATTGTTATTAAATCCGACTTAGTGGTTCAACCTTGAAACCTTTCAACCCGACTCCTTATCTAACCCGGGTTTAAAATTAATCTGCATGGAAGTTGCCCTTATATGACGCAATCGACTTTGAGTGTACAAAGGCAACCTGAATGACCTGTAAAAATATAATTTGGTTTTATAAAAAAAAATTCAAGATGACTTTTTTTTTAATATTGAGATGATAACATATTAAATTGACAACATATTAAATTGATCTGAGCTTCACAGCTTAACTCGTCAAACTCGCAACCCAGATCATAGATTGTATTGAGTTTAATATTATTTTTTTATTTAATGATACGATAACAAAAATAAACGCTTAAAAAATTGAGAACTGATAAAAAATATCAGGATATTTGTTTAATATTATGATAACCTCATATAAATATAAATGAAGCTAAAACAAATTATTTAATCAATTCAAAATCAATAAAATATTAAAGAATTAAATTGAAAGAAAAAAGCCAAAAAACATTCAATTGAAAGAAGATAAGATTAAAAATAAAAATAAAAAGGAAGAGGGGGATCTTCTTTACTATTCATATGAATAGTGAAGTAGGTGGGGGAAAACCCCAATTTTTCTTAGTATAATAGTTAATTTCTAAATAAATTAAAAACTTTATCTCATACAATTAGATCCAAAAAGAATTAAATCAAAAAGAGGTAAAGTCAATGGACTAATTTGTAAAAAACAATAATGAAACAAAATAGAGAAAGAAGCACCAAATCAAAAAGAAAAAATCCCAGGACCAATTTGTTTTTTTTTTTTTTAAGTGAGGTGCTTTACTGAAGCACAATCGCAGAATCCAAGTTTATTAGATGTGTAAGGTAATATATAAACATACACGAAAAAAAAAAAAAGCTTTCTTAGAAGCATTCTCATGTTTTGAATTGAATGAGTTTTATCAATTATTTGGTCATTGTATTTTAAAAACAAATTATTAGAGCTTTTTAATCATGGAAAAAAACCTACTCGACACTGATGGGGTACACCCCAATAAAATCATGGAAAATAATTTTTCTTGTAAAAAAATCTCAACTCAAGAGTTTAAATTGTTAGGTGAGGTTCTAGGATATAATTTATTATCTAACACACCCTCTCATGTGAAGGCCTTTTGGACTTGAAACTTGCATATGCCTATACTACCTTGTGTTATTAATTAGATTTTAATTAGAAGAGAGAATGAGTGTAGTGAGGTTCGAACTCGCGACTGTTTGGTCATCAAAGCTCTGATACTTTGTCTCACCCAAAATGTTAAGTTGTTAGATGAAGTTCCAATAATACTTTTATATTACTCTCCAACACACTCCCTTAAGTAAAAGCCCTATAAGTTTAAAATTTACACAGGCCCAAACTATCTTGTGCCATTAATTTTATCAAATAGAATAAAAATGGTGAAATTCAAACTTGTGACTACTTGGTCAATAAGACTATGATACCATGTAATCATTCCAATTCAAAAATTTAAGCTGTCAGATGAGGCTCTAAGTGTTGTGATAAATTAAAATGAAGAACATAAACGAAAAAAAAAAACTTTAGGCGTGTACAGACACTGTCCTTAAGGATATTACCTTAACACAAGGCTATCTTCCAGGAACTAACAAGTTTCTCCTCTAAAACGAGGGTTATAGAAACAACTAGATCAAGATCGAAAGAGAATACTAGCAAGCTTTGCAAACAGAGGAAAATACTACGGTTTTTTTAGCATACCTTGATTGTAAGAGTGCATGGTATATATAGGCTGCTAACATGTAATAGCTAAGCAGAAAATAAATTAGAGAATTAAAGAGTTGTTACGACAGTTCAAAAAATAAAAGAGCTATTAGAGAATTAAAGAGTTTTAGCTGTTAAAAAAGTTTTAAAATAAAAAAGTTGTTAGTATTTTATGATTGTTAGAAAATTAATTTCAAGTGTTTAAAAAATTATAATTTCAGTTTAAGGGTAAAAAATAAATTATTACCGGAGATAAAAGGTTCAGAAAATACAGGTGTTGCTTCGTACACAAGAGGAGCAATTAAAGGTTTTTCTCTTACTTGGCTCAACCTTATACGTGCGAGCTTACTATCTTTTCCTTGTTGGTTACTATCTCATATCAAAGTTCATTATATAAATACTAAATAAAAGTTTTATTTTTCTAATATAGGATATAAAACTCTATATATACTCTATGTTATAAGAATTAAGTTGTGTTTTTTTAATATGAAATAATTTTTTTTAAAATATTCTTCATTATACACGATGGTAAAAGTATTTTTAACAAGACGCAATGGGACCTAGGCGAACTTAATATTTTCAGGTGAAATGGCAGGAGCATTGGTCCATACCGTGCCTGATCATATGCTGCACCATCCTTCCTGACAGCCAGTGGGTTACCTTACAATTTACAATGGCTAGAGTCCATACCTAAAACAGAGAAGCCCAAAACAGATCGCATATAACCATATCACCTCCCCCAAATTCTCCCTTCCCTTCTATCTATAAATACAACAACCTCCCATCTCTGCCCTTTATATTTCATTTCCTTCTTCTTGTAGTATAGTCACACTCTTAGCTCAAGTGGCTAACTTGCATTATAGTTCATGGCAGGCAAGGAAAAGAGTGAGACTCAGCTGCATGGTTGTGAACCCTGCAGATCGTTTGGGCAGAAGTGCAGCCATTTGGTGAAGAAGCAGAGGGGCAAATTCTATATCGTCAGGCGTTGCATAGCCATGCTTATTTGCTGGCATGAGCGTGAGCGCGGCGAGCCTTGAAGTGTTGTCTCAAGAATCTTGAATTATATGTATCTATCTAGCTATAAGAGTGTAATTAATAGAACTACTTAATTTTATATGTTGCTATCATTATTTTGTAGTGTTCATAAACTCAGCTTCCTGTTATGAAATCTGGATCTATCCATCTGTTGAGTTAAATCTTAAATTACTCCATATATATTTCTTTTTTCTTTCCTTTTCTTCTCTGAAAATGCATGCTCCATCTATCGTAATTAACTTTCTATCGAGTTTATAGTGCTTAATTATTAGTTTTTCTGGAAACTGGCTGGTGTCAAATTATTAGTCTAGTTCACTAAATGGTTCCACGGTTAGCCTGATAATTTATAGTATAACTTTTTGTTCTTCGATTATTCTCTGTTCCAGTTTTATTGCTCTGTAAGGTGGATCAGAACACAATATATAGTGGAAGAGTGTAATAACCACTCTCTTGTTTATTGAGTCAAGAAAAATAGCTTCCCCCCCCCCACTTTCCTCACAAGTCTCCGATAGAAATAGACATCGGACTCGTCAGGTTTTCCCAGATTTGATTCTTTTTTATTTTTATTTTTTCTTGCTAACTGTTAACACAAAGGAGTTTTTTCCAAAAACAAATTATAAAGAAGAGGCTTCAACCTAAAATCTTGCAATAGGACGTAGCATGAAAGTGCCGAACTGAACTATATATTTGTTGGCAAAAGGGAGTTAGCCGTTCTCCTTTTTAATTTTTTTTTTTTTTTATATAGTGCAATTGAAGTCCTATAATCAGAAACATTCAGTTTACACTAATTAATAATTATTATGCCCTCCACCCTCTAAATTCTATGTGATTCTAATTCAGACGACTATTTACTATATATATATATATAGGCCTTATGTTAAGGGAACATCTATTAGACAAGAGCAAGCATCAATTTTCGATCCTCCAATTTGAAGGTTTGTTTTTTTTGTAGTGTTGTGTCCTGAAAACCCACAATGTTTTGCATTAATGTTTCTCTACAGGCAACAAAACATCAACGGTGGGGGTCGAACGGGAATGCTGTTCATACATCATGTCTTGACACTATTATTAAATTAATAATTTGGATTTCAGTTACTATTTATAGTTGCATTCCAATACAGAAAAACTGGATTCAAGCTTAGAATACGAAGTGATTATTTTTTTCTTAGGTTTTAAAAATATTTTTGAAACATGAAATGATATTGTTTTGATATTAAAAAAATAAAGTGAAAAATAAGAATTAAATAAATATTTTAAATTATAAACAGCTACATGTTGTAGGTACAGGATCAAAGGGCAAGAAAAGAACGTTGAAAACCAAGCACATCGCCTCTTGTCATGAGGAGATGCAATAATTGGGAGCTAATCGACAAGAGTTTGAAGTGAGAATTCGGACGTTAGAGAGGAGCTTCCATTTGTTATGCCTGAAAACAGTGAATCACAGTTCGAGTCAAGAAGTGATTAGTTAAGTGGCTCAGAAATCACATGCAACCCGTAAAGTGCACTTTTTGATGATATGACATGAAAACTATTGATTTAAACGTATCCCACCAAGGACAGGACACTCTGCTTGAATAAATGCTTGATTAATATTTTTGCTGATGTATATGTTTACTTAAATAAATCAATAAAATTTATAGATACATCAAAACACTCTATTTTGATATACATAAGAAACAAATTTTGATGTTTTTTCTACAAAAAAAAAAATAAAATCAAACAATACGTCGTCATCTGCTTACTTAAATTTTTTAATATCAAAGAAATAGTTAAAAAATTAAGCCAAGTTTTTTAATTTTATATAAAAAGTCATTTCAAAAATACAAAATAAAAAATATTTTATCATGTCAATAAACTAATTTTTCAACTAAATACATCCCTAAATCAGTTTAAAAATACAAAATCAAATTAGAAAAAAATCCCAACTTCAATATACTTTTTTCGATGAGATGGAAGTCTAAAAACATCTTAATAGGCCTCTTCTTATATAAGGAAACACGTTGACATTAAAATCAAGCTTTTATTGTTGAAATTGATCAACTAACAACTTTTTCTCTTCCTCTCTGTTTTCTAACGAGTTTCTTTCTCATCTCCTAAGCCCATGGACTAAAAATATATGAAATTTTAAACCAAAATTAAAATTTTGAAAGCAAAAGGGACTAAAGTAAAGGAGAAAGGAAAATAGGTGGATTGAAAAGTACTTTTTTACCAACTTTGATACTGTTTGACATTGTGGTAGCGATTGCTTTTCAAAGTGATTTTTACTTGGAAATGCATCAAAATAATTTTTTTTAAATTTTTGTTTAAATATATTTTTGAGATCAACACACCAAAACGATTCAAAAACACCAAAAAAAATAATTTTAAGCAAGAAAAAATCATATTTTTCAAAAGCGCGATACCACCGTAAAAACAAACATTACCTATGAGACTAGCAATGTGTTTTTTTCATGTTGTAATTACATTGCGGTCCTCTCTAATTTAATTTTATATTTCAACAATATTTTAAAACTTAATCTCGTGGAGTTAGGTAAAAAAAGGATGAAATTAAAACATAATGTTTAAAGATGAAAAAAAGGAGTTGTTTCACAACGATAGATGACGCATCGTATGCTTCCTTAGTTTCTGACCATTGGAGAGGAGGTTAGAAAATCAGAATAGGTTTTTTACTTAAAAGTTTATTTTTCAACCAATCTTCACCTATAAACATCTAATTAATAACCTTATCATGTCAATAAATCAATCTTTTAACTTAAAATACCTATAAATTAGTCCAAAAACACAAAATCAAACTAGAAAAAAAAATTCTTTCTCAACTTAATCTACTTTTTTGGTGAGATGAAGGCCTAAAAATATCTAAATTGATCTTCTCTCATCAAATGGAACCGGTTAGCATCAAGGTTGGCCTTTTTTGTTATCAAAATATAATCAACCGATAACTTTTTTTTTCCTCATTGTTTTCTGGTGAGTTTCTCTCTCATCTCTAAAAACTCAGGGACTGAAAAAGAACAAAATAAACTTTGAACCATAACTAAAATTCTACATGGATAGAATAAGAGAAGAAATAAAAAATAGGTGGGCCAAAAAACACTTGTTCACCAACTTTAAGAACAATCATGGTGCTTTTTCTATATTTTACATTGAGATCCTTTCCCTTTTAATTTTATTTTTCACAATTTAAAACCTAATCTCATAGAATTAGGTAACAAAAAGCTTAAATGAGAGAAAAAAAAATTAAATAATAAAATTGAAGGAAAAAAAATGTAAGGGAGTAAATTAAAAAAGAACTAAAGAATTAGAAAAAAAGAATTAAGTTGATTCAATGTTCATATAAACAATGATTCCAACCCAATTCTTAGTATAGTAGTTAATTTAAAACTTCATCAAGTCCACATCGTGAAATCTTTTATATAGTTTGCACATATATCTTAAATATGATTATTATAATTGATGTAAGATGTGAATTGAAAATCTTTTTCTAAAAAGAGATTCGAACACATTGGATGAATTTTTTTATAACAAAGATATGTATACTTTTAAATCTAATCATTCGATTTGACTAAAATTTTATCAAGACATTTTATAAGTTTAGAAGTTGTTGTTTGAATTTTTTATATTTATTTTTTGTTATTTTCATATTCTTTTCCTGTTTAGATTTCAAAATTTTAACATGATTTGGTTTTAACTAGCTATATTGGTTAAGCACCTATTTAAACAGCTTGTAAGTTATTTTTAGAATAGTTTTAAGAATTATTGAATTCCACAATATTTCAAAACAAAATTTTTCTTTAACTTTGTGTCTTTTGAATTTTGTTCAATTAACACTTATGATCACTAGACTACTTCAATTATTCAAATATCTTTTTTTATTAATATGGATGTCTGGGTCAGTTTGCGCGTACCTCGTTTAATCCCACGGGCTCTGGAGTTAACGACCATGTAAGCCTCCAGTGGCTTTGAGATTTATGAGACTTGAACTGGTAATCTCTAGAGAGCAAACTTATGACCTGACCAGTTAAGCTACACCTCTCAGGGTTATTATTAAGAGGTGCTTGATTTTACTATACATGCCGATATAACATTAATAAATATTTTTTAGTTATGAAATGATTTTTTATATTTGTATAGGGCCTATATCACCAAATAAATTGTTATACTAAGTCAAATTATCAAAAAAAAAAATGATATGTATGTGTGATACAGGCTCCAATATAGAAAGACATCAAACAATGAAAAGTACTTAATTGTCACATAATTAGCATGCATAATTAATATAGAGACTTGTAGCTTTTAGTTTTTTTAGCAATTAGGTGAAGGAAAATGCTAGGGGTACTTACATTTTTTTTTAAAAAAATTACTAAGTGATGTGGCATTTTTAATATTGAAAGGTTTTTAAATAATCGAATATAAAACTTATAATATTAATTTAGTGAAGTAATGGTAACTGTACATTCTATTAACTGATAAATCATCAATCATGTAATTCCACCTCATTTAATAAAACAATCTTAATAAAAAAAAAATCAAATATATGTGACCAAATTAGCAGTAAATTTAAAGATTTTACCTGGTTGATATTTAGCTGCCCCTTCTGCATGCCATATATATATATATATTTTTAGTGGACATCGATACTTTTCAAGTGCCCTCTACAGAAATTAATATATATATATATATATATATATATATAGCTGTCATTCACTCTCGGAGAGCTATACTTCATTATTCTAGCCAACTAGTCAATTTGGCTTGAAAGGCAAATATAAATGATCAGCCATGTTTCTAGCTAGTAGCTACAATCTTTTTTCACACTGTAAATTCTAAGGCATGAAAACAGATATTATCAATTTTCAGGAAGAATGAAGGTTTATATATAGTAAAAAAAAATATCAAGAGCAATCGTCAGTTTTTTTCTTCCTGTCCCCTGCATAGAAAGAGAGATCCCTGGATAGTATTTTTCCCAGGGAAGATTTCACACGCCTATTTTCGATGGTACAACCTCAATGTTCTGGAGAGTACATGAATTCAGACTTCATCGATCTTCAGCCATGATTCGTAGAGTAAAATCACATGACGATAATGTGACGGAAAACGCTAGCAATGTACGTGTTACCCATGGAAATAACATCACCAAAAAGACTTGACACATGGCTCGGCATTGTCATGGAGGTTTGAATCTAATCTCTAGATATTGACCTTGTGATTCAAGACTTGACATGGCACGGCATTGTCATGGAGGATTGTTTCTAAGATTGTTGAGCCATAAGTTGGTATATATGAGAATAATCTTAACATTTTTAAAAAGAAAACTGAGGTTTGAATCTTAGAAAAGTACTGCCTGTTAAAACAAACAAAAACAAAAAACAAAATATAAAAACTCCATTGAAGGAGAGAGATGGAATGGGTGAAGCTGTAGCAACAGAGAGGGTAGCATTAGCATATGAAAAGCGGGAAGATACGGGCGTTGGGGTACATGGAAGTGTCAGCAGCCGACAGCGAGAATCCTTATGAGAAGGAACGTGAGGGATGGGGACTGAGAGAGGAGCACAACCCCTTACACCTACAGTCTGACGCCCAGTGCCCCCTCGTGCGGCCCTCCCTGTATCGCCAGTCGACCCTCCACTTTTCTGTCTCTCAGTCGGGCCCCATCCCATCTATCTTTTGACCTAAATCGGGTCATTTTACCCTCCATATCGTGCTTCATTTGTTATTCTATGATCTCACACGTGACGTCCATGTATTGGTCAAATTCAATTTTCATGTAGTAAATTTGAAACGAGACAGGAGGGTTTTTTATGCTGGATTTTTTGATGTTTTTCTAGAATGTGACTGTTAGGAATATAATTATTAAGAATTAAATATCTGTATTTGGTTAAATTAAAGAGTTTAAGTAATATTTTTTTTATTATATTTGGTTTATATAAAGAATTGATGAGAAATTTAAGCAAGTTACTAGTGTACCCTTATAACTTAAAGCTTATAAGATCCAATAATAAATTCTACTTGATAAGAAATTAAAACTACCTGATAAGATGACAAATATATCAACAAATTATATAACATATATTAAGTAATTATAATTTTGATAATACAATGAGATTATTAAGATATATTTAGTTGTTTAAATAAAATTATCAAACTCAATTTTAAGTCAACTCAATATAAAATAATTAAATTAAAAATAAAAAAATTAAGTGACAAAAAAAATTAAAAAAAAACATTGGAAATAACTATTGCAACCCACAATGAATTATGTCTTTCTCCTTTGTTGTACTTTCATTATTTTTTATTATTTTCTTTATCTTATATTATCTAGCGTGTTTCGTGTTTATCATTTCATGGTTTATCAAGAGTTAATTTTGTAAAATTAAACTACAATTGTTAAATAAAAAGCAAAAGGACCCAATAAAAAGGATATATAAAAAAATACAAAGTTTGAAGGACAAAAAAAAAAAGATGCAAATAAAAAAAAATGAGGTGATCCATTGTGTTTCCAATGCCATTTTTTTTTTAAACCGTGGATGTTCGAGCTAGTTTACATGTATTTTGACTAATCCTCCGAAACTTTGATGTTAACAACAACGTAAATCTCTAGTGATCCTGAGATTTGTGACACTCGAACTGGCGATTTCTGAGGAATAAACTCAAGACCTGATTATTTAAGCTAATGTATTTAGTGCACAATGAAAACAAAAATGGAATCCAGTTTCAATCTCAATTTCTACATTTCAATTTCATAATTGAACCTCCTCATGTGCTATCTGATTTATGAGCTTTGTCGGTGAATTTTGAGTTACCTTGACGCCTAAATTATAAAAAAGATTCTTGCTGCAAGACACTGCACCGATAACAGGAATAATAGATGTTGAAGTTCTATTCATGGTAGCTAGTAGTTGGTTGTTGAAGTTTGACTTTAAATTGGACTTACAATTAAAGATATTACCTAAATACTCTAAACAACTAAAAACACTGGGGAATGCAAACGACCTAAATACTCTATTCATGGTACCTGAGATTGCAGTTTCAAACACTGGGGAATGCAAATATTTTCTAAATTGTGATAGATAATCGAGCTGGTTAACACGCAGGACCGGTCCAAGGTCACGAGTTCAAGCGGGCACAAATTTTTTTAGAATTATAGCAAACGACCTGTCATCAATCATGTTTTTTTTAAAACAAAATGGGGGCCAGACATGGCGTGCAAGCCTAACCTCTTGGCCTGCTATGCGCACGTGGGATGGCTCTTTGATGTCTTTTTATTAACTCTTTTTTCTTTGTTTTTTCACACTTTGAAGATTTTTTTTATTACATTCACTTACTTTTTAATTTTTATTTGAGATTTAATAAAGTATTATCCTTTTCAATTATTATGTATCTAAACTAAAAATAATAATACTAAAAACAAATTGTTCATGAAAATTCGATTGAAATTGGTTTTCTATTATTATAATATTTAAATTGATTTGAACATCATTTTATCATATTTATAATTGTTTTTAGCTTTCAATCACATAAAATATAAACATGTTATTTTAAGATTATTTGTTACCGTACTTTAACAATCATAAAATATTTTTTTAAATAGAAACAATGATTTCATTTGAAAATATTATGTTGGATATGTTAATACAAAAACTTATCTTGAAGGAAAAAAAAATCAAAACAAATATTTTTTTTCAGATTTAATGATAATGTAAAAAAATTTCTAAAGACCTATACATTTTTTTACTTATAAAAGGAATAATTGATAGCATAAGCAAAGTTTTATACTTCTCTAGTTTTCTTTTACCCCTCATGAGGGCTGAGTGTTGTATAGGATATCTCAATAAACTATTAAGACTAATGGGGTAAAAATAAAAAAATAAATCACTCGTACCGTTCTATAGTTTAATTGAAATTGTATTTGTCCATTAAGTTTGGAAAAATTATTATTTATATTTTAAAACATCCTCTTAAAAAAATTAATAAAATTTGTCTGGTTATTTATAAGATTATCATTATATTTTATTTAATAAAAAATACCCTTATATTAAATATTACAATTTCATCATCATATTAAAAAAAAAAACCTAGTTAGCACCCTTATCTTTTTCTTATCGTCCGAATCTGGGCATCCAAGCTTAACAATCCCCTAGAGAATTTGGATTTAGAAGAACTCAAATCATATTTTCGGCCATTGGATTGAAGGAAATGAATGACAATATGCTTGGCTGATGGGGATCGACAAAAGAAGCCTCTTCCATCATGAAAAGAAAAAAGTCCAGATCTCCAACAACTTCAATTTTTGTACTCGAATTCAACATCTCAGGAACACCATCATTGTTGCCATAAGAATTGCAACCCAATCATATATATGTGGTAAGGAGTTTATACTAAATATTTCAAATGCTAGCTAGATTAATTAGTTGCTAAAGACAAAAAAAGATATACATAATTTGTTTATAAACCAAATAGATCTTAATTAAGACAATATTTCTAAATGGAGATTTATAAATAAAAATATGCATGGATCAACCTGTAGAGTTTGTGGTACAAGCTAATAAAAATAGGGTATGTAAATTACAAAAAAAAAAAAAAACTTTATATGGTTTCAAAGAAGGACCTAAAGAATAACATGAAAATTTGATGCATGTTTACTTGATAATGAATGTGATAAATGCATATGTTATAGATTTTTCAATAATATTCATGTGATTAAATATGCTTTGATCTTTTAACTTTTAGTTCTAACAAGAATATTGTTGATAGTACTAAATTGTTGCTTCAAAGTTTTTGATATGAAAAATTTTGGTGAAGCAAATATAATTTTTCTTATAAGAATTTCTAGAACTTCTAATGGTTTTTTTTATTAATCAATCTCATTACATTGAAAATATCTTTAAAATATATAATTTGCGAATCTATAGGTACTATTTTTTGTTGTAATATGCATTTGCTTCCTATAAAAAATGATAATGGTGTTTTCTATATATAAAAAAGTATATATGCTAGTATTATTGGAAATCATAGGTATGCTATTGATTGTACAAAACCTGATATTGCCTTTTATTATTGGGGTTCTAGGAAGGTTTACTAGCAAACCAAATGCTCATAAGTGGAATATTGTTATATATAACTCATTTAATGAGATATATGAGAGGAACAATGCACTATAATATATTATATCAAAAGTATTTTATTGTACTTGAAGGGTATAATGATGCTGATTTGAACACTTTATCAGGTGATTCTTCATATATCACTAGCTATGTTTTTATTTTAGGTGGAGGAGTAATATGTTAGAAATGGAATAGAATAATCAATTACTGCTAAATCTACAATAGAGGTAGAGTTGATAGCTCTAGTCACAATCAGTGATGAAGCAAGGTTGGTTACGCGATCTTTTATATGAAATTTTTATATGGGAAAAACCAATATCACATTTCTTAATTTATTATGATAAAATTGTCTCTGTGTAATAATATTACAATGGTATATATATATATATTACCTATGAGAACATCTTATCTAATTGAGTAGAGATCTCAAAATCTTGGTTAAAAAAGAAGAACAAATTATAAGAGTAGTTGATTAAAATGCACTAATTTATTTTTATCCATATGTATAGTGCAAGTGCATGTATCCTAAGGTGAAATAAGGTTAAGTTTCTTTAATGAAACTTTAATTTAATGTGTTATATAGTTCTTTTGGATTGGATGTTTGATAGACACGTACGCCTATATAAACAAGGAAGTGGGGCCGTTTCTTTTGAGAATTAGATGAGTTCTTTAAATTGTTCGTGAAAGTCTAGATCAAGCACAATTAACGTCATAATGTGCCTAGATATGACCTCATTGCAGAGTACCTAGATATGTTGTGTGTGATACAATATTCATCTTCAATAATATATATATATATGGCTATTATTTTTGTATTAATAAACGGGGGCATTGTTATAATATTTTTATAAAAAAATAAAATTTATTAAGGAGTTGTTATAAGAAAATATAATGTTTTCTTGGTCTTTTTAATTGCATACAATTACTCAACTTTATATGCCATTTTAATTGCCATTTAATCGCATGCAGTTACAAAACATAATAATAATAATAAATAATGAGAGATTAGCTTTTAAAATGGTCATTAAATCCTTAATGGTTTAGAACTTAAATACTTGTAATTTCCTACATTTATATGTGTGTGTACAACAAAATATATATAAAAAATCTATCTTTTATTGGTTATAAAATTTTCCTCCTCCAATGAAAAGTTGTTTTCAGCTCCTTTGTGTATTTTTTTTCTTCCAATAAACTAAAGTCATATCATACAATTTCACTTTGTTGTTTCATTTGGGCAAAAGTTGTACTATTTTTTCTAGAGTTTTAAGTCTTGCAGGGAGTACAAGCTTGTTGACTAAGTTTGCGCAACACTCTCTTTATTCATTGCATAAATTTTTTTCATGTGAAAGATGTTTTTCATCTCAAGAAAGCAACTTAATTGTGCCTCAAGTCAAGTCAAGACATTTTAAAGTGCAGTTTTATGTTTGTTTGGTACAGAAATACAAAGTACTTTTAAAAAATATATTTCATTTAAAATATTATTTTATGTTTACATTTTAAAGTGCGGTGTTATGTTTGTTTAGTACAGGGGGGATATAAAGTACTTTTTAAAAATATATTTCATTTGAAATATTTTTTTATGTTTATTTATTTTTTATAATAGTACATAAAAATCATTAAAAAATTAATTTATTATTTTTTCAATTAAAATGTATTTTTTAAACTCATCAAAAAACATAAACTTCCACACTTTCAAAGATTTTGCAATTTGATGGAGACCCTTAAAAATTACTATACTCTCAAATTGAGCTTATACACTTTGAGTCATTCAAGGACTCCACATCGATCTAGATTTTGCAATTTTGATGGAGACCCTTAAAAACAATCAAAGAGCTTTTGTGCAGCTTATATAAATAAATGTATGATTGATCATTCGGATGAGAATGCGAGTGTGTGTTTGGACCTCCATTATGTGGTCCATTCTTTAATTTTCAAAGGGTTTGGTTGTGAAAAGATGGCGGTGGACCCCCAACTTTAATTTTTTTTATATTTAAAATAAGCTATAATTTGATGTTTTTATGATTAAAAAGAAGGAAAAAAAACATAATACCATTATAAATCCCTTACAAAAATTATCACTCAACCTTTTCTTCCACGCATTTTTTAGATATATTCTTTCCCATAACTACAAATTAAAACTATTATGATTCCGGTCATCTTTAATATATCTTTTAATAATTGAATTAAATAAATAAAAATCCACTTGCTCTTTCTGAACGAAAAAATTGGAAAAATAAGTGACTCGAAGTCATTGAAGCAATCTCAGTGCATTGCTTTCCATTGATCATGTCATTGCTGGCTGAGCCACGTGACCATATAGAGCAGTTGGACCCAAATAGGTAAACCTAGCTAGATATTATAATGGGAGAAAAAGGAGTAACAAGGTATGGCCCCAGACATGATTGATATATACGTGTATGATATGATATGACATGATTTTCCCCTTACCATTATTATTTGGCACATGATCCTGATTTGATATATTTTTTTGTAGTTGCCGTTGTGCTATTTCTAAGGCGTTTGATTGTCTCTCCTTGTTTCAGACAAACAAGGCCGTGTTTGTTTTGTTTCTAGAAAGCACTATCGTTACCTGTTTTTACCATTCGCAAATTACTAGGTAAAAACCTTCGAGGCATCAAACCATGTTTTCAAATATCCCGTGAATTCCACAAGGATAGAGGAGAACAGGACATGAACATGGAACATGTCAGTAGTACTGGTCACAAATGTAGGGCATCCGAACAGGCAAGGTGAAATGATCTCAAACAAGTGGGGAGACAAGAATTTTTAAAAGAGTCGGTGAATTACTAATAAATATTTGATATTATATATTATATAGACATGTATTATATATAGAGAAGTCAATTTGAAATGTATATATTAACTCATGTCAAGCAAAATTAATTTAAAAATATTTTTAAAATAAAAAAAACTTATATCATAATTGTTTTTCAAGTTTTTGTATTTTAAAATTGTTTCATAATGATTTTATTTTTAATTTGATTAAAATATTCTTTCTCAATATATACAATCAAACTTTCATTCATTCTATATCTTCGAGGGACTAGTGAAATTATTGGCAACAATTCTTTGTTGACTTATTGTTTTATACAAGTGGGTTAAATATAAATATTAATATATTTTTTTTAATTTTTTTTTATTGTGCCTCTAATTTTTTGAGTTGTCTAGTATTTCATTTTTAATCACTAGTAAGTTGATCACCATCATTTTTCATATGAAATTCATAACAAAATACATATTAGTTCATCAAAACTCATTTTAATTCATATTCATATGCATATATTATTATCCATATAAATATTAATTTAACAAATCCATAAATTATCATAAACTCTAACATTTTTAATAACTAATTAATTATAAAGAAATAAAACTAAAATTAAACAATGGAATAAATAGAAAAAAGGAAGGAAACTCACCTAAAACATAAAGTATAAAGCATAAAATGTTACTTATTTAACTAATTAATAGTTTAGGACTTGAAGAGAAATTTTATAGAAGAAAGAGCGACAGGAACAATAGTTCAAAAAGGAAGAAGAAGAGCTTGTATCAATTAATAACTTATTACAAAAATTAAACTTGTTAAGTTATTATATTAACATTTTAATATAAAAAATATTTTTTTAAAAAAAATTAAGGAGGCAATTGCCCCCTCTTTTCCCATTGTGGCTCCAAAACTACGTTGATGAGAGGGGTTCGCGCGGGGGTCGCCGTGCTGGGAATGGTGGGGAGATTACAATGGCCAGTGGCGCCGTGCATGAATCCTAAAAGTGCAAGGAAAATAATATTAGTAAAGGAGTACACATTAATCTCTAGTTTTTCATGTGCTGTTGTCTCCTGTGAAGTAGCTTAGTCTAGTCAAGAGAACAAAATTAGCCTCCCCCCAACCATCATTACCAAAAATATGTCTTTGGTGGCATTCAAACCTTCTAACCCTTCGTTTCATGCCTTGCTTTGATATTTTGGGACATGACTCCTTATCTCCAGCATTCCTAAAACTTGGCCAACATCAAATTCAGACCGTTGGATTTGGACCTACCCGATCCGGAAACCAAAACCCTACCTGAAGAATGTACCGTGTAAAAAAGTATGAGACGGTCATTTTTACAAGTTAAAACGGGAGGAATATCTACATCTACTAGTTATTACAAGTTACAAAGCTGTAAAATGTACAGGTCATTTTTTGATGAATGCCCCCTGCGGCCATTAAAAATACCAGAAATGTTTCTAGTCAAGAAGAGAGTTATGAGCAGCAGCTTTCGGCTTCAAACTCCCCACGTGAGATGCGAATATTGTAAAGAAAGAGATGTCCAGTCAACAGAAAGAAAAGAAAAGGCTGTCAGTGTAAAGACTGCTAGTTGGCATAGATCTCCCACGAATGGAAAACAGCGCTTGCAGTTTTGTCAAGTTCCATTAAATTCTTCAACCTTGGTTTCTCAGGCTCACCTTATTGGTAATGAATAAACGAAAAAGCCAGCAGGCTTCATCAATTGTTAATATTCCAAGTTCCACTTTTTTTTGCTTTTTGTGTGTGTGTGTAAAGAGGAATTCTCAAATCTATCTTTCCCGTCTAATTAAAAGACAAATTATTCACGTTATAAATAAAGATTTATGAGCTGATGACATGAACATGTCCAGCAATGGAGAAAAATAACATCAGAATCTAACACTGGGGGGAAATTAAAATTAAAATCTCATTAATTTCTATATAGAGTTAGTGCGAAACCAAAGTAAAAAACTCAGATCAAAACAATAGTAATCATCCATTATAATTGCAAATGGAATCTAATAGCGTTTGCAAATTATTGAGAATAAAAATCTGCAAAGACAAACGAGTTTATTTAGTAACGCATCCTTGACAGAAAAAATAGAATTGAAGCATTCTGGAAGCACAGTTGGGAGTATTATTTTTTATACTCCGAAAGGAAAATGTCAGCAGATTCCTTAAAAGAAAAGATAAAATCAGCAGCAATCCCTATGAATGTTATGAGACAGGAGCTTTTGAATAATTGCGCTCTCTGAACCTAGATGACACAGCAATTTCATATCACTTATTTCATTGACTGGACGTATATCACCATCACTTATAAGATTCCATTTTGGCTGACCCACTAAAACCTCCTCATATTTCAAGCTAATAAAATTTTAGGAGCTTTTTTTTCTTTTTTTAAGTCTTAGCAAAATTAAAAAAAGATTTTATCAAAATAACATAGATAACAAAAAAATATTTAGAAATCCAGCACACATGATCAAGTCGTATATAGCATCTACAATATTCGAGTCATATATACCTTTTGTAACTCATTTATCACAAATCATATCTGCGACTTCAGTGTCGCAGATGCCAATTGCGACACTCAAGTCGCATATATGATTTGTGACTCCTCTAACAGACTCACCCTAGAAAAGTCTCTTTTTCTATTAACTCCTTGCTAAAAAAAACAATTCGCACAATTCAAATAACTAGTTTTCCAACATCAAAACACAATTCACATAAGCAGGACATAACATCTTCAATCATTAGTAACAAAATTAGACAACATTTAACATAACATAACATTTGATTAAAATTAAACTAACTATACATATATCTATAATTCTCATAACATATAATAACATGTAACTATATCTAATAATTACCTTAGCTCATACAAGGGATTGGAGCACTTGGGACAAGTCTGGAGCATCACTCTAACTCAAGGACGAGTTTGTAATATCCATGTAGGTGTGAGGATCAATATCATCTCAACTCATGGATGGACCTGGGACGCTCGTGGACGAGCCTGGGACGCTTGATGATGGGCCTGGAATGCTCGTGGATGGACCAGCATCCCCAACACTCCCACAATAAGCAATCCCATCTTCCGCTAATGTCACTTCAAGACGCTCAGCCTCCTCAACCTCTTGGAGTCCACGACGATATAAGTTGAGCATAGTGTTGGCCATAATACATCTCATCTCATTGACACCTTCACGGATAGTTATTGCTATTTTCTGAGCCTCCTATATTAAGTAATGAATATACATACATTAAAAATCAATTAGTTGTCATCATCCATAATAAAATTAATTCAGTATTTAATAAATGTTGTATGTAAAACAATATTGCATACCAATCAATTTTTTCTCGAATATCAGGGCGCATAATGCATCGAATTGGACACCTCGAGAAACGTGATCAAGTAGGTATAATGAAATGGCGCGTAATAGACAGATATCATCTTATGTAGGTATCTACATAAACCGTCGAATGTCGCTCCTCAAAAACATGATCTCTCCTAGCATTATAAAGATCTAGGTAAAATACATGAATCACCAATCAATTCCCCTCGTGCTTACCTTAACGACTAATATTGTGCAGCTCATCATCGGTTTTAATATAATCTAGTATATGTTGAGATACTTCAAATTGTCACATTACCCAATCTAGACAATGCATCTCAACAATGTCGAGGCAGTGTAATGGGACCTATGCTAATGAAATATCAGATCCCTTATAACATATAGACGAAGCTGAAATTATCAAGTCCTCTGTGTATGGAATCCATATAACCTATCAAAACATATGGAAGACTTATATTAGATAACAAACCAAAAATAAATAATTTACGTTCAAATAACAAAAAATTCAATACATTTATAACTCATATCTAATGTGGTTATTATGTGTTTGACTCATCCCGGTAAAACTTGTGGACATGAGTGGGATTTACCATAAAATATCTAGCCCAACACCATCTGGCATAACAAGCCACAAAGCTAGTACATTTTGTACATTCAATTTATATAAATGACATGCTGACTAGAATCAATTTAATTTTATTATTACCTAGAACCAATGGATAGCGGCCTCTAAGTGATAATATCAAACATGTTATTACCCAAACTCTCTGGATGCCCGATATGAATGTGCTCTCATGACCAGAGCTATATTAATCAACATTGACAATTATAAGTTAGTATTTTAAATATCATTAATTCTAATAATCAAATAATTTAAAATAAATATACCTGAAGAAATAATAGACACTCAGCAATTTGTTTTATCATTTTTAAACATGCTTTACATAGTTGCATATATAGATATGCAAGCATGACCCCCTAGTTGTAATTAGAAATTGCATAGAAATCTTTAAGTTAAGTAAAAAAAAAAAAACAATGGTACTACATTGCTAATAGTACTTTTGAAAATAAGACCTCCAAGCATATGTAATATGTATGTCTGAGCATACATAATCAACTGTTCCTCTTTCGCATATGCTAGAGGGTCTTAAAATTTATATACAACCATGTCAATTTGATGTAGTCACCCATATAAGCACTGGTTAGAGGCACCCGTAATAGGCAATCACATAAAGTATCTATGTCAATTGACCTTCCATGGCTTGTCACAGGAGTTCCATCTATCAAAAGACCAGTCAGCATGGTGACATCTTATAGTGTAGGTGTCATCTCACCAACATATAGACGGAAGGTGTGTGTTTCACGCCTCCTTCGCTCAACCAATACTGCAATTAATGTGTGGTCAAGATATATGTCATGTAGTTATAGCTAATCTCATAAAAACCAACATCAATAACAAATGAGTGGACACACTCATGCAACTCCATCAAGGTATGTTGTCAAGGTGTTACATGATCACCACCCTGGAAATTAAGCAATTTAGTTATTTAAACAATTAAAATTTCTAAGATTTTAATAATTTTAAATGCTTAATTAGAATATTTATTTCACATCTCCGCTCCAAATATCATCGGAATGATGCTAATCATGCATATATAAAACTGACCTATCATCAGGATTTGCCTCAACAATAAGGTGGTCCTGCCTGTCGACACTTCTAGAAGCAGTTAAACCTCCTATAATCCGAACCATGTCTCCCTCGAGGTCTTATATAAAAAATTATTAGCCTTTGCAATACAATTGAACATCCAATTAGTTAAATTAAAAACAATAATTGAAGTTTATATAATTCAAAACAAATACAAAAAAAATAACATTCGTTGTCTAGTTTATTAATATCTTAGGGTTAATCAAAATTCATAATTTTTCAACAAAACCATAATGATAATATAATTGGCTAAAACCTAAATTCATCAAATTAATCGGTGAACACCTACATTCATCAAATTCGCTACCATAACAAAATTATCAATCAAATTTATGTATTTCATAGTTAATATTATTGTTTTATATGTAATTCAGTGTAATCCATAATTTAAAATAATTTCATAGCTAAATCAACACTAACTCTTTCAAAATAATTTTGTTAATTCACAATCAATAACAACCCAAAATCCTTGATTATTTTACAAAAATAAAAACATAATTATCAACTCAAATCACGTCTAATTAACCTAATCCCTAATTCAAAACCTTAGCATTCTATAAAATCAAATTAACACATATTAGCATAAATTATATCAAATTGATAAAGGAAAAGTGTTCAATATACTTTAAAATATAGAATGTGGGTGGTAATGGTGACCGGTGATGGTTGTTTCGGGTGAGAAATGGATGATTCATGGCGGAGAAAGAGAGAGAGAGAGAGAAAGATGGGTGATCTCATGTTGTTCTGGGTTTCATGGTGGGGGAGAGAGAGGAAGGTTGCTAACGGTGGTGAGAGGGGGGGAGAGAGAGAAGGAAAGAATGAGGGAAAGGGTCTCTAGGTATAAAATTCGAATGAAGTCATACATGCTATCTGTGACTCGCATGATGTAAATGCCATCTACAAAGTATGAGTTGCTAATGGCATCTGTGAACGACTCGCGTGTTGTAGTTGCCATCGGGGATTTGTGAAACTATGTCATATCCCCAAAAATTTTCTTCTCTTTGTTACTTTACCAATTGTTTTTCTTAATTATGCTATAAAAAAAAAAAAAAAAAAACCTCGAGTTTGGAAGTGATAGACCACATATTTCAAAAATTAAAAAACCATGATATCTTCAGTTTATCAATGGACTTCCATTTTATCTTAATAATATTTGTTTCTTTTGCTTCAAATGTCACAAGCCATTATATGTGAAGGAATCACTACTAGAAAAATATCAAATAGCAATGGAATTACCAATGGAATATTTTCCATTGGTAATTTTCGATTATAATATCAACAAAATATTTTAGTTGGAAATTTACAATGTAATTAACGACGAAATATGTTTTGTCGGTCATTACCAAAGGAATCACCAATAAAATAAAAATAATTACAAATTATGAAATTGTTTATCATTAAATCATAAAAATGAGACGTCATTATTGGTTTACGAATTGACCACTTTATTTTTCATCGTAAAATTCCATCGATAAATTTAAAAGTGTTATAATCGATATCAGCCTCATTCTCCCCTTCTTCTTCCTCCTCATCCTCCTCCTCCTCCTCCTTCCTTTGAACTGTAAATCAAAACAGTAGCCCCTCCCACCTATTTTCCTCCAAATCTAGGCCTCATCATCACAAATTCAGCCAGTCAACACTCTATGATGTTAGCATTATTGTGTTGGTACTATTTTTTCTAAATATTCCCTACACCAAGTAAGCAAACCTACCAAGTTATGTTTTAAGATAATGTATTAATATTTTTTTAATATTTTTAATGTAATTTGCTTGTCTATTTAAGTGTTTTACAACCTTTTCATATAGATTAAAGTTTGATTTATATGTTAGGGTTTGTTAGTAATTTGAGGAAATTTAAATTTGTTTGTAATTTGATGAAATTGATTTTGAATTTGATTTTGCAACTTAGGTGTGTTATAATGAAAGAAATGACAGATTATTTAATGGGTGACAATCACATTTTGTCAATTTTATTGTTATGTTGAAAATTTTAGGGAAATTGATTTTTTATGGAATTGATAACAATTAAATAGTATTAATTTAGATTAAATAAGTTTGAATTGAATAAATGATAGATAATTAGTTGGTAGCGATTAATTGTTGTTAATTGGATTTATTTAGTTAACATTTTTACATATCATTATATTTTTTTACAAAAAAAATAATTGGTTATTAGATTGTGAATTCACTTTTAATTATCAAAATTGAATTTTGAATTGATTGTTATATTATTAAGAAATATTGTCATTATTATTCTATATAGGTTTCCTAATTATTGGATAATCTTTTTTTTATGTAACGAGATTCTCGTCAAATGTTGTATAGGGAAGGTTATTGTAAAGGGGTTTAGGGTTTTATTAATGTTTCTCTTTTAAATCTAAATAATATTAGGGGAGGCATAATTAGATATCCATGTTTGAAGTGTAAAAACAAAAAGTTTCACCAATTAGATGTTGTGATGATGCATCTTTTAAGAAAATGGTTCATTGAGAAAGACTTGTATTGATTTGCACACGAAGAACTCTTTGTTTCTTACAAGACCATGCTAGAAAGGAATGTTGGCTCAACATCTAGTTATAGCAACAAACATGAAGTTGTAGATGATAAAAATAATCATTATAAGAGTATGGTAATGGATGCAATAATAATTAATCATTGTTATTCAAGTGAAGGTTCATGTGTAGATGAAGAACCAAATGTAGATGCAGCTAAGTTTTTTGAACTTTTAATTTTTTTTGATAAACTATTATGGGAAATTATCAGTCATTGCATGTGTTTAACATCAAGTCTAATTATGGTATGAGTGATGCCGATTAGGATAGCATAATCAAATGGGAAAAAAATTTTACTTGAAGATATGTTTTTTTTATCTTGATGTTTTCTTTTTATGACAAAAAAAAAAACATTATGGTTTTATAGCATAATCAAATAGGAAAAAAAAAACCATTGCACATGTGTTTAACATCAAGTCTGATTATGGTATAAGTGAGGTTGGTTATGATAACATAATCAAATGGGAAAAAAACATTTTACCTTAAGAAAATATGCTGAAAGAGAACTTTTATGTTGTAAAACTCATGATGAAACCCCTTGACCTTGGATACCAAAAAATTGATATGTGCCTAAAAATTTTACATGTTGTACTACGATGCGGATGTAAATTTAATGAAGTGCAAAACATGTGGATATACTCGGTATAAATCCAATACAGGTAGGGGAAGGACACTTATCACATATAAAATATTAAGATACTTCCCTATCACTCCTAGGCTGCAAAGGTTATTTGTCTCCAAAGACATTTGAGCACATGACATGGCATTATTCACATGATACGGATGATGGAGTCATGGTGCACTCTTCTAATGGTGAAGCTTGGAATTAGTTTAATAAGGTGCATCCTCAGTTTTCAATGGAATCATGAAATGTTCATTTTGGTTTGTGTACAGATGGGTTCGATCCATTTAGGTCTTTTGTTACTCCATATTCTTGTTGGCTGGACATACTAATAGTTTACAACTTGCCTTCGGGGATGTGTATGCAGCAGGAATTCATATTCTTATCTACAATCATACCCAGTCCTCATAGACCAAGTAGGAATATATGTTTTTTACTTTAACCGTTAATTGATGAGTTAAAAATAGTTATGGCCATTCGAGGTTTTGATTTATGATGTCGCAAGGAAATAGAATTTTCAAATAAAGATAGCTTTGATGTGAACTATAAATGAATTTTCTATGTATAAGATGGTTTTGGGATGGAGCACAAATAGAAAATTAGTTTGTCTATATTGTATGGAAAACAATAATGCCTTTACCTTAACAAATGGTGGTAAAGTTTCCTTTTTCAATTGCTACTAGAGGTTCTAGCCATGTCATCATCGATACAAAAAGAAAACGTAAAAGACTTTCTAAAAGGTAAAGCTGAAAAGGATGTTGCACCCCCGGTACTATCAGATGAAGAATTGTATGATGTAGTTTCGTAATATGAGGACATTGTATTTAATTTTCAATTTGATAAACAAAAGTTTCTTGGTTTTAGTGTGATCCATAATTGGATAAAGCATAGTATTTTTTCACAAGCTTTCTTATTGGAAGACTAATGTCCTCCGCCTTAATTTAGATGTCATTCATATTGAGAAAAATATGTTTGAAATTTTGTTAACATGGTCATGGGCGTCAAATGAAAAACAAATGAAAATATAAAAGCTAAAATAGATATAACTTTGTATTATGACCATCAAAATATGGGGTTGCTTAATGATGAGGCATGTGTGACAACGTTTATAGCAACATTTGCCTTCAATAAAAAAGCACAATTTATTGTCTATGAATAACTAAAGAGTCTATAATTTCCTGATAAATATGCTTCGAACATAGCTAGATTGGTGAATTTGGAAGAATACAAATTGTATGGTATGAAGAGTCATGATTACCATATGTTTATGCAAAAACTCATTCTAATTGCATATAGGGATTTATTGTTAAAAGATATATAAGATGCACTCACAGAGATTAGTTATTTTTTAAAAGATATTTGCTCGAACAAGTTGTGTCCACAACACATGGAGTAGCTTGAAATGAACATCATTAAGATGATTTGTAAACTTGAGATGACCTTCTTTTTGTTTTTCTTCGGCTTAATGGAGCATTTGCCTATATATTTAGTGTATGAAGTGTCATAACCCAATTTCATGTCCCCTAAAATTATTTTATATTTTTTCCTTTTATTTAAAAATTAAAAAAATAATAAATTTTAAATCCAAAAATATTCTTGGGACATAAATAGATGAGCTTTTGTGCTGCAATAAGTCAAAACACCAGAAGGATAGTCAGATTGGAATATTATTGACAAGACGGGCTAAAAGAAGATTTAATTGAAGCAAAATTAAATTAGAAAGTCATTTTAACCAAAATTCGAAGAATTAATTAAGTTTAAGGCCTTAATTAAACTTCTAATCAGCTTATTTAACTTATTTAAGGACTTAATTGAAATTAAGTTTGAAAGAAAAATTTACCAAAATCAGAATTAATTAAACTTCTAATGGGTTTACTTTACTTAGTATAGGACTTCATTGAAGGAAAATGCATGTAAGAAAATTTGTTCTATTCAAACATAACATTGAATTATTGATTATGTGTTTACATATTGAATTGTTAATTAATTAATTTTCAGGTTCACAAATATAGAAGTTGAGTGAACAATAACTTCAACAATAAAATCATCAATAGAAGTGCCCTTGTTTCAATGGAGTCAGCTTAAAGAGCATCCTGAATGGATGTCCGTGGTTGAGGCTTGGTGAGGAAAGTTTAAGGTTAGTATATATATGTATATAATCAATACTTGTCATTAATAAAAGATTTTTTCATTTAGAAACTAATTATTTTATGAAATGATTGCAAGGAAAAATGTTGGTAAGACAAGGCAAACTCTAGGGCGGCAAAGCAAGTCTAAAAAAATCACAACGCAATTAGGTAAGTTTTAAAATATGAAGTATCTATTTTGTATTAAATTGTAATCTTTTTTTGTTATATTTTTTTATTTAACGAATCTTTGAACCAAGTTGCGTGATCTCTGGTATGACAAATACACCTACGCTAAGAGATATGCTGAGTCAGATGACTTTGAGAAGTGGAAGAATTATAGACCTCCCCACAACATGAAAAGTAGTTATGAGAGATATCTAGAGTTCTTCACGTGGAAGGTTTTTAGGAGGCGTTCATGGAGTGGGTCCTCAAACAAAAATAAAAAAACTCATGGTTTCATTAGCAAGCATACCAGCAAGTTGTTTCCTTTACTAACCATGAAAAGCATTTGTTAAGAGAACTTGTTTTATTTTTAAATATTTTTCTTAGAATGGTAGTTATTATTGGTGATAATGTTTAACTAATGATTTATTTTATAGGATACATGGCTTGGGCGCGAGCCAACTTCGATGGAGTTATAAATAGAAACACATATATGGAGGAAGGATAGATAAAAAAAAAAAGTGCAATAGTTTATGGACAGTCGAGCTGAAGTGTTTATTATAAGTTTTAAACCTTTTGTGCATTGTTTTGGACTAATTTTTTATCTATATCTTTTACTTGTATATTTTGTTGTGTAAGAACAATATAACATTGCCATACATGTCAACCATGAGAAGGACCCTTTAATCCATCCAGAATACAATCCGGAGTTGTGGTTGAAGGCTAAAGCAATTGGTGGACCCGATAGAAATTGAGTTTATGGTAACTTTATGACTATAGCCTGAAATATGAGGTCGGGTTGTAGTGTCTCAAACATAGACACCCCACAATCCATCACAAGTCAGCCATCATGAGTCATTAAAGAGTTGGTTGAAAAACGAATTAGTGCTTTGAGGGCCAAAATAGAGATAAAGTATGAATAAAAAAGGCAACAATGGATGGAGATGATTGCATATATGTTCAGTCATTATCCTCCTCCTTACTGACCTCCATGAAATTTTCCATTGTTTCCCCCTTCACCTCCATCTGCAACCTTTTTTTAATGTTTATAATCATTTGTAATTGATTTTTATAGTTAAATTAATAATATTAAATGTATTCTTCAGGTTATATTTTTTTATTTAATGTTGTTTAATGCTTCTCCGATTCAAATTGTTTTGCTAGCATTAAAAAAACAAATTAGTACACCACCAAAAGAATCACCGATAAATATAAAAACCCCATTGGTTATTTTGATGAAATTCCTTTCTCTTTAATATGAATCTTCAAATAAGAGATTTATTGGATGGTTGTTAGAGTTTCAAACTTAATTTTATTTGAACAAGACTCTGTGTTATCAAAAAGTAGTATTTGTCATACACAAACTTACATGTGATGTTGAAAATTAGTGGCATGATGTTCTAATTGATTGAGTACATATTGATAAGCCTACATTCCAGCATGGAAAAGTTTAAAAATTTTATTAATTTTGGAGTTTGTACAAATAATTATCAAGAGATTGTGTACAAGGTACATAAACAATTAAGTTATTATTAGTTGCCTTTTGTTTAATTCTCACTAATAACAAGAAGGCAAAATGTAGATGAGAGGTAGCTTGAGATGGGAATTGTTCAAGTCAATAACGAAAAGAAGTTGAAAAGAGATTCCGTTCTCAACTCACACATACCTAGTGTTCTGGCTCTATTGGCCAATATTATTAATGGTGAATCAGTTACTCTAGCTATAATCTATTTTTTAAGAAGAAAAGGAGTCACAATTCTTGTCATCCTTGAAGGAATAACCTGAAAAGGAATGAATGAAAGGTGATGTTATTTGTTAATTACATCTTCAGCAAGCTTCATGTTCTTAGTATGACTGCGAAGAACCTTAAGACACCTAACTTCATTTAGATCATCGATATCCATTTACCTATCAAATCTCAAAAACCTTCTTAGAGTAAGGTAAATGTTATTGGGCAGATTTTTAGAGCCAATTACAATAACATGTGCCCATGATTTTAGGCTATTCATGAGTGTTAAGAGGAGGAGTTAGGATACAATCCTCCTCTCAACCTCTTCATTCATCTTCTCTTATTTGGGAGCAATCGAATCAAATTTCTCGATAAATATAATTGAAGATGCACTCTTCTGTGTTCTCTCAAATGCTTTTCTGATATTGCTTTCACTCTTTTTAACCAATTTTAACATGATTTCAAGTCCATTAATATAAAAGAAGAAAGCATCAATTTCATTAGCAGTAACTCAAGCAATAATAGTGTTCCTATAACATAGAGGTTGATGTAGGTGCTTCTAATCATTTAGATATAGATTTGCCATAATTAAGCTATATGGATAGCCGTGTCCCATATTACTATGAGATTTCACGGGTGTAGTTTTATAAGAGGTTTATTGGTCATAACCAATTGAGGTTTAAAAGACCTCCAAGTAAGGCATAGAAGGTGTTGTTTAGGTTAATTTTGTTATTTTTCGTCTTTATTTTTTTATTTCCTAGTTTGTTTAGGACTTTTATTGTTTTCCCTTTATTTCTAGATTTTATAGTTTGTTTAGGTTTATTTAAAGAGTTGCAAAACTCTTAGAAAGAAATAGTACTTGAAGATAAAATATCCAGTAATAAAATTTTGAATTAGAGTTTTTGTGTGGTGGCTTTATTTGGTAGAATTATGTGTTACTTGTACTTGTTGTCTTTCTTATATGGTTTCTATATATATCAATTGATATCAAAACTCAACGAGTCCTGATGTTTAATTGTTGTATGTTGTTAAATAATCATGGCTAGAAAAGGTTACAGAACAAGAGATGTTCATGTAGGAGGAGAGGAAGAGCTTATCCCTTAGAAAATAGATGTTTAAAACTAGTGATAAAAGGTATATAAAGAAACATTACGTAATTAACCCTTCAGATTGCGGCAATGAGGAACCTTAAGGATCATGATAAGAGTGATCATGGATCTATGGTCATCTTTAAAAACATGTTTCAAATGTAAGAGTAGAAGGAAAATCCTTTTAATCGGGATAAGTATCATGAAGATTTAGGGTTTTGGATAAAGCTCATTAAGTTTGTAAAAACCTTGTAAGAAGAGGAGTTTATCGATTAGTTGAATGAAGTAGAGAGGGTTTTCAAGTACATGAATTTCTAGAGCAAATGAGGGTGAAGCTAATCATCATCACATTGAAGGGGCGAGCTTCTGGTTGGCGGAAGCAATTGAAGGGGCGAGCTTCTACTTGGCGGAAGCAATTGAAGGGGTCTCGGGAAAGACAAAACAGATAAAGTGATTAAAAAAGTTGGAAAGAAGATGAAGAAGAATTATTTTTTTCCTTTGAAGTATACTTAGACTTTGTACCAGCAACTCTATACATTGAGATAAGGTGGGAGGATTGTTGATGAGTACACTGATAATTTCTACAAACTAATGGCTAGAAATGATCTATCAGGAATGGAAGAGCAGTGAATTTCCAAGTATCTGAGTGAATTATAGCAATCTATCCAGGACATACAATGCTTACAATCTTTGTGAATAGTTTTAGAAGCCTATTAGAAGGCTTTAATTATGGACAAACATGAGGTTTATAGGGTAACTAACAAAAGTGGTTTTTGATCTAACTAGAATAATAGAAGGGCACACACTTACCTAACAAAAATCATTCGTTCAACTTGAATCAACAACTGAACAAACCACAAGTCAAGATTCTAGTTATGGATCTGTTTTTAAATTTTGATGTTTGGATATAATTGAGGCATAAAATTTTTAAGTGTCATAAGCTAAAGTCATCCAAGTAAAAATGTAATGGTAGAAAAAACTGATGAGGAGGTAAGTGGTCCAGCTTATGATCATTCAGGTGGTAGTAAAGAGGTTTTGCAAGGTAATGACGGTGTTATCTTAGTAATCCAAAAGACTTTGCTTGCTCTTACAAGTGATTCGAATGGATATACACTAGTATTTTCCATTCAACTTGTACCATAAAGGATAAGGTATGTAATTTAATCATCTACAACGATAATTGTAAGAATGTGGTGTCGACTAAGGCAGTAGAGAGGTTGCAGCTCATGATAGAAAAACATTTTAACCTTACAATATGAGTTGGCTTAATCGAGACATCAAGGTAATTATTGACAAACATTATCTTGATTTATTTTTTACAAGCAAGAGATAATTTGATAGTATTTGATGTAATGTGATGTCTATAAATATTTGTCATCTACAACTAAGTAGACCATAAAAATATAATAAGAATATCGTATATAATTAGCAATGTAACACTATAGCAAAACAGCCCTAAATCTCAAACCAATTAGCAAGTAGAGAAATATAAAAAAACAAAAACAATCAATCACATAAGAGCACACACGAAATTTATATGGTTCGGCAACTTAAGTCTACTTCACAAGCGAGACAATAAGAAAAATTCATTATGAGAAAATAATATATTACAAAGTGTCACACTGATATAAAATCTTATAGTAACCTAAAACTCATTTTTTCTCTCATCTCTAGTAATTAAAGTGTAAAGAACAAAGGATGTAACAACTGCAAACTTTTATATAAACTAAATACATGGATATTTTCTTAATTTATTTGTACCAGATAAACCCAACAAACAATTTCAAATGGTTACTCTTTCAAATTATTGGATTGCGAATTGGTGAGGATCTGCCCTAAACATTATTTTACATAATTTAGTATTTAAAAAGTAAAGAAATCTTTTGATCAGAAAATTGAAAATTTGAAGTTAAAAGTCCACATAGACATTACTTCCAAAGACAAATCGCATAACTCAGGAGCTTATGAGTAGATAACATGGTTCAATGTTCATAAACTTCCGAGCTGCAAATAGCACGATAATCTTTAAGATAAATTGGAAAATCAATTTGCCATTGAGATGTAACTTTAATTTCAGATGGTTGCCAATTATAATCTTACAAAACAAGATAAAAAGTTCATTTGACTTGAAAGGGCCGAAAAGAAATCTTCAATTGACCGAGGCACAAGGCCAACTTGGACCCAATAAAAAAATCCGAAGGAACTTTAAGTAAACATACATCGATTTAACCTAATACACATATTAGGGCCCAAATCTACAAGACATGCAATTTTAAGATAACTTAGCTATAAAGGTCATCTTCATCAGCCCCGCCAGCAGAAGCTGCAAACGGATCGGATCCAGTTGCCCCGGCGCTAGCTTCAGCAAACCTGAATTCAGATCCAAACCCTCTTGACTGTTGCAGTGTTTGAGCAAACGCCTGATACTTGCGGATGTCAGCATCACTAACACTCCGACGGGCATATTTCATGGATTCCTCAAAATGTGATGCCTTGATCTCAGACACCTCATCCTCAACATCTTCCTCCATAGCCTCAGGGTTCTCGCTTCGCCTCCTCTCCCTCTCGATATCCTACAAGATACAGATCCCAAATAAATCTCAGTGTAACAGGACAGGTAGCTAAAACATGATAAGAGAATAATAGTAGTAGTAGTAGTAAACAAATCTGAAGCATACTTTCTCAATGTTCTCTCTTATGGCATATTTGCAGGCACGCTGGCATATTTCTGTAATATCAGCACCACTGAAACCCTGTGTATACTTGGCAAGTGCTGTGAGGTCAACATCTTTAGAGACTGGTGATTTCCTCAAGCAAGATTTGAAAATTTGAAAGCGAGACTCCTCGTCAGGAAGAGGGATATAGATTAACTGATCAAGACGCCCTGGACGCAATAAGGCAGGGTCTATGATGTCAGGTCTGTTAGTTGCCCCAATTATGAAAACAGTTTTCTTTGCAGACATGCCATCCATCTCTGTCAGAAGCTGGTTCAAAACTCTATCAGCAGCACCCCCCGCATCTCCCACACTGCTTCCTCTCTGCAAGTGTGACATGGCACAGCGTAAGCAAGAAGCAAAAAAAATACATCTGACTTGTTGGATTAACCTTGAATCATACACACATCCTTAATGAAACGACACATCCATAATGATTGACATCTCCAACGACTACAATCACTGAATAGTTGTCACACGCCATATGATCACCTTGATCTAGAAAAGGGTAAAATTCATAAACACTCTAGAGAAGTGAATGAACCTGAGTTGCAATTGAGTCAAGTTCATCAAAGAACAAGACACAAGGAGCAGATTGGCGAGCTTTGTCAAAAATTTCTCGTACATTGGCCTCACTCTCACCAAACCACATTGTAAGCAATTCAGGACCCTTGATACTGATGAAGTTTGCCTGGCATTCATTGGCAATAGCTTTAGCCAGAAGAGTTTTCCCACATCCAGGAGGACCGTAGAACAGAACTCCCTTTGATGGTGACATTCCAAACTTCTCAAATTTCTCTGGGTGCTCCACTGGATATTGAACAGTCTAAATAAGACAGTGCAATGGTTGCATTAAGATTCAAATAGAAAACAAAAAACATTTACAAATACAAATACATCACTTTAGAAAAACAGCAATTACCTCCTGCAGCTCTCTCTTAACAGTCTCGAGACCACCAATATCTTCCCAACTAACATTAGGAACTTCGA